>NC_048238.1:86441477-86611297 GCF_002007445.2 Ailuropoda melanoleuca | reverse complement strand
GAGAGAGAGAGAGAAACAGCCAGCAAGAGAGGAAACACAAGCAGGGGGAGTGGGAGAGGAAGAAGCAGGCTCCCAGCGGAGGAGCCTGATGTGGGGCTCGATCCCAGAACACCAGGATCACGCTCTGAGCCGAAAGCAGATGCTTAAGGACTGAGACACCCAAGCGCCCCTCCTCCCTTCCTTTTAAAGGGAGTTCATCTCCTACCAATCTTCCTAGTTCTTATGTTCGTTCCATAGATGAGAGAAACCATATGATAATTGTCTTTCTCTGCTTGACTTATTTCACTTAGCATTATCTCAGGAATAAAGAAAGGGGGGTAATCTGAAGGGGGAATGAAGCATGAGAGACTATGGACTCTGAGAAACAAACTGAGGGCTTCGGGGGGGTGGGGGAATGGGATAGGCTGGTGATGGGTAGTAAGGAGGGCACGTATTGCATGGTGCACTGGGTGTTACAAGCAACTAATGAATCATCGAACTTTACATAAAAAACCAGGGATGTACTGTATGGTGACTAACATAATATAATAAAAAATATTATTTAAAAAATCACTGTGCATCAAGAATCATTTTAGGAGTGCCTGGCTGGCTCGGTCATAATTGTTGTGATGAGCACTGGGTGTTGTATGTAAGTGTTAAATCACTGTATTGTATATCTGAAACTAGTATTACAATGTATGTTAACTCATTGCAATTAAAGTAAAAAGTTAAGAACTAGGAAGATCGGTAGGAGAAGAAAGGGAAAGAAAGGGGGGTAATCAGAAGGGGGAATGAAACATGAGAGACTATGGACTCTGAGAAACAAACTGAGGGCTTCAGAGGGGAGGGGGGTGCGGGAATGGGATAGACTGGTGATGGGTAGTAAGGAGGGCACGTATTGCATGGTGCAATGGGTGTTATACGCAAATAATGAATCATGGAACATTGAGTCAAAAACTGGGGATATACTGTATGGTGACTAATATAACAAAATAAAAATTATTAAAAAATGAATCAAATGATGGAAATAAATGCAATAATAGTTCAAAAGAAGGAAGAGGCTTCTTGGAAGATTATTTGATTTGGGTAAGGCCTTGAAATATGGGTAGGGTAGGAAGGGAGAAAGAGCTTAGTAAGTCATTTTGATATATTTTAAAATCTTAACATAAATTAAACATTGTCTAGATATTTTTCAGTCATTCAAAAATTCCACTTTTAATGCATATTCTTTAGTAGTGTAGAAAAAACATCAAACTCTTACTAATTTTATGAGTACAATATAGCTTTTAAATTATACAAATCATAGGCAACATATGAAAGACAAATTCAGATCAATCTCACTTATAAACATAGAAACAAGTTTCTAAGCAAAATATTAACATACTAAATTCATCAGTGTATGAAAAGTTCATTTTAAGATCAACTTTGCATGGTGCACTGGGTGTTATACGCCAGTAATGAATCATGGAACTTTACATCAAAAACCAGGGATGTACTGTATGGTGACTAACATAATATAATAAAAAATGTTATTATAAAAAAATAAAGGGAGTTCAATCCATTCACATTTGCTGGGATAGTTGATATATTTAAATTTTCCCTTTTTTCTTACTTTATGCTCATTACTTATTATACCTATTATTATTTGTTCATTTACCCTTTATTATATGAAGATTTTTTAGAGTGAGAAAATTTCTCTTTTGTTCTCTGTTAATTCATAAATTCTCTATTTTTCTAACAATATATTTCTACATTTTTGTGGTATTCAAACCTATATCCCTCTATCAAATTACCAAAATTAAATAAATTATGCTTTCCAATCCACAAAATGTTTTACTACTAGGTTCAAACTAATTTCTTACAAAGCTTTAAATGCCCCACTACCTCTTTACTCCACCAAATCCTGAACTTTGTTAAAATGATAATTTATTTTCAGTTAATGACTATGTATTTTACTTTACAAAATGTAACTTATAGTTCAATACACCTTTTTTTTTTAATAAAGATTTTATTTATTTATTCGACAGAGATAGAGACAGCCAGCGAGAGAGGGAACACAGGTAGGGGGAGTGGGAGAGGAATAAGCAGGCTCATAGCAGAGGAGCCTGATGTGGGGCTCGATCCCATAACGCCGGGATCACGCCCTGAGCCGAAGGCAGACGCTTAACAACTGAGACACTCAGGCGCCCCTCAATACACCTTTCTTAACATTTATGTTACAGTTTGTGCTCATGTTATTATTCATTTAGATTTTAACAATGCATTTTGCAAGAAACATCACTCACCACCCCTTTGTAAATTATTAGATCATATGGTATTTCTATTTTTAATTTTTGAAGAACCTCCATACTGATTTCCCAGTGGCTGTATCAATAGTGCTATACTTTCTGAATTTACTCATGTTCACAATTTTTTCTTACTCTCACATGTGAATATTACTTTGATTAAATCCTTCCCCCCCCAAATTTATACATATTGTTCCAATGTCCTCTAACTTCCAATGTTGAAGAAGAGAAGTTGAATGCTAGTCTAATTCTCTTTTAGTTATAAATAACCTGTTTTATTTATCTGGGTATCTGTAAGATTTTACTTTCTTTGTTGTTTAGATGTTCATGACATCTAGATAGGCCTTCTAGGTGTGCATCGTTTTTCATTAATAGTTCATGAGATTTGGGGATCATTTTTAATCTGAAAACTAGAGTCTTTCTAGTTTAAGGAAGTTTTGTTTTATTATTTCTTTGATCATTGATTTCTCTATTTTTTTTCCTCTTCCCGTACAACTATTATTTAGTTATTAGTTTTCTGGACCTGCTCTCAATATATCTTATCTTTTCATTAATCAAACCTATTTCAATGTATTTTCCCTATGTTTTAAAATATTTTTTATTAGATCTTCCAGTTTTCAGTATTGGCCATTCTTTTTTTTTAATTTTTAAAATTTTATTTATTTATTTATTTATTTATTTATTTATTTATAGTATTGGTCATTCTTTTTGTCTTTTTCATTACTGAATTTTTAAATTATGAAAAAATGTTTTCTGGTCTCCCCCCCTTTTTTTACATTCTAGTTATGTCTCTTTGAGGGTCCTCACTATTTTCATTTAAAGTTCTCTTCTTTCCCTTATCATTATTTCTGCCTCAATAACAGTCACCAATACTGGTTGTTAGTTCAGTCGTTCTCTCAAGTTGCTGAGTCTCCTTAGCGGGCTCATGAATTTTCAATGCTTGCTCATGGATGGGTTCCTTCAGGTCACATAAAGATCAGCTTGTTAGGGGGTCTCTGGCAATAGTGAACTGGAAGGTGCTGGAAGATAGAGTAAGACTTCTTATTCCAGTAGTCCCTTAGCAAGTCAAAGGAAAAAATGGCACCTCTCTATGTGGTGCGTGTGTTGGGAGGGAGGGGGTTCTCAGTCTTCTTTGGGTGCAAGTAGAAAAGTGTATAAAATGGGAGTTACACTGCTGTTGCTCTTCTGGAATGCCTTGGGTCAGGATGATGAATTATCCTCATTGAGGATTACTCTAGAGGGTGGAAGAACTGCTCAATGACATTCACTCATTCCTTGACCCCTCCTGTATTTTTCTGAGAAATGACATCATGCACTTGTTATGTCCTCAGGTGATGTGGCATTTTCAGATGCAATTAAGATTTTCTCTAGGTTTTTTTTCACCATCAGCCCATACTTATTTAAACTAATTAGCCCTCAAACTTATTAGATATGTTAGACTAGATATTAGAATCACTTTGGGGGAATATAACTAAATGCTGATTATCTGCTTCCTTCTCCTTTCTCAAGACAATTGAATCAATTTTTGGTGATGGCACCTGGACACTGACGTCACCATTTTCCAAATTGTTTGCTTGGTTGTTTCCTCTGCTAGATACCTATATTTATTGCTCTACCCTGAGGTAAGAGGTCAATAAGGGCTTTCAATTACTACAATGTAATTTTTAAAATTATAATTAGTCATTTGAATATGTAGTATTTGTACATTATGTAAGCCCCTAAAGCCCCCAAATACAGCAAGTCTCCCTTTAGCTCTATTTCTAAGTCAACCAGTTCCTCTCTCTAGAAGAAACCACTTGTTTGCTAGTTTCCTCTATATTCTTCTGGAGACATTCTATGCATATTTAAGCGTATAGTACCAACCAGTTTCCTGTTAGTGGACCTTTATATGGTTTTCCATCTGTTGCTATTACAAACAATGCTGCAATGAATAAATACTTTCTTACCTTAATCTCTTAACATGTGTATCTGTATGATTCCTAGAAATTAAATTATTAGGCTCAAGGGTATGAAAAGTCCTATTCTGGGAATCAGCCCTACTTAGTTATGGAAGTTTATTGTTTTAATATACTATAGGATTCTATCCGACAACATTTAATTTAGACTCTTTGTATAACTTTTACATAGCCATTCATGTATGAGACCCATGTGTCTTTTGCCCCAATTTCCTTTTTTTTTTTTTTTTACTAAATAAAACTTTGGTAAGAATAAAGTATTAATCTGTTACCCCCCACAAGTAATGTATCTGTATTCAAACCAAAGCTTTCTGGAAAATGATGTTCTAACTTAGTGTTTTCCCAATACTTTTGCTGAGCATTTGAATCACTCATAGAATTTTTAAAAATTACAGGTTTCAGGACTTGCTTGAGAACAGGGGTCAGAAAACTGTGGCCTATGGGCCAAATCCAAGCTACCACCTGTTTTTGTAAATAAAAGTTTATTGAAACACAGATACATCTTTTCACATATGTATAGTCTATGACTGCTTTTGCACCACAATGCAGACTTGGGTAGCTGTGACAGCATCCACACGCCCAGAAAATCCTAAAACATTTACTGTCTAGACCTTTACAGAACAAGTGTGCTGATCCTTGCTCTATAGTCACGGAATCAAAATCTGGTACTGAGGCCTTGGTGTGTGTATTGTGGAAGAAAAAATCCATCAAAGCTGGGCCTTATTTGCACTAAGGTTTGAGAACCAATATTTTCACACAAAGTTAAAAAACTAGGTGATTGTTATTTTCTTTCTATGCCAGTTTCCTTTCTGTCTCCTGGTCTACTACCTAGTCCTGACCTTGAACTTCGAACCCTGTAATTGGGGCTCTATGAATTTCTACCAGATCCCCCTGCCCTGCCATTATGTTCTTCTCACCAGCTCCTAAACAATGCCCTAGTGACCAGTGAATACATGTTTATAGAATAAATCACTTGCCCTTTCCTATTTTAACACTTCTTCAGCCTGTATTTTGTTGTATGAATGCCTGCGGGTATATAAGCATGATCTCAGTCCATAAACCCATGTGTCCAAAAGAATGAACTGATTTTTCTAATAAATTTCCACTTGGAATTTTTATTCCACCAGGGTTTGGAAACTTAATAGTAGTCAGTTTAGGAATTTCATGCTTCTTTACTTTGGATTGTTTCTAAGTTATTGAGGGGTCGGTGGAGATCTCATAAAGTACCAAGATATTGGGAGGTGATCTATTGTATTTTTAATATCATCTGCTCATTTAGGTAACTGTTGAGATACCCATGGCCCCATCTGAGCGTACATCAAGGGTTCATAAACACCACCAGGAGGCATGATCCTTGCTCTTACCTTCATGGCTCCCTTCAGTTGATTGTTTTTTAATGCTCCTTCCATGTCACTCTTGTGCTCACAGCAATCACTCAGCTGTTCCTGCTCCATGGAGAGGTGTAGTAAAGTGCTGTGAGGTGAAGTCCCCTTCTGCCTAGACACATTTAAGAGCCATTTGTCCCTCGTGTATCTTATTGTCTCCCAAAGGCTTTATCTGAAAATGGGGCCTAAATTCCCTATCTCTTAGAAACCAAAAACCTCTGTGGTTTATTTCTGGCCCCCTCTCTTGGATCACTTGACATCTATATTCTCCTTGCTTCCTCTCTACCTTTCTGGAATTCTCTCATTCTAGGAAATCTTTTCCTGGTCCAGTGGGGGATAGTTGGGGTAATTTTTACTTTTTACTTTCTCACCAGTCTTATTTGTCTAAGTTGTGAGCCCTTTGCTAGGCTTTTGAAACCCAAATGCCAAGATGAGATTCCTTTTGCTCCCCCACTGCTTTATGCCATTTCTGCTGTCTGCCAAAGCAAATGAGCACAGAACTGTTTAGCTGTTCAATGAGGGGAAGGGCAAGAAAAAGGAACTCTCAGGAAGAAATGGTTGATAATTTAAAAATATCCTGCCAAAAAGGGACGTTACTATCACTTAATGACCACAGTTAGCATAAATGTGCCTTGTCATTGTTTTCTCCTTCCTAATATGTTCCCTTGTCTCTCCCAGTTAGGTCCTTAAAGAACGTAAGGAACTCTCTTTCAAGAGTTATTTATTAAGCACCTATTCTAGGTTTAGCCATGCTTCCTTGAGGTGACTCAGACAGTGAATAAATGTGAAATCCCATTTATTTGCTTTTGTGGCTTCTTCAGATACTTATTTTTCTTGGAATGGTCAATGATCATAAAAGGTTGAGTCCCCGGTGGCTGGAAATGTAAATCTGGGCAGCAGAAGACAAATCAACTATCCAAAAATAAATAGAAATGTTAGGAAAATTCACAGCTTATTCCTTTAGGTCCCCAGGTTAAGTATTCCATAGAGACAGTAGGTGAAGTTTATATCTCACTTTTAGAATTTAATGTGCTGTATTTCATATTGTATTAGTCTATTATGCTTATATGCAAAATGCAGTGAGTTAAGAACTGGATAGAAAAGTCTTGCCTCTAGAATTCATGTTTGTTTTTTCTCCTTCCTGAGCCAGAGCTTTTTGCATTGGTTTGATGTACTGTAGTTACTTGGGGTTTAATCTTGTATAATAATTAACTTCAATTGATCCACTGCAGTGTGTTAGCAAAGTGCCCGAGCCTATTAAATCCGACTAAGAATCCTCCATTGCTTTCCTAATTTCCAGCATCATTATGCTGCCGGGAAAGCTGATTAATGTAAAGACATTCCAAACTGGGTCTTTTGCCTGGTGAAATTTTGGAGAAGGTGCACGCTATTCCAGTTTGCAATATTACATCTAATAAATACCAACATAGAGGATCTCCATTCTTGGGAGAGTCCTGGATCTACAAGTGAGGTTTCTCGTTCTTCTTTATAACAGAGCTCTTAAAGAGGGAAGCCAGAATCAACAGAGCTTCGCTTCTTAATGGAGGCACATATGGTTGATTTAAAAACAAGTAGAAAATGGAACATTACTGAAAGTGTGCCATGCTCAATAGGCCTCTGGAAAAGAAAACAAAGACTACCAATGGGAGAGAAGACAAGAGGAAGAAATTATCCAAAAAAAAAAAAAAAGAAGAAGGAAAGAAAGAAAGAGAAAGAAAGAAAGAAGAAAGAAAGAAAGAAAGAAAGAAAGAAAGAAAGAAAGAAAGAAAGAAAGTTAAAAGGTCCATGTAAATGAAGCTGTTAAATCGAATATTCACAGCGGATTTTTTTAGCCTTTGAGGAAATTTTAGATAAAACATCCAAATTAATCTGTTGAAAAGCTCTGGGTAGGGGGATTTCTAGTGAAATGCTCCATATGGAAAACTTTCCTGAGACTCAACTGTATGTCAGGGAGACAAAGAAGATTAAGCCTTGGTCCTTGTCTTTGAGGACTTTACACTTTCTTTTAAATAATCTGTCTTGATTCCCTTGGAGAATTACAATCCTATTTTGTTTTTCCTCATGTTCTTGGAAATTTTTTAGTCTGAGTCTACTTTCCTGCCTTAGCAAGTAAAATCTAGTGAACATCTTTACTTTTGCCAATTCACAGGCTCACCATCTCATGAATCAGTGATCAGTCTTCAAGAAGGGATGGAACAGATGTTAGATGGAATAGATGTTGGGCATGAGACTGAGTATCTACCAAGACCAAGACACCCCCGGAAGGTAATTAAAAATTAAATTAGCTTATTTTTTTGTTTTGCCTCATTATTTTAAAAGTTTTATGCAAAAGAATTCTACTGAATTAAGGGTTTTGGTTGTTTGGTTTCAAATAGATTTTTTCAATGTAAATGATCATATTACTCTCAATTTTATCATCAGAAGGAGATGGAGATTATCTTGATGATTTAATTAAAGTTATCAAGAATGTTAGAGGTAGTGAAAGTAATGAAGCTGGGATTCCTTAGGAAGATATCGTTTTCTAACCCATGGATTGCAATCCCATTAAAGTTTTTTCTGATTATTCCTTATCATGGTGCAGTCGCTGTTCAAAGACAGGCCACTGAGGACTGCAGGTGTGGGGGGAAGGCTCTGTGGATGAGGTAGGATTTATGTTAAGCATAAAGAGGAGGTAGATATCCCATTGTAGAGAGAAAGAAGAAGGGTGTTTCCAGTTAAGGGAACAGGAGCAAAACTGTTGAAGTGGTTATGAGCATGAGGTATAAAGAGGGTAATAATGAGGCTTGACCTGAATCTATAACAATTACTAGTTGGACATTATAAAAATTAACAACACTTTTAGGCTTTTGTCCCTTCTTCTGTTACCACATATTGACTATACTGATTCTTTCAGAACACAATTAATTAAATGAGTTTGATGATAGGCAAGGAAGCCAGACAATGCTACATCATAGACAAGCTAGAAAAATTCTTTTAAAGCTTTTGGAGAACTTGGAGGCTGCCAAAAATAATTTGGGAAAATGTCCTCATAATAAAATGCATACAAAGTATTTCACGGCAGAGAAGCAGTACAGGATTACCCCCCCACCCCCCCAATCTCAAAGTAGAGCATTCCTGCAAAGCCTTTTGTAAGCTGAAAGGGTGTAAAGCAAGGAAGCAATTACCATTAATTTATATGGAAAAAATTTGAGGATACCCACACCCAAAAAATAACCTCTCTTTGGCTTTCCTAATACCTTAGGACACATCTTGCTAACAGATGCACAAAATAAATCCAGATAAAGCACAGATGCTCACAGACACAGCTAAAAGCTCTGGCTTGATGTGAAGATGCTGAGTATTGTTCATGGGGAAGGAATTGGGTGGGGCCGCCTCCCTGCTCCAGGTGCCTCTGTAAGGGTTAGCTGCAAAACAAATGCTAAGCGCTATTTTTGCTTTTCACTTTTTTTTTGTAGAAGTGACAGACAATCTTCTTTGGATTGTTTTCAGTTAGTGAAAAAAGGTACTAATGTAGGTCTTTGGTAAAAGCCAAGTGGCCTAATGAGAACTTTTGAAAAGTGGGGGGATACCTGTAGTGGGTAATCCATGGACAGAACAGGATTTGCAGTTAAAGTTTGGGTCCTGATTTTACCACTAATTGTGACACTGTCAATAATTATAT
The DNA here is from genome assembly GCF_002007445.2 of Ailuropoda melanoleuca. Lineage (NCBI taxonomy): Eukaryota > Metazoa > Chordata > Mammalia > Carnivora > Ursidae > Ailuropoda > Ailuropoda melanoleuca. Next base: position 86,602,032 of record NC_048238.1, on the reverse strand, counting down.
AACTCTCAATTTTGTCATCAGAAGGAGATAAAGAGATTATCTTTTTCTTCAGTTGTGTTCTCTGTGACATTGGGCAAGTCATTTAACTTCTCTGAGCTTACTTTCTTTATCTCTGAAATAAGAATAGTGGTTCTTAATGTTGTATTGTTAAGAAATGAATGAAACAATGTGTCTTATGAACCTGAATAACGAAGCCATCCAAAATATGTCGTAATTATATGGATTTGGACACGAAGCATATGGTGAGGGTCTCAGTAGAAGGTTGTCAGTGGGGAGAGAGCAGTAAGCTAGGACTTGGAAGCAGGATGAGACCTAGTGGGCACTGAACCTACTGGACCTGGCCCCAGAAAATGGTGGCCAGTAGGCTAAGTAGAATAGTCTGGATCAAAAATAATTTATCGTGGAGGTTTTGTATGTGATTTTGGAGTTCTTTTCCTCATGAAATTTTGAGATGGCAAAATTGATATTCTGTTTTTAATTCTTTCTGTTAAGATGTACGTAATGTTTAATTTTTCTTTGAATAATGGAATTAAATAACTTTAAATCAAATAGAGGTTTTAAATATTTTATTTAACTAGTATACCAAATAATTTTATAAAGATGAAAATTATAAAATCTAATATCCATTATTCAGTGTTTATAATGATTATAATATTTATAATCATTTTATAATAATTATTATATAAGTATTCGCCTTTGTAATTATAAATATTTATAAACATTTGATGGCTCAAAAGTATATCATATTCTTCCTAAGTTTATCTGGCTCTGGCACTCTTTTTTTTTCCCCCAAAGTATTTGTTAGTTGTTTATTTATCAAGACAAACTATTCCATAACCCAATATTCATGTTTCATAGTTCAGGAATACATGTCAGTGACAAACTTCAATGGAACTCAACCCAAAGAAATTCTTTACAATCCAAAATTACTTTGCACTCTGAAAGATGCCAGCCTTCTTCATCTCCTCAAAATCTTTCATGGAATCATAATTTCTGTAGAAATCTGCACACGCCTTCTTTCTTGGTTCGGCTACAGCAAACTTACAGAAAGCTGCAACCCCCAGGGATACAGCGAACGCTCCAACAATATGAAATCACAGATGCTTGGCCAGAAGGCCTCGCATCTGAGGTTTCATCAAAGCACTGGAAGTCATGGTAGTTATTCTCCTTGATAGGCAAAACTCAACACCAACCTCAAACCTAACGTCCTTCCTCTGGCTCTGGCACCCTTTAATGTTCGCATTAATTGTCACTCTGATTCCCAATTTATTTAACCACCTGGAAGTGTTTAATAATTGCTTTTGTATGTAAGAATAGTTTCACGATCTTCACTAATTATGAAAAGATTTTATTATTGCAATAATATGTATATATTTACACTTCAACTGGTTAGTGAGAATTTCAATATATAAAGCACAAAAGAAGATTTTTACTCCAGGGTTCAATAAGAATACTCACCTATTTTACAAGTGAATATTCAGATATTGACAATAAGTCTAAATGGTGTGCTTTGTTTCTATTACTGATATTGGTGTGCAAATTAGATGTGATGGTTAACTTCATGGACTCACGGATAATAATCTTACACAGACTCAGGAATGCTAAATATATTGTTGAAGTATGTAGTTGGCCATTTGGCCTTGTAAGGCTGGGGTTGAAGCTCAAGCCAGATATAATTTGCCTGAATATGGAAACTAATACATACTACAGGCTACAGCATGAAGCTGGATTTTGTTGCAGTTCTAGGATGTAGGTTCTCGAGGCTCATCCCAAGGGTATTAAATGCTAGCTTTTAGGTGGTAGGCTTGTTTCATACCTCTGCCCTTTGTATGGAAGGAATTCCTCATCTGTTTATAAGACTGGTTCTCAGTAGAGATGGGGTAGGTACCCTCCTTGCTTTGATCTCTCCTTTTTCCTTTAGATGACCCCGGTCCTTTACATGTCATGCCATCCTAATCTACCACCTGCTACCTCTCCTTGTTATCTTCTAAACCAGTCATCCTTTCATTCAATAAATACTTCAGGATATAAAAATACTGATTTGTGGGGGCGCCTGGGTGGCACAGCGGTTAAGCGTCTGCCTTCAGCTCAGGGCGTGATCCCGGTGTTATGGGATCGAGCCCCACATCAGGCTCCTCCGCTAGGAGCCTGCTTCTTCCTCTCTCACTCCCCCTGCTTGTGTTCCCTCTCTCGCTGGCTGTCTCTATCTCTGTCGAATAAATAAATAAAATCTTTAAAAAAAATAAAATAAAAATACTGATTTGAAGGGATACATGCAACCCAATGTTTATAGCAGCATTATCAACAATAGTGAAATGATGGAAAGAGCCCAAAGGCCCATTGACTGATGAATGGATCAAGAAGATGTGGTATGTATATATAATACACATGTATATATTATATACATAATATATATAATGGAATATTACTTAACCATTAAAAAGAGTGAGATCTTGCCATTTGCAATGATGTGGATGGAACTAGAGGGTATTATGCTAAGTGAAATAACTCAATCAGAGAAAGACAAATAACATATGATTTCACTCGTATACGGAATTTAAGAAACAAACGAACAAAGGGAAAAAAAAAGAGAGAGAGAGACAAACCAAGAAACAGGCTCTCAACTATGGAGAATGAACTAATGGTTACCAGAAGGCAGTGGGCAGGGGGATGGGTTAAATAGATGACGGGGATTAAGGAGGGCACCTGTGATGAATGCTGGGTGTTGTGTGAAAGTGATGAAATTCTATACCTGAAACTAATGTTGCACTGTATATTAACTAACTGAAATTTAAATAAAAACTTGAAAAAACATAAACACTTCAATATTTGACCACTTTCTTCCTCTCCCCCCTAATGTTGATAATATTCTTGGTCATTTCAACATTCACATGGAACAGTCATCCAGTCTTCTGGCTCTTCGGTTCTTCGACCTTTTCATTTCCAATGGTCTTTTTCTTTATCCTGCCTGACCAACCTAATCTCAGGGTCATATCCTTGAACTATCCTCACCAAAAACTAAACCACCTCCAAAATCTTGATTTTAGATTTTATTTATTTTTTTTTGACAGAGAGAGAGAACGCATAAATAGGTAGAGCACCAGGCAGAGGCAGAGGGAGAAGCAGGCTCCCGGCTGAGCAGAGAGCCTGACACGGGGCTCGATCCCAGGACCCTGGGATCATCATGACCTGAGCTGAAGGCAGGCACTTAACCAACTGAGCCACCAAGTCGCCCCCAAAATCTTGATTTTAATTATCATAGAGTCCTTTCCTTGCATACCTCTTCAACTCTTCCCCATCTCTCCCTCTCCTTCAGCTGTTCTTTCCTTGCACCATCCAAACCCTGTTAATACCCTGCTGTCTGCCTATTTCAGGACTGTACATGAGCAGCCAGACACTACTGGGAAAAATATACAATCATTCAGTGCTCATCAGAAAAATGGCCCCCCGGGATGCCTACATGGCTCAGTCGGTTAGGTGTCTGCTTTTGGCTCAGGTCATGATCCTAGGATCCTGGGATCGGGTCCCGCATTGGGCTCCTCACTCAGCAGGGAGCCTGTTTCTTCCTCTCCCTCTCCTCCTGCTCATGCTCGCTCTCTCTGACAAATAAATTTTAAAAATCTTTAAAAAAAATGGCCCCCCAAAGATATCCATGTCCTAATCCCAGTAACCTTATATGGCAAAAGGGCTTTGCAGATGTGATTAAGACCTTGTGATGGGGGAGATTAATTTGGATCATTCAGGTGGGCCCAATCTAAATCCATGAAACCTTAAAAGTGGAGAAGCATTCTCAGCTGTGGTTAGAGAGAGATGTAGCGTAAGGACGCGGGCTGTTGCTGGTTTTGAAGATGGAGAAAGGGGGCCATGAATATGGGTCGCCCAAGGCATGCTGGAAAGGGCAAGGAAACGGATTCTTTCCTAGAGCTTTCAGAAAGGAAGCTAACTCTGCAGATATCTTGACTTTATCCCAGTGGGACCCATGATGGATTTCTGACTTACAGAGCTGTGAGATAAATTTGTGTTGTTCTAAGCCATTAAGTTTGTGGCCATTTGTCACAGCATCAGTAGAAAACTAGTCCATGTGTCACCTGGTCTCCCTTTAAATTCATGTCCTCAAATTTCAAACTTAACTGCCTGGGAATTCTGTTATTCTGTCTTTGCATATTTGCCTTTCTGCTCTTTGAAACAGTCACTTCATTCATTTCCCTCTCTGCTGAGACTTCTAAAACACTCCACCCCCCTCAGAAACCACACTATCATATCGGGGTTCCCTCACATTTCTACTATTAAATCTATGTAACCTACTTCTGTATATTCTTTGTTTCCATCAAAGGCAATCCCTCCGTTTATGCTCTGGATCCCCTCTGCTCTTGACTTCTCAAGGACTTTTCACCTGCCATTGTCTTCTCTCTGTTCTGCATCGTCAATTCAGGCACAGTTAATAGACCTGTTGTAAACATCCGACACAATTGACCACTACCTTATTCTTGAACCACTTCTTTTTTTGGTTTCTAGGACACCATATTTCCTTCATAACTAGTGGCTGCTCATTCTTAATCTGCTTTGCTGGCTCCTTTCCTCTGCCCTATTTCTAAATGTAGAAATGCCCCAGGACTCCGTGCTGGCCCACCTTTTCTTCTCTATCTATACTCTCTCTCCAAATGATTTTATTTAGTCCCCTGATTTTCAGTACTGTCTATATGCCGATGACTCCAAATTTGCATGCCCAACCCTGATTTCTCCGCTAACCTCAAGATTTATAACTGTTAACTTGAAATCTGCATTTTCCTATCTAATAGGCACCTCAAACTTCATATATTCAAAATAGTTATTTATCAAGAAAGGGGTGGATTTCCTTCAAGTAATCCATAGCTTCCCACTCAATGAAATATATTTGTAAGATTCTTGGCTGGGGGAAGAGCTCTAGTCTGTGACTGAAGAGCCAATTTCATAAAGAATCTTTGATATTTTCCTAGTCTCATTCATATTGTGGGTTAAAGTTGTTTTGGTCGCAAGGAATAGAGGCCCACTTAGGCTAATTCGAGTAAAGGGAGGGTGATTTGACAAAGGAAAGTGGCATTCAAATCCAAATAAAGAAAACGAAATGTAGCTAGGCCTCATTGGAACTGGTAACTAAACTAAAATACCATCCAGAAAAGAGATTCTTTCTTGGGGATGGAGTCTCTCTCATTATCTCTTTGCTTCTCTCTGTGAATCTGCTCTATTTTCTCCTCTCTTCTGGCATCTTCTGCTTACTCATTTTACACATGGTTCCTAATAACTGTCCCACCAACTGAATCAGCCTGATGGCCATAGGTTCTTTCCAATCAAGAAGCAAATGCAATGATGTGTTGGTAAGTGTTTAGTAACTGGCTCTTGGAGTAGAGGAGAAGGAGAGGTCCTGATCTGCCACATTTTCCAATTTCTATGGCTTGACTACTTCTGCCATGGCTGATTTCAAGCTACCAACGTGACATCGATGAGCTCGCTAAATTCTGAAAATTTAATATTTGTCCTTCACAAACGGGTATGGGTTTGCTCTAGTACACTACTACCTGAAGAACGCAAGCTTCATGACTCTCACTTGCATGAGTCCCTTCCTAGGCCTTGTGCCTAGTTTCAAATTTTGTGTTCTTTTTCTATAAATTCTTCTGCCCTGCCCCAATGGTATAAGGGCTATGTTGCACAAAACCTGGATTTGCCTTGTTAATGACTTTTCAGTTCAGTTCCTATAGCTAACCTGCAGTTAACCTGTGACTTTTCTGTGGCTTTTTGTTTAAACTACCAAGAAAGGAAATTATTGGCTTAGCTCACCTCTTGCAGGGCTGACCTCTTTATGCCGGGCCATGCCATAGGTCGGTTATATGTCTGTGGCTGAACCTCTCTGGTTTAGGTGTCCATCTATAGTCTAAAGAACTATAGCTAGGAAGCCTGGGGTTAAGATGGTGGAGGAGTAGGGGACCCCTTTTTCAGCCGGTCCCCTGAGTTGAGCTGGATAGGTACCAGACCAGCAGGAACATCCACGGAATCAGCCTGAGACGCAAGAAGATACATCTGGATCTCTACAAATGAACATCTCCAGTGCTGAGTATCGAGGTACGAAGCAGGGAGCCGTGAAACCGCGCACACATATCGGAAGCTAAACAGAAGGGGGAGGGAGCCGCCGTGTCAGGGCGCCGGGAAGCGGTAGCCACCTACACGGGGGAGCAGACAGACCGCGGACCCGCACGCTTGAGACAGCAGACTGAGAAGGGAGCTCCGGGAGCGCACGCGGGACGGCTGGCGGTTGGCGGGCCACCTGCGCGGGGGAGCAGGCGGACTCGCGGACGGCACCCGCGAGACAGCAGACTTAGAATTTGAGCTCCAGGAGCGCGCGCGCAGGGCGGCTGGCGGGCCACCTGCACCGGGGAGCGGGCAGACCGCGGACCCGCACTCTGGAAACGGCAGACTGAGTCCGTGAGCCGGGAGCGTGCACCACCAAGCATCTCACGGAGCTCCGGAGCTCCGGTGTGCTCACTGGATCGAGGCTGAGACCGGGAGCTCCGGGAGCGTCCGCGGGGCGGCTGGCGGCTGGAGGGCCACCTGCACGGGGGAGCAGGCGGACTCGCGGTCAGCACCCGTGAGACACCAGACTGAGACGGGGAGCTCCGGGAGCCCGCGCGGGGCGGCTGGCGGCTGGCGGGGTTGGAAACACAAAGGACAGAGACGTGCCGGCCCTGGAAGTGAGGGCTGGGACACCGGGTGTGGGGCGCACAGCCCAGGATGCGCTGCAGGGTTGAGCAGCACCAACAGAAACAGAGTTAAAGTGGCCAGAACATCAGTGGAGAACGATCCGCGATCCCTCTGTTCTGAGACAGAGGCTGAATTTCAGCCGCTGCTGCTCTCTCAGAAGAGGCATAGCAAACCGCCAGGGAAAGCCGCCAGAGAACAAAAGCCCGGAAATACCGGCTCACAGGGTGCCCATCCCCATCCCCCCTCGCAAGGGACACAGAGACTCTACCCAAACAGGGTTTTCTGAGTACCTGCAGGCAGGCCCCTCCCCCAGAAGGCAGGCTGAAAAATCAAGAAGCCCACAACCCGGAGCGCCTGAGTGGCGCAGTCACCAAGCACCTGTCTTCGGATTAGGGTGTGATCACAACGCTCCGTAAGGAGTCCTTCATCGGGCTTCTCCACCGGGAACCTGCTTCTTCCTCTCCCACTCCTCTGCTTGGGTTCCCTTTCTTGCTGACTGTCTCTCTCTCTCTCAAATAAATAAATAAACTCTTTAAGGAAGAAGCCCACATCCCTAAGATCTCTATAAAACAAGGGCGCACGGCCTGGGTCCCAGTCAACACTTGGGCTCTGGACAACCCTGCAATCTCTCTTCATCAGAATGACGAGAAGGAGAAGTCCCCCCCAGCAAAGAAAAGATAATGAGTCTGTGGCCTCTGCCACAGAATTGGCCTCGGCCACAGAATTAATACATATGGATGTATCCCAATTATCAGAAATGGAATTCAGAGCAACAATGGTCAAGATGATGAGTAAACTTGAAAAAAGCATCAGAGAAAGCGTTGCTGAGAATATAGAATCCCTAAGGGCAGAAATGAGAGCGAATCTGACAGAAATTAAAAACTCAGTGGGCCAAATACAGTCAAAACTAGAGGCTCTGACGGCCAGGGTCACCGAGGCAGAGGAACGCGTTAGCGAATTGGAGGATGGGTTAGTAGAAGAAAAAACGAAAATAGAAGCTGGTCTTAAAAAAATCCACGCCCACGAATGTAGATTACGGGAGATTACTGACTCTATGAAACGATCCAATGTCAGAATCATCGGCATCCCTGAAGGGGTGGAGAAAAACAGAGGTCTAGAAGAGATATTTGAACAAATTGTAGCTGAAAACTTCCCTAATCTAGCAAGGGAAACAAGCATTCGTGTCCAAGAGGCAGAGAGGACCCCATCCAAGCTCAACCAGGACAAACCTACGCCACGGCATGTCATAGTGCAATTCGCAAATATTAGATCCAAGGATACAGTATTGAAAGCGGCCAGGGCAAAGAAATTTCTCACGTACCAAGGCAAAGGTATCAGGATTACGTCAGACCTGTCTACAGAGACCTGGAATGAGAGAAAGGCTTGGGGGGGCATTTTTAAAGCTCTTTCAGAGAAAAACATGCAGCCAAGGATCCTTTATCCAGCAAAGCTGTCATTCAGAATTGATGGAGAAATAAAGACGTTCCAAAATCGCCAATCATTAACCAATTTCGTAACCACGAAACCAGCCCTACAGGAGATATTAAGGGGGGCTCTATAAAGGTAAAAAGGCCCCAAGAGTGATACAGAGCAGCAAGTCACAACCGATACAAAGACTTTAAAGAGAAATGGCATCATTAAAATCATATCTGTCAATAATCTCTATCAATCTAAATGGCTTAAACTCTCCCATAAAACGCCACAGGGTTGCAGATTGGATAAAAAGACATGACCCATCCATTTGCTGTCTACAAGAGACTCATTTTGAACCCAAAGATGCATTCAGACTTAGAGTAAGGGGATGGAGTACCATCTTCCACGCAAATGGACCTCAAAAGAAAGCTGGAGTAGCAATTCTCATATCAGATAGACTGGATTTTAAACTAGAGGCCATAGAGAGAGATACAGAAGGGCACTATATTATTCTTAAAGGAAGTATTCAACAAGTGGATATGACAATTATTAATATATATGCCCCCAACAGGGGAGCAGCAAGATACACAAGCCAACTCTTAACCAAAATAAAGAGACATATAGATAAGAACACAGTAATAGTAGGGGACCTCAACACCCCACTATCAGAAATAGACAGAACACCCTGGCAAAAACTAAGCAAAGAATCAAAGGCTTTGAATGCCATACTCGACGAGTTGGACCTCATAGATATATATAGAACACTACACCCCAGAACCAAAGAATACTCATTCTATTCAAATGCCCATGGAACATTCTCAAGAATAGATCATGCTCTGGGACACAAAACAGGTCTCAGCCAATACCAAAAGATTGAAATTATCCCCTGCATATTCTCAGACCACAACGCTCTGAAATTGGAACTCAACCACAAGGAAAAACCTGGAAGAAACTCAAACACTTGGAGGCTAAGAACCATCCTGCTCAAGAATGACTCGATAAACCAGGAAATCAAAAAACAAATTAAACAATTTATGGAGACCAACGAGAATGAATACACAACGGTCCAAAACCTATGGGATACTGCAAAGGCAGTCCTAAGGGGGAAATACATAGCCATCCAAGCCTCACTCAAAAGAATAGAAAAATCTAAAATGCAGTTTCTATATTCTCACCTCAAGAAACTGGAACAGCAACAGAGGGACAGGCCTAACCCACTGACAAGGAAGGAGTTGACCAAGATTAGAGCAGAAATCAATGAATTAGAGACCAGAACCACAGTAGAGCAGATCAACAGGACTAGAAGCTGGTTCTTTGAGAGAATCCATAAAATTGATAGACCACTGGCAAAACTTGTCCAAAAACAAAGAGAAAGGACTGAGATTATTAAAATTATGACTGAAAAGGGAGAGGTCACGACCAGCACCATTGAAATTGCAAGGATTATTAGAAACTTTTATCAACAGCTATATGCCAAAAAACTAAACAATCTGGAAGAGATGGAGGCCTTCCTGGAAACCTATAAACTACCAAGACTGAAACAGGAAGAAATAGATTTCTTAAATAGGCCAATTAACTATGAAGAAATTGAGTCAGTGATAAACAACCTTCCAAATAATAAAACTCCAGGCCCAGACGGTTTTCCTGGGGAATTCTACCAAACATTCAAAGAAGAAATAATACCTATTCTCCTAAAGCTATTTCAAAAAATAGAAACAGAAGGAAAGCTACCAAACTCATTCTATGAGGCTAATATTACCTTGATCCCCAAACCAGGCAAAGACCCCCTCAAAAAGGAGAATTACAGACCGATTTCTCTAATGAATATGGATGCCAAAATCCTCAACAAGATCCTTGCTAATAGAATCCAACAGTACATTAAAAGGATTATCCATCATGACCAAGTGGGATTCATACCTGGGATGCAAGCATGGTTCAACACTCGCAAATCAATCAATGTGATACATCATATCAACAAGAAAAGACTCAAGAACCATATGATCCTCTCAATTGATGCAGAAAAAGCATTTGACAAAATACAGCATCCTTTCCTGATTAAAACCCTTCAGAGTGTAGGAATAGAGGGTACATTTCTCAATCTCATAAAAGCCATCTATGAAAAGCCTACTGCAAGCATTATTCTCAATGGGGAAAAGCTGGAAGCCTTTCCCTTAAGATCAGGAACACGACAAGGATGCCCACTCTCGCCACTATTATTCAACATAGTACTAGAAGTCCTTGCAACAGCAATCAGAAGACAAAAAGGGATCAAAGGTATCCAAATCGGCAAAGAAGAAGTCAAACTGTCTCTCTTTGCAGATGACATGATACTCTATATGGAAAACCCAAAGGAATCCACTCCCAAACTATTAGAAGTTATAGAACAATTCAGTAAGGTGGCAGGATACAAAATCAATGCCCAGAAATCAGTTGCATTTCTATACACGAATAACGAGACTGAAGAAAGAGAAATTAGGGAATCCATCCCATTTACAATAACACCAAAAACCATGCGTTACCTTGGAATTAACTTAACCAGAGACGTAAAGGACCTATATGCTAGAAACTATAGATCACTTTTGAAAGATATTGAGGAAGACATAAAAAGATGGAAAAATATTCCATGCTCATGGATTGGAAGAATTAACATAGTTAAAATGTCCATACTACCCAGAGCAATCTACACTTTCAATGCTATCCCGATCAAAATACCGAGGACATTTTTCAAAGAACTGGAACAAATAGTCCTTAAATTTGTATGGAACCAGAAAAGGCCCCGAATCTCCAAGGAACTGTTGAAAAGGAAAAACAAAGCTGGGGGCATCACAATGCCGGATTTCGAGCTGTACTACAAAGCTGTGATCACAAAGACAGCATGGTACTGGCACAAAAACAGACACATCGACCAATGGAACAGAATAGAGAACCCAGAAATGGACCCTCGGCTCTTTGGGCAACTAATCTTTGATAAAGCAGGAAAAAACATCCGGTGGAAAAAAGACAGTCTCTTCAATAAATGGTGCTGGGAAAATTGGACAGCTACATGCAAAAGAATGAAACTTGACCACTCTCTCACACCATACACAAAAATAAACTCCAAATGGATGAAAGACCTCAATGTGAGACAGGAATCCATCAAAATTCTAGAGGAGAACATAGGCAACAACTTCTATGACATCGGCCAGAGCAACCTTTTTCACGACACATCTCCAAAGGCAAGAGAAATAAAAGATAAAATGAACTTATGGGACTTTATCAGGATAAAGAGCTTCTGCACAGCCAAGGAAACAGTCAAAAAAACTAAGAGACAGCCCACGGAATGGGAGAATATATTTGCAAAGGACACCACAGATAAAGGACTGGTATCCAAGATCTACAAAGAACTTCTCAAACTCAATACACGAGAAACAAATAAACAAATCATAAAATGGGCAGAAGATATGAACAGACACTTTTCCAATGAAGACATACAAATGGCTAACAGACACATGAAAAAATGTTCAAAATCATTAGCCATCAGGGAAATTCAAATCAAAACCACACTGAGATACCACCTTACGCCAGTTAGAATGGCAAAGATAGACAAGGCAAGAAACAACAATTGTTGGAGAGGATGTGGAGAAAGGGGATCCCTCCTACATTGTTGGTGGGAATGCAAGTTGGTACAGCCACTCTGGAAAACAGTGTGGAGGTCCCTTAAAAAGTTAAAAATTGAACTACCCTATGACCCAGCCATTGCACTACTGGGTGTTTACCCCAAAGATACAGACGTAGTAAAGAGAAGGGCCATATGCACCCCAATGTTCATAGCTGCATTGTCCACAATAGCCAAATCATGGAAGGAGCCGAGATGCCCTTCAACAGATGACTGGATTAAGAAGCTGTGGTCCATATATACAATGGAATATTACTCAGCTATCAGAAAGAACGAATTCTCAACATTTGCTGCAACATGGACGGCACTGGAGGAGATAATGCTAAGTGAAATAAGTCAAGCAGAGAAAGACAATTATCATATGATTTCTCTCATCTATGGAACATAAGAACTAGGATGATCGGTAGGGGAAGAAAGGGATAAAGAAAAGGGGGGTAATCAGAAGGGGGAATGAAACATGAGAGACTATGGACTATGAGAAACAAACTGAAGACTTCAGAGGGGAGGGGGTGGGGGAATGGGATAGACTGGTGATGGGTAGTAAGGAGGGCACGTATTGCATGGTGCACTGGGTGTTATACGCAACTAATGAAGCATCAAACTTTACATCGATCTGGGGATGTACTGTATGGTGATTAACATAATGTAATAAAAAAAAAGAACTATAGCTAGGAAAGTGGAATCATGTGTTTCACTGTCAACAAGGGCTGTGTGTGGGCCAATTTCCTGTAGAAGAATATCAGTGGAACATGTTTTACCTAGAGATGTCAAACTCTCTGAGTGTCCTAGCCATCAATACAAATAAGACTTCTAGCACAATAAATCACAGCCTGTCTTTAATATAATAGTTGAAAGTCAAAATGATCAGTCTGCCTTCTAAGTAAAACCACGAAGAGTATCTTCTGATCTAGAGACTTACTACTTTTTTATCTAGACTATTCCAAGAGTTATTGAAATAAATAAGCAGATAATTATATAAGATTTATGGTTTTGACCAAAATTAACAAATGACCACATGGGAATTCCAAATGGAGATGGGAGGCTGTAGACATGTTAGCATTTATATAAACTGAGTCTCATTGTATTTGTATGACCTAACACATAGGATGGTTCAGCAGAAATGAAGACAGACGGTGATTAGCCTTGAGGATTCTTTTATGCCATTGCCATTGTGATGAGTTCCTCTCTGTAAGTAAGCCCTTTTCACAAGAACATTCCCACTTACAACTGTCAGTAATTTATAATTTGATAATTCCCGAGTTGCTCCAAGCCCTCTGAAAAAGACTCTCTAAGAGAGGGGCTCAGGAACCTGTCTTTTTGGGACAGATATTGAAGATATATTTTATTAAACAATCCTGATGTACACTGAAGTTCGAGAACCCTGTGGCAGACTATCTGGTACTGTTTACCACTGCATCTCGAGCACCTAGATTAATTCCCAATGCTGAGCAGACACTGAAGATGGTTGAATGAATGAATATGTCCCTCGGGGTCTGGGAATTAGTCACCTATATCTTCTTCAGAAATTGCAAGGAAGAGGACATAAAGATATGTACTACATGCTTTTTAATTGCTGGAAACACTAGCCTGTTTTGGATGATATCCAGGACATATGTATAGAAAACAGATTCATTTGTAATTACCTCCTTCATCCACCTAATCCATTTAGCTCTGTGTGCTGCCTTGCTCTAGGGATTCACTCTAATTGCTCACACCATCAGGGTGGCACTTCTCTACTTGTCATTGTCACCAGGGGTGAGAGTCAAAGTATTTAACAACTGATACAACGCAGGCATCAACCAATCAGCACAGATTCTGTGAACAACTCGGAGGACCCTATCAATCCATACTGGCTGAAGATCAGCTTTGACCATTAGCCTTGTGTAGGAGACTGTGCCCCTAAGCATTTGGCTTTATGGGTCCTTACCAAACATGATCTATAAAAGGGTGAAGCTTCCTGGGTCTTGGGTCATAGCTCAGATAATCCTGTGTGATAGGTGAGAATAATGGCCCTTTAAAGATATCCATATCCTAATCCCTAAAACCTGTGAATTTTAGCTTAGATGGCAAAGGGGACTTTGCAGATGTGATTAAGTTGAGGAGATCTTGAGTTGGGGAGATTATCCTGGATTATGTGGGTGGGCCCAATATAACCACAAGGGTCCTTATAAGAGAAAGGAGAGTCTGAGTCAAAGCAGGAGATATGATGACGGGAGGGGAGGAGAGGGGAAATGGGGAAAGATGCTATGCTGCTGGAAGGTGGACGGAAGGGGCTATGAGCCAAGCACCAAAATCTGTCTCTAGAAGCCAAAGTGGAAGGCAGGGTATTTTGTCTGTGATCATTCTCTGCGTTCTTTTGGTGTCTGGGGAGGGGAATTTAGTTCCTATTATATTTGAATTGTTGGTCTTTATCCCTATTGCAGCATCTCCTAAGGTCCACAGTCCAACCAGATGTACATTGCACTGTTAATATGGAATTCACTGTTTCCTTATTAAAATTACAAGGCCCTTACCCATTTCTCAGTCATGTGTACCCTTCTCAAGGGCACAGGTAACTTTGACATATCTTCCCATCACTCTCTGGGGTCTTAGGAGATTTGGAAGACTCTTTGGTGCTCTCTATCTACACATGTCTGGCCATCATTTTTGCAAAACTTGCTGCTTCCTCGAGTTTCATCAGGCAGGTTAAGCACAGGTCCCTGCTCTCAATATTCCCAAAACATTTCGGGGGTTTCCATCACCCCTCTTCCCAGAAATGACTTTCAACTCTTCTCCCTTCCTCAGCCAATTGAACTTAATTTCATTTTGGATGCAGAAAATCAGCTCTTCTTTCACCATAAATTCTTCCCAGCTCCCTTGTTTATGAGATAACCTTTGTGCTCTAAGTCTTTGCACTAAGTCTTTAAACTTTTGAAACTCAAAACCTTTTTCTCTCTCAAAAATCTTGTTTTTTGTAATCTGCAGCTTTATCCACTGAGACAGTGGCTCTGCCAAGGGTTTCACAGGTCTAATTCCAAAGTAAACTCCAAGAATGTGACTCAGTTTTATGCATTGGGCTCTTGCCTGAGGTAATAAGTCTCAGGCTCAAGGTCTAATTTTAATGGGAAATGTTGAGGGGTGATGAGGGGTAAAAGAGAGTAAAAACCCATCCGTTAATACTTGAAGGTATTATGCCTCTACATTTTTCTCCCTAGTAAATCATTACATTTGGATTCCTCAACACAGGTCTCCCCTCCCTACTGCTTCCCACCAAGTTATGCAAGGCCATTGGAAGACTTATCTGACCTCTGTGGAGGCTCTGCCTTTAGTTATGGCAGAATTCCGAGGGGAACTAAGTCTCTGACCGGAATCTGTGCATCCAGAATAATTGCTTCCAGAATTCATAGTGGGTGGTTATTAGGATAAGCTCCAAAAATAAAGGTGACAAATTTTTAGCTCCTGCGCTCAAAAAGAAAAAAAGCCACTTGTTTCAATGTAATTGAGAAAAAAAATTAGAAAGAATACAAGATCAATGTGAACATTTTCTCCTCCCTTTTCATACTCTCCCCATGTCCATCACAAGTGTAACATGTGTGTGCAAGTGCATGCATGCACACGTGAAAAAAAGACTTTTCAAATGGGGAGTGATAAGAGCAAAGAGTTTTGGATAGGTGGAAAGAGAGTTGAACATGTATTTGGAGGTTCTTTTTTTCTATCCCCCCATCCTGTTGGGCCAAATATGAAGGGTGTTAAAACATGATGAAAATCCAAGTTAAAGGTTGAAGAAATCATAAAGCTCAATCATTTTTTTATTAATAATAATTTTTTTTATTATATTATGTTAGTCACCATGCAGTACATCCCTAGTTTTTGATGTAAAGGAGGGCACGTATTGCATGGTGCACTGGGTGTTATACGCAAGTAATGAATCATGGAACTTAACAAAAAGCTCAATCATTTGAGCTTTAAATCTTAGGTGAGGACCAGTGAACTGGGAAGCCTGGCTGAGCAATGCACTTCCTTTCAATCCAATGCAGCAGTCTTATGGTAGAGCTGTACAGTGTGACAGGTCTAGGCAAGAAAAGGTCAAAGATGAGTCTCTACTACTCTTACTACCTGCCAACTCCCAACCCCTAAGTTCTCTGAACCCTTCACGAATGTGGGAGATCATATGAAAATGTCCTGTGATTCCCTGAATTGAGTGGGGGAGGTTATATGAGGGAAAGAGAACCAATGTGTTTCATTTTTTAAAAAGATTTTATTTGGTGCGCCCAGGTGGCTTAGTCGTTAAGCGTCTGCCTTCGGCTCTGGGCATGATCCCAGGGTCCTGGGATCAGGCCCTGCGTTGGGCTCCCTGCTCCACTGGGAGCCTGCTTCTTCCTCTCCCACTCCCCCTGCTTGTGTTCCCTCTCTCTCTCTGGGTGTCTCTCTCTCTGTCAAATAAATAAAGAATATCTTTAGAAAAAATAAAAAATAAAAAGATTTTATTTATTTGAGAGAGAGAGAGAACACAAGCAGGAGGAGCAGCAGAGGGAGAGGGAGAAGCAGACTCCCCGCTGAGCAAGGACCCTGACACAGGGCTCGATCCTAGGACCCTGGGATCATGACCTGAGCTGAAGGCAGACGCTTAACTGACTGAGCCACCCAGACACCCCACCAATATGTTTGCTAAGGTGCTTTTATCCAGGATAAGAAGATTCCATGTATGATTTCAGTAGTTTCTGCCATGAATTGGAATATATAATACCTTTCACTGGCTCATCAGCACAAGAGAGCTAAGTGGGAGCTAAATGACTATAAAACAAGCAATTTCTGGGACACCTGGATATTTCAGTTGGTTAAGCGTCTGATCTTGATTTCAGCCCAGGTCATGATCTCAGGGTCGTGCGATCGAACCCTGCATCAGCTGCTTAAGATTCTCTCTCTCCTCTTCCCCCCACCCAACTGTTCACGAGTGGGCATGCATCCTTTCTCTCTCTAAAAACAATAAATAAAACAAGCAATTTCCATTTATGGCAGGTTGATGCAGTAATTCTGATTTATTTTTTTTTAAGATTTTATTTATTTTAGAGAGAGCATGTGAGTGTGGGGGAGGGGCAGAGGGAACGGGTGAGAGACTCCTAAGCAGACTCTGGGCTCAGCATGGAGCCGAATGTGGGGCTCAATCTCACGACCCCGAGATTGTGACTGTGAGATCACTACCTGAGCTAAAACCAAGAGTTGGACGCTCAACCAACTACACCACCCAGGCGCCCTTAATTCTCATTTATTTATGACTTTCTGTTTCTATACTCTCTGATAACATCCTTTGCATTGACTGTAAGCTTGGCCATGTTCCTTGATTTGGCCAACGAGGGACCAAAACACAATGGAATCATGGAACTTTACATCAAAAACTAGGGATGTACTGTATGGTAACTAACATAACATATTAAAAAATTATTATTAAAACAAAACAGAACATGATGGCTAGTAGAAACTTAAAGGAGTGCTTACATATTAGGGTTTGCCTTCTCTTGCTTCCATTGGGATTCCAGATCACTCTGTGATCAGCCTGTTGGATTATGAAAGACATGTGGTCCAGCTACTCTCTCATCCCAGCTGACAGCCAGCCAATCTTCAGACACGTGAATGAGGTCCTTGACTGCCAGCTGACTGTAGATGCATAAATGAGTCCAGCTGAGTCCAGCCCAAATTGCTTACCCACAGAGTTGCGAGCTAAATAAATGGTTGTTATTTTAATCTACTAAGTTTTGAGGTAGCTTGTTAAACAGCAAACATCAACTGATAGAGAATTCAAGGGAGCATCGTGCAGAATGTGTGCCTAGGAACAGATGGGATGAGTTACACTGCAGCAGTAAGAAAACAAGGCCAATACAGTGGCATTCCCTTTAGCTGCTGCCTCCTTCCCAAACATCCCCAGAGCTGATCACTGATCCTGAGGAACGGAGTGAACCAAGGGGGAAAATAGTGATTATGACTGAGTATCCAACTTAAACTGACTGCGAAATTGCTGAACTTACCTGGACATAACTGGCTGGAATTCTCTGCATTAGGCAGAATGGTGGTGGCTCAGAGGAAGATGCTTTTTAAAAGCATGTCAGAGACTGTGACCAGGGAAATCTGTGCTTGCGATACTTGGTATTTCTGTATTAATGCCCTAGACTAAACCTGATGTATCTGAATGATTAAGCCCAGAGCCATGCATCACACTCATGTACAACTATGAAGACCTGCATCAAGGAGCGCCTGGGTGGCTCAGGCGATTGTGTCTGCCTTTGGCTCAGGTCATGATCCCTGCTCAGTGGGGAGCCTGCTTCTCCGTCTGCCCCTCCCCTTGCTCATGCTCTCTCTCTTCTCTCAAATAAAGAAATACAATCTTAAAAAAAAAAAAAGACTTGCGTCAAAATCAGTTTTGAATTACTTCCCAAGGTGCAGGAAAGGGGCTGCCTTGCTGTCAGTGGGAGAAACATGAAAAAATATGGATTCCTGTATTGGGTTCTCATTATTCCTTTAGCTTTGCTATAATGGAGAGCAAAATAGGAAAGAAGAAGATAAACATTTTCCATAGGTTACGTTTATTAATTTTAATATTTTAACACCTAACATTAGATGGAATACTTAGCACTCTGCTACATTGTTTATATGCATTTCCTCATTTAATCCTTGCAACAACCTATGAGGTAATACATTATTTCCCCCATTATGTAGGCAAAGAAACTGAGATTCACAGATAAAATTACTTAAGTTCATGCAATAAATAAAATGGCTGAAATCCAGAACTGTCCATCTCCAGAGAATGTGATTTCATTTTGGCAAAACATTGCCTCTTAAATGCATGGTAGCATTTTGAAATTTATTGCTAGCAATGAGTTTTCTTGCAAGAGAAAACAAGTATTGAAAAGGACTGGAGAGGAAAATTAAGTGCTGAAGAACTAGTTACAATTTCATGGGGGAACTCAGGACATTGGGCAAGAGCAAAGTTGAGAGAGGGGCCACTTTGTTGCTTTTGGATGAATGATCTTGCTCAAGGGGCTTCACACAGACTAGAGATGATGGCAATGATTAGTACTGAATTTGGCCAGGGGAAGGAAAGGCCGACCAAGTTTTTCTCTTTAAAGTAATAGTGCTTCACGATGAATTGTCCCGATAACAGCTTTCTTATAAAGAAAATAAAGAAGACACACAATCAGAGAAAGCACAGCTGGTCTTCAGGCCTCCCCCAATATCCAGGTCAGTACTCATGCCCAGCATTTAGGAATTGGTGTATTTGATAAAATGTGTCCTGATTGTGATTTTCTACCTATGATCACTTATTTAAAAAATGAAATATTTGCAGGCCAAGAGATTCTCATGTGAAGTAACTTGCTGTGTATCGTGGTCATCACATCTCTCAATCATCACTCCCAGGGTCCAGCAGAGGCCTCGGAGAAGAGAAGGCTCTATTGTTTTCTATCCATTCTATCTGAGGGTATCATCAGTGTGGTACCAAGCTTTGGCAGAGCTGTTTGCCTCAGTGCTATTCTGACATTCTTGCAGTCTGTGCTGGAGATCTGCATGGCTTTGCCTTGCAGTAATGACCATTTTGGCCATTAGGTCACTGGAGGCCCAACTACCCCGACTGCTGCCAGACCTGCCTCCATCCTTGAATGCCAGTCAATGCACAGTCACGCAATGGACTGGCTACGCTTGACCCCCAGTTTTTCCTCTGAAAGCCAAGTGTGTTCGTTAGGAAATATCTTTCCTGGAGGCAGGAAACAAAATGATTAGGTTGAATGAATGGTTGAAATGCCATCTTTAGACTAAAAAGAGATCATGTGTGTGGAAGCATCTGGGTAGGAGGCACTAAAGCTTTGTTTCCTTCCCTTTTCCCCTTCATTTTCAAATGAATGAATATGACGTGAGAAAAAAATAGGGGTACTTTTTTATAACAAACGGAGCTATTTTGAAGATTGTTAGTCAACAATTAATCTACTTTCCACCTTTTTTTCCATGAAATCTCTATAATTTTTTGAAATGTGTGCCCTTTGGTTAGTCTAGAGGTTGTCAATGTTCATAAAAACCACTTTCAATATCTTTGTTCAAGTACATTCAATTTTCTCTAATACTAGGCAAAATGCATGATTCTGTAGGAGATACTGCAATCCTTTTAGAATATAATTTCTGAGATGTTAGAAATTTCATTTTAACTCCAGACAACCAAGTTGTTAGTTCCTCGTTGCTAAGGAAACTATTGTGTATAAATCACCAGTAAACACAATAGATGGTAGTTAGACTCTTGTTTGGTGGGGGCAAGTGCCTCTCCTTTGAGATTAGAAAATTACTACCTTTTGATTGGAAAGAACAAGTCATGTGGGTTTAGGCTACTGCTTTAGAGAAATACACCTGCAGGATTCTGTTCTGTTTTACCTTCTGTGTTAGTCATGGATGAATAGGCAGGGAACTTAGGGGTAGTTTTTAGAAAGACCTGGAAGACAAGCAACTCTGTCTTTCTTCTTCCCTGCAGATGTCCCATTCCTAAAAGTGAGAGGCAGAGATCCTTCACTAGCGTCTCCCAAATCCATTCTTTCTTTTCTTTTCCACTTCTGTCTCCTGGATCCAGCCCTTGTCATCTCAAACTGAGACTTTCCATAACCTCTAAATTGGTCTCACTATGTCCAGACTCTTTTTCCTATATTTCATCCTTCATATGTTCTGTTAGGTTAATTCTGAGCCAGACTGCTTCTGTTTAAATCTCAGCTCCACCACTCACAAACTGTGTGACCTTTGGGCAAGTTACTCACCCTTTCTGTCTCAATTTCCTCCTCTGTAAAATGGAGATAATAATATCTATTTCATAACGTTGTGATGAGTAAATAAGTTAATTCATGTAAAGCTCTTATTACAATGTTTGACGCAAACACTCAATATAAGTCAGCTCACAGTAGATTCCCAAAACATCACTTTCCATACCACTATTTTCTCCTCTCGATTCAAATACTTCAGTGATTCTCCATCATACTCTTTGCCTTGACATTTAGGGTCTTCTCTGAATGTCAATATGTGGCAATACGTCATGCAATAAATGGCAGTATAAAGTCAATTCTTACGTTTCTGAATGGACCCTTCTAAGTAGCCCTTAGAGGTAACAGTGTATAGTGGCAAGGATGCTGGCTTGGAAGTCATTCACAGCTGAGGTTGAATTTCAACTCAGTTACTATATCATCTTAAGCTGTATGGTCTTCAGTTTCTTTTTCTGTAAAACTCAAATGACAAGTGCCATTCTCATGGGAGCTCTTTGGAGAATCAAACAAGAAAGGCCTTATAGAAGCACCTAGCATAGTACCTCCCATAGCAGGTGCTTAACAAATGTTATTTCCTTCTCCCATTCCCTCACTTCCTCTTCAGTCATGATGATTGCTATGGGCTGAATTGTGTCCCCCCACAAATTCAAATTCATAGGGTAAAGCCCAGACCTCCAGTACCTCAGAATATAACTATATTTGGAGATAGTGCCTTCAAAGAGAGAATTAATTTAAAATGAGGCCATTAGGGTGGGTCCTAATCCCATCTGACTGTTCTTATAAGAAGAGGAAATTTAGATACATGGAGGAAAACCAGGGATGCGGACACACAGAAGAAAGACCATGTGAGGACACAGTGAGAGGGCAGCCATCTGCAAGCCAAGGAGAGAAGTTCAGGAGAAACCAAATCTGCTGACACCTTGATCTTGGAACTCTAGCCCCCAGAACTGAGAAAATCACTGTTTGTTGTTTAAGCCACCCAGTCTGTGGTATTTTGCAATGGCATCCCTAACAAACCAATATACTGATCTACTCATTATGTCCCAAATGTGTGTAAATTATCACCTTTTTATCTCCACCTTGGTGGACAGACCATGAAAGGTGAAATCAGACATACTACCCACTGTGAGACGTCACTCGCATGGCTCCTTCTGAGAACTTCCCCACAGGTTACCACCATGCTTTATGGCAAATGACCGTACCATCCCAGCCACGACTGATTGGGCCTTATCCAAACTCAGTCATCTAGACAGGTCAATAACCTATGGGTGGCTTGGCATAAGAGTTCTCCTAAAAGGGGTACTCTGAACTCAACAGTGACAGTCCAGCCCATTTTGATTCTCTGTGTTGTGGCACACGTATGAAAAACACATACGTGAGTGTCAGTAGATGGAAGTCAGGAGATGTCGGTCTGAGTGTCAGTAGATGGAAGAGTGGGCAAGAACCTAGAGACACAGGACATTATAATAATTGGAAGCTACAAATAAGCAGAGAGATAGTTGGGAGAGAGAGAGAGACTATCAAGTCATTTGTAGGAAAGTGGGAACATAGAAAGATGTAACTAGAAAGAGAAAAACAGAAAAAGTGAAAAGTTGAAGTTGTGAAGTAATGATTAGAGTTGAAAGTAATAGGTGTTTACTTGTCTTGGTTACTTGTTGGATCTTTACAGTTGCTATTCAATCACTAAAACTGCGCATCTTAAAAGATCTTTAAGGTCCTCACTGTACCTGACTGTGAAGCCACTGAGACCATTTCCTGTATTTCCCTACTTCCCCACACAGTCCTACACTGGAGGGTTACTTTTCTCCTCACCCAAATACCCTGATTGTGCCTTAGTTCCTTGAACTTCAGGGGACTAACACACTTCAAAAATCATTGCCTCTCCTCTTTGCTTTTCTAAGGCCTGCCCTTCCCTTGTGACCTAACTCAAATCCTGTTGTTCCAATAAATCCCCCTTCAACTGCTTCGGGATTGGAAAGCACCTATAGCACTTATTGACTTAACTATGTATTTGGCCCTTAGTGGTTAATTTAAAATATTTATTTCTGTATTAAAGAACCCTTGCTTATAGACTCCTGAGTCACTGGATATGTTTGAATGTCCTAAAGCTCTAAAGATTCATAAATATGGAATTTAGACTTACACTAATGAACAGGCTTCTCCATATTATTTAAATTACTGAGGTAAGATTGTCAGCCCCACCTCACATCTGGTCTTGTTCTCAAGAGAGGTCCTGGATAGGGCTTTATCTGGCACCTGACCTTATAGTGTCTTAACAGCTGTGGCACTCAGATGAGGCCTATGTCACATGAATTTTATCAAGGCACCAGATTTATTTGCAAAGTCGTGCTCTAAAGACCAAAAGGTCAACTTTATGCTGTGGGATGATTCCGTTGTATGTCTTTAATAAGCAGCCATCAAAAATGTTGTCCATTCTCCCCATGCAGCCCATTGGGATGGACCTCCCCTGCAGTGGCATGAGGGCACGCTGACAATTGTGAGTGCCTGGCTGTCTAGAGTAATAAAGGTGATGGCCACAGCCAGCTCCTCAGCTCCTGTCGGAAAATTACAATTTGCTCTTCTGTGAATTAAACCCCAGAGGAATCAGCTAGCTGTCTTAGTAATGACCTGATGAACAAAGGTGTTTCTAAGCTAATGTCTGGCCCTCTCTATCCCCTGCCCTTTATATGTATTAGTGTCCAAGGGTTTGGGTGAGTTTGTTTGAAAATGTCTGGAGTAGCTATTCTGAGAGGGCGAAGGCCCTTTTGCAATATTTGGGGAAAAAAAAGTAGGAGAGCTGTACTATTATCACTCTGAGGAAGACAGCCTAGATATTTCCTGAACACTAGCAAGAATGGCTTTGTCCTGGAATGACTTGACTCTAAACTCTGGACCCCCCCTTTACTGTCCCTTGTTGCAGTTCCTTAGATGTTGATTAGTTTCATTAAAAGGCTTTGGAAAAGAGTTCCACAAACCAGGAAGTATTAAATTGCCATCTACTCTGGATGAATCAAAGGCATCAAAAGCCAGCAGAATCTCTGGAATAGGAGATGGAACCATGTTGCAGTCTTGGTTAACAACCTTCCAGGGCATATTTGGTGCCAACATATTGGGCTTTTGGTTCCTTTATCATGATCACTGGTTAGTTGCACGGGTGGAATCAAAACAGAATACCACGGAGAGCTAGAACAAGTAAATTGTTCTGGGAAAAAAAATGGAGATTAGGAAGGAAGGGATGGGGCAAGATACTGAATAACTTCATGCCAGGTGTTCTATTTGACGCTTTATCTAACGTACCATAAAACTCTGTGAGGTAAGATCTACTCAATTGCTCAGGATGGGGAAATTGAGGCACAGGGGGGTTAAATGATTTATTCAAGGTTACACAGCTTATAAAAGCGGCAGAGCTGGAATCACAGACCATATTTGTTTTACCCCAGGGCTGATATTTTAAACCATAAAAGCAATATATCTTAATAGATTTTCGTGTTACTACTAGGCCTTAAATGCTCACTAACCCATTTGATTGATTTATCAGATTAGCTAGAATTCATCTTGCATGGGCCTGAGTTTATGATACACAGGGAAGGGGAGTTTTAAAGGGTGGTTTAAAGAAGGGCAGCATAGTCCAAAGCAAGAGATCTAAACCATATTTATCTTACCAGTATGTTGGGAAATAACAATTTCAACAAGGGCGTTCTGCCGGGGAAGGAGGAATAACCTCGACAAAGAGAATGCCATCTACTAGTAGATCTTGGAACCTTACCTGGTAGGTCACCAAGCTGTTTGTCACTGTCATTCCCTATTCTTCCCTCAAAATGTACTCTGCTGACAGGATCTTAGTGTTTAGTGCTGACAAAGTTCTAACATGGCAAGGATACCAGAGTTGTAACACTTAGATTCATTGTATTGCATTAACAATTATTATTTTGTTTTATTTTACCATCTTCACAAAAACAATTCTGAAGCAAGGCAGGGCTAAGTGGTTGGGAATTGGATATTCCATGTGGACAATGACTGTATTTACTAGAGTCAACTTTTGGCTAACCCCAAGGACAGATCTTTCTAAGTCTTTACTGACGTTTTCTACCTAGTCTGCTGATTTAAGCCTTTTGTTGACAGAAAGAAGATCATTATTTATTCTGGCTCAGCCGGAATACAAAAAGCACTCTCTCCTCCCCTTTCCTACCACTCCTTTTGCCTTCAGGTGGACTTCCTCATTACGTATTAGAATCCTAAAATGAAGCTTCTGCCTATTGGCCCTCACATCCCGGCATTATTAGAAACTTTAGAAATCATTGGCTAACACCATCATTTGCGCACAGATTGAAAACAGAAACCAAGAGGAATGATGCGACCTGCCTAGAGCCTTCCAGTTAGTTATTTAGTTAACGGTAAAATGAAAAATCCCCTGATCTCCCATTCAATGCTGATATTCTATGAGGGTCTTCTCCTTTTTCTTCTTTTCCTTTTGAATCCAGGAGTCATAGCAGAAATTCTATTTCTCCCACCTTTGTTATTATTAACAACATTATTTACAAAATACCTTCAGCTTTTGAAAAAAATGCTTTCCATTGTTTTTGATCTTTGTTTCCTTGTGCAATTTTCCTGACTTTGAGAATTCATCCCTTAGCTGGACAGTTGGGGGGTGGAGGGAGAGCCACAGATAGTTTTAAAAGGTTCTCTGTTGCTGCTAATTGCATTTCCCTCACAAACAGCTTCTGCGGTCGCCATTCCTCTATGTCTAGCTTAAATGTCAATGGCAGCTCCAAGTTCCACAATTTTCCAGTCCCTTAGGGATGGGGTTTCCTAAGTGGCAGCGTAGGCGATTGAAACACAAATTTCTTTTCATGATCAACATCTCAAATGACAAATAATGCATGAGGCTTAAATATTCTCTCTGTCTCAGTCTTTGCATTTTTATTTTCTGAGGGGGCTAGCAAAGGTTTTCCAAAATTTCTTTGCTGAAATATTCATGGCTGGTCTATGAGGCTGAAGGACACATTGATAAGACAGAGGTCTCTCTAACATAAACAGGAGGCTTTGGGCTCAGCTGGTGTTTGACAGTGGGGATGTTTATCTTCAGTTAGCTTTTTGTTGAGGGACTTTCCTCCATCACAAAAGCCCCCTTTTAGTATTCACTAGTAGACTTCGTTAACTCCTTTGGACCTGGACCATTGCTATTGCAAACTGATATCGTAAGAGAAATCAATTTACAGGACCCTATCAGACATCAAAATCAGGCAAGAATACAGCTTATGTGGTAAACTAGGACACACATCTGGTATGAAAGTAAAAAATCTGAAATGACCATTTGGGAAGAAATCATTTTATTCCTTTCAAAGGGAATGTTAAAAATTAGCACTGATGAAAATATAAGCAAAACTTTCCCACGTTACCTAATTTTGTCTTAGACACAAAGGGCTCTGAATATATAAACAGTATTTAGTTCCAGGTGGATCCAGGCATTTTGAAAAAAGTAGGAATTTCTTGAGCTCTTGGAACTAAGAAAGGAAATTAACATGTATTGAGTGCTGCTTTGCACCAGGCAGTCTGTTAGGCACTTTCCGTAGACTCCCTAATTAAACTGTCTCAACAATCGGGGTGGTAGGTGCTATTGTTCCTACTTTATAGACAGGGGAATGAGTGTGCCAATTCTGGACCCATTTGCCCCCAGATTCATTCTTTGCCTTTCCCCTACCCTGCTTAGTAGCACAGGAATGCTAATACGTATCTCAGGCTCCAGTGAAAACTAGCTTCTGGCTGTGTTCAGCCAAAGAGAGATGCAGGTAGGAGACGAGAGAGCAGGAGGAGGGGAGAAGCCATGATATTTCTTACCACTCTCCCCAACCCTCCAGCCTGGGGCAACAACTTTAGAAGTGGCTGCCTTTCCTCTGTGGCTCCAGCTCCCACCAGACAGGCTTGATGTGGTTCTAGCTTCTTCTGGGTATCTCTGGCTCCTGGGCTCAAGAAAAAAAACCTTTCCCTTCTTTGCCTCTCCGGTCCTAGGGGAGGTAGTGAGTGATCTCCTGCTGTTGCTGATCTCTGGGTTGCCTCCCTTCCCTTTCTTTGGCTTCTCAGCTCCTCCATCAACTGTATAATGTGTTTCTTGTCTTAAATACCCTCTGCTTCAGAGACTATGTCAAAAATAGTTTCTGGTTTCCTGGTTGGGCTAGGAGGTGATTTAGACTCAAAAGTGTACACTCTTCCCTCTTGGTTTGAAAATATCACAGATTTATGATTCTTAAGACTTGGAAAACTTTGGCAGAAAAAAATTGTTTTAAAATATTTACTCAACAAAATCATACTTTTCATTTCCCCAGTAGTCTCCCTCTGTACCTTATTAGACCCCAAATTGTCAAGAGTTTGTTCTATTACCTTCTAGCTAGCCATTGATGTGTCCATTACAGAGCTAGTCCTTCGCTAGCCCAGTGGAAACATCTTTTAGGCTTCTTGATTCCTCAGTGTCATCCCACTCTACCCTTAGAACAGTATTCTATTTTTCCAGTTTTATTTCTTCTAGTTATGTTAACTCTATTGCAGTAGACGTTTCTGAGGGCTGGACCTCTGCAGAGAGAAAAGTGCCTAAGGTCATACTGTCAGTCTAGATCTGAGCTTCCTTCACGTCACTGAGAGAGATGGAAAGGATAAACGCAGGGAGGGAGAGAAGAAAAGGCACATGGCAGGAAAGAGGGAGAGAGAGAAAGCTAGGAGGAGGAGGAACACAAGAGGAAATGCAGTGAGAAGCAAAAGGGGAGGGGAAGACATAAGGAAGGAGGGAGAGAAAAATGGTTTTAATGGATTAAGGCAAATGTCATGTCGAGTTTTTCAGGACACATTTAAGAATATGGGGATTTGTAGTGACAGAAAATGAGGATAATAATTGTCAATTTTCCTTCATTACAGAATATTGTCATTTTTTTCCCTTGTGGAACTGAGACAATTTTCTAAACAAAGACATCACCTTGTATAAACGATAGATCTTGCTTTAAAAGAACTTGCCATTCTTAAAGAACAAATCAGCAGAAAGCCCTTCATCCTTGGAATATAGTTGAGATTGGCTTGATTTGTTCAGAATCTTTTTGTCTGAATTTATAAAAATTGAGTACCACATCCCTCACTCCCTATGCATAATTAAAACTGTTTCATTTGGGGGCTGATAGTTGGGTGAGTACATTGATTTGGAGAAGTTTTGTAAGATACCTGACTCAGCTGGGTTTTGCTAGCCTCATGTTGGTGGCTGTCATTCTTTCCAGGTGACACATGATGTGGCAGAAGCTTGGTTTAAAATATAGCAGTTGGTTTGGAGATTTATTACTGACTTCTCCTATAAACAGGCAACAAGTGACTTGATTGAAATAGAATTTTTAGTTGTAGCCTAGCAGAGGGAGCCCTCAAGCCTAAGGAGGGGGCTTTAGGAAGTTTGTCAACACCTCTTTCCTCCACTGGCACCTAGACTAGACCCAGGAAGACTGGGAAGTCAATGACCTTTTTCTTGAATGCTCCCTCCACTTTCAGCGACCCTCTTTTTCTCTCAACCTTCTTTACCCACCCTTCCACAAAAGGCAAACACATACACCCACACTCCTTGCCCAGAACCTCAAGGACCTCGGGGCACTTATCCTAGTCAATAAACAAGACTCTTTCTCCTTGCCCATCATGATGTTCAGGTGCTGGGCCTTTTCCCTTGGGGATGACTCTTCAGCACAATCTGAGATTTAAAATTCTGTTTTAGAAATGCCTGGAAGTGTTTTATTTTTTTATTTTTATTTTTTTATTATAATAATTTTTTAAATTATATTATCTTAGTCACCATACAGTACATCCCAAGTTTTTGATGTAAAGTTCCATGATTCATTACTTGCGTATAACAACCAGGGCCCTCCTTACTACCCATCACCGGCCTATCCCGATCCCCCACCCCCCCCTCCCCTCTGAAGCCCTCAGTTTGTTTCCCAGAGTCCATAGTCTCTCATGGTTCATTCCCCTGGAAATGTTTTAATGCCATCTCTTTCTCAAGCATTTTGTGTGTGGTAGGGGTCTTCAGTTCATAGAGGCAAAGGGATGGAGAACAATGATCTGGAGGTCCTACGGGGAGTTTTGCTTGGTTTACTGTTTCTTTTTTTTCTTTCCTAATTCTTCTTACATCAGGTCTGCCTCAGGGCTTTGGGGATGGCACGGCATTGCTTCCCCACCAGTCCAATGTCTGACCTTGCAAGAGGTCTTGAAAGCTGTGCCAAAACGAAGCCAGTGTTAGAAAAGTCTCATCACTTTTATCAGCAAAAGTGCTTGCTTTGCTCTTTCTTTGGTGACGCATTGGAAGTCCCTCCAGTCAACAGTCTAACATTAAAATGTGGGAGGGATTATCAATTGGCTAGTTAGTGGCTATCACTATTTAAACTGCATCTTAGAAACTCAACTCTGAGACAGTCAATCTCATTGTCTGACATGTCCCCATTAGTGACAGTCCTTTGGGTGAAAGCAGAATTTACTAGATAAGATATTTGAATGCTGCATACTGACTACTCAGACATTGCCATTGGAAACTATGTTGGGGTAAGGAGATTGGTCCCATGAGACAGTTTCAATCCTGTTGAATGCTGCGGCTCTGGGCCTAGTAAGGCCAGTGGGAGCCCTGGGTCAGGCAGGAGGAGTGCTAGAGGAAGGCTGATGAAAGATTCAAAGGAGTGGCTAGGGCTGACCATGTTCTGGGGAAAAGCCACAGAGGGAACCTCCACCATATTCTCTTCTTGGCTGCTGACTGGGGCCCTTCTGCTTTCCACTCCAGGAGTCCACTTGATTTCTTAACCATTGCTTAACTTGTTCTCACTTATTCAGACAAAGTTGGTATTTTTTTTTTCCTTGTGGGGTGAAGAGTTAAGAGAGAAAACTGCTTTGACCATTTCTGTTTCTTGAATTTGACTGCCTTTTTTTCTCCTTCAAATTGTTCGAAATTGCCTATTTCCCCATACTAAGTGTGTCACTCCAAAGTCCTCTCTTTTCTAGGCAAATCATGCATTTGTCCTGCAGCTTTTGAGGTTATTTTCCTGAAAGCTAGAATAGCCCGGTCAATTTCTTTTCTTTTCTTTTTTTTTAAAGATTTTATTTATTTATTTGACACAGAGAGAGATACAGCCAGCGAGAGAGGGAACACAAGCAGGGGGAGTGGGAGAGGAAGAAGCAGGCTCATAGCAGAGGAGCCTGATGTGGGGCTCGATCCCATAATGCTGGGATCACGCCCTGAGCCGAAGGCAGATGCTTAACGACTGCACCACCCAGGCGCCCCCAGCCCCCGGTCAATTTCTATAATGGGAATAAGAGTAGGCAGAAAGGAATATTCTTGGTGTATTAGCCTTGCTACTGGTCAACCTGGATCAGGTTCTGAAAGTTGCTTAGACTAGCCTGCTGGTCCACAGAGAATCCAGTCCCTCCTCTTAATCCTCTTAATCCCCACTACTGTACCCACCTCTGGAATGGGTCAGCCATTTTTTGTCATTTGGAGAAAAGAATGAAGCCGTTCAGAAAATAAGTACCAGAGAGCTACAAATGGCTTAATTTCTCAGAGTAATTTGATCTTGACTTTCAGTCCATACACTGGCAAATATATTTGTAAGCATTAACTGAGGTATGGGTGTAAGGCAATGAATAGCAATTTTCCAAAAGTATTCTTTTCTAGTCCTTTTTAACTGTAATATGCCTGTAATTCGGTTGTGTATCTATCAGAAGTGTTTCTTCATGAATTGGGTCTTGGGTGATGAGAATTCACTCCTATGCATAAAGCAGCCTAATAAATTTTGTGCTTATTTCAATCTGTTTACCCAGACCCCATCCTTCTCAGTAACATTGGTGGAAACTGAGGCAGCTTAATAGTTTCAAAAGTAGGCAGTGTGATTAAAGACTTGCTCTGTCCGGACACAGGACTTTGAGACAGAAGACCTGGGTTTAACTTCCAGCTTTGTCATTTATTAACCATGTGACATTGGGTGAGCTAGTCAACTTTTCACCACCTATACTTCCTCTTCCAACTAAAAATAATAACACTTGCCTTGTAGAACTTCTAGGAGGACTGAATGAACAAACATGTAAAAACTTAATCCAGTGCCTGGGACATGGTGAGAACTCAACAAATGCTTGCCAGATTAATTAATTCCTTTCTGGAACACAAACAATGAAAACTAACCAAATCTTTTGATGCTAACAGACCTCAATCCCCTTGGGTATGTTCCCAATTTATACAGATTCAGCCTCAACACAACTGGGTTGTCATTCACTTCCCATGCCTGAACCCTATAACCCTGTTCATCTCCTTTGAACCATTCATTTTCCTTACCTTCTTTTCATATTAGGGAATATTTGGCTTTGTGGAATCGCTATGCACATGTACTATTTATTGGCTTCTCAAAATGCAAGGTAAGTGATTTGTTAACAAGAATTTGATGACCACACTGAATTTTCCCAATTTTCTATAATTTTCTATAGCTTAGGCTAAATAATAATACTATTAGCCTTCCAGACATGAGGAATGAACAAATTAAGTGTTAACTCCACGCTACCTTTGATTGGGCCCATTAGAATAGGAGGCATGTATTCCTGCCCTCCATTCCTCGTGTCCCATTAGCAAGTGCGTCTCCTCTGCCAGCATTTGTCTGGGTGGGAAGTCTAAGGAGTTCCACTCCGAATCTTCTAAGGACTTAATTCTTCACTTTTTTTTAAAGATTTTATTTATTTATCTGAGAGAGAGAAAGAGAGCAAGCAGGGGGAGCAGCAGGCAGAGGCAGAGGGAGAAGCAGGCTCCCCACTGAGCGGGAAGCCCAACACAGGGCTCAGTCATGGGACTCTGGGATCATGACCTGAGCCAAACGCAGATGCTTAACTGACTGAGCCACCCAGGCTGCCTCTCTCTTCACTTTCTTCTTCTGAGTCTGGATCTGCACTTTGGAGCTGGGTGACCTTGACCAACTGCTTGACTTTTTTTTTTAAAAGATTTTATTTATTTGTTTTGGGGTGGAGGGAGAGCAAGGGGGAGGGGCAGAGGGAGAAACAGACTCCCCGCTGAGCAGGGAGCCTGATGCAAGACTCGATCCCAGGACCCTGGGATCACGACTGGAGCCGAAGGCAGCTGCCCAACTGGCTGAGCCACCCAGGTGCCCTCAACTGCTTGACTTTTAAGCCTCGGTTTTCCCATCTGCAAAACGTGGGTAATACTAAGTATATGGCAGAACTGTTCTGAGGATTGTTAAGAAGTAATTAAAATACTCAATATACTAGAAAATACTCTACAAACATGATTATTAGGAGAGAACTGAAGAAAAACTTGAAGGTGGGACATGATGGGCATGTTCTGAGAGTGGTGAGTGTAGCTAGATCTTAGGGTGTAGCTAGTTCTTAGATCTCTTCCCCTTCTTGTCATTCTCCTACTTACCTTCTCTTCTTGCTTTCTCCTGTTTATTGCCCCCACTCTTAAGAGTTGTCAGTGTTGGAGAAATATGGGCAGGGTTGGATAGAGGTGAAGGAGACTGAACCATGCTAACTCAACACTCACTGCCATACTGTATCTGTGCATGCTTGCCACTCCCAGCCCCCAAACTGGTCCTTTGCCCCTGCCCCTGTATGTCCATGCCCCAATCTCCAGAACCTGTGAATGTTACCTTAGATGACAAAAGGTGCTTTGCAAATGTGATCAAAGTAAGGATCTCAAGCTGGAGAGATTATCCTGGATTACCTGTGTGGGCCAGTGTAACCACAAGGATTTTATAAGAGAGATGTAAGAGGAGCCAGAGATAGACAGAAGGTGATAAGAAGATGGAAGTAGAGAAATTGAAGATACTACACTGCTGGCTTTGAAGTTAGAAGAAGGGACCCCAAGTCAAGGAATGTAATGAATGCAGTTCTAGACGTTGGAAAAGGCAAAGAAAACAGATTCTCCCTAGAACCTCTGGAGGGAGCATAGCCGTGCTGCCACCTTGGTTTCAGCCCAGTGATACCCATTTCTGACATCTGTCCTCCAGAACTGTAATAAATTTGTGTTGTCTTAATCCTCTAAGTTGTGGTATTTTGTTATAGCAGCAATAGGAAACTAATGCACTAGGTTGGACCAGTGATCACATAGTAGTTATAGATTCTAGGGGCAACTCTATTAAGTGCTCCCCACATCCTTAACTCCACCTGGCTTGTTAACTACTGCCTGGGACCAGATGCACCTGGAGTGACCAGTTTATCCTGTTGTGCACTGAGAGCTCTGCCTTCCATGAAGCCCTTCAACCTCAACAGGGACCAACTGGTCACTCCACATGTTCTCAATTTTCCAGATTTTTAATGGTCTTGGTTATAGGGTCTCTGTCTCTAAGACCTCCTCTGTTGTTTATGTTCCTAATTTGTTACCCATTTTTTACTTTCAATTCTGGCACCAGCTCAGCTTGACATGGGTGGCTTCACTTAGTACTTCCAACACTGTTCCTGGCCTCACCCTGAGTCATTTCGCTTTACTTCGAATGGCGGCTTCTGCGGCTTCTCTGATGAAACCTCCTCCTCCAATCCCCACACTTCCTGGTCTCGGTCTTTCTGTTGCCCAGGGTTGCTCTGGGTTGGAACAACCTTGTTTTGCTTTGGAACATCTATGAATGTGCCTGCAAAGTTGTGTCACTCTTGCTTGGACTGTGAGGCCATGGAAACAGCCTTGAATCACTGCCCTTTCAATGGCACATCCTGAGCCTGGCAGTGTGAGGCGTGTTTAACTCTCATGGGTGGTGCTTCAGTTCAACACCACCCCTCATCCTGAAAGGTTCCTACTTGAAGGGGATCTAATACACATACATACACACATAATCAGAGGAGAAATTATTCACATAACATAAGAGATTCTCAACTTTACAAGAGGTTTAACTCCGTGGTTTATTTAAATAGCAAGTCCCCATAGTGGATTTAAAATGATTTGATTTTTGAAAGAGAAATTCAGAGTTTTCAAGGACATTTACGGCGATAAATGCTATAAGTTTGTCTTAACTCTGTAAGTGCTGTGATTAACTGAATGTATGACATTTGAATTCTTTCTATTGAGTTGATGCATCTCTGATCTTACAAAGTACTGGGTCCCCAGGAAAGAAGGCATTGTGTGGCTGTCTCATCTACTCTTATCTTCTTCTGAGAGGCAGGTTACCAGCCAGCCAGTCATCCACGTGAATGTGATGCTGATTGGTAAGGTTTTACATCCCACTTTCCTTCTCTGTGACAGGTCTTTTCCTTCCCTCCACTATCCCAGCAGGAGCAGCAACAGCAGCAGGCCAGTCCATTCTGACTCTAGGATGTTTCTTTGCCAGAGGCTTTCAGCAGTTCCAGACCAATATTCTCATACTCATCCTCAATTCTCTTTATTGCCAGGCTAGCCCTGACCTTTTCCTTCCATTCTGATAATTGGCCAACTGTCTTATTCTGAGAGCCAGTCCTTACTTTATATCTTGGCTCTGATTAATGTGTTGTTTCCTGTGCTTGAGACCTTATCTTGGTAGCCTGCCCGACATCCTCATTCACCTAGGACTGACCCCTATCTTGATTTTGTCATCACTGCTGCCCCTCCTACCACACTGTGAAGACTCCCTGAATTTCAGCCCCGAGTCTGGGTCCACTGTTAACATGTCTATATAAAGTCAGCTGTGAGACTTACCAAAATATCTGATTTTCTTGAATTTTCTTTTGCCATTTTCCATCTAAAAAAGCTGAGGACAAGAACTATATCTCACTCGTATCAATTTTCCAAGTATTCACCTCAAGGTTTTTCATGTGCTTAGTGAAATTTGTTCAATGGGTGAGAAATTGGATAAATGGTGAATGAATACGTGAATTAATAAATGAAACACTCCTTAAAAGCTGGCAATTGGAGGACACCAGTCTTTCTGGTGTTGCATGACCTCTGGGACATGACTCTGGTGTGTATGGACTCCTAATACAAATATGCTCATTCATTAGTGTCCTTAGAAGATCTGATTCATTCATTCCTTTCTTCTGCTTACCATGTGTTGAGATATAGGGAAGCAACGAGCAATGAAAGTGAACAGCAATAGGAACATGGAGCTCACTGCGATGAAATCAGTAAGGTTTTGTTAGAAGAGTCTATGATTGGCCTGCTATGGGGCTGAGACTGCTACTAAGCCTGTACTGAGAGTAAACCAGCGACAAGGTAACCAGCCTCAGGCCCTGGTGAAATAAATACTGACTGGACTAATACACAATGTGATGTTAGATGTTGGCTGGTTCTACAATAGGAATTTGTGGCAACTGTTCAAATCAGAGGGCAGCCATCCATCTAAAGGTATTCATATACCCAATTTAGAACAGTACTGGGCAAGACAAACAAAACATGTCTGAGGGCAGCATCCGCCCTTCGGGTCCACATTTTATGACTTCCGAATTCTGCCTGGCTGATAACTGTGAGGGTGATTAGCGGCTAAGTTGAGGAATGGGGGAAATGGGATAAGATAGCTATACTGTGGATAGCTGAAAGGTGGGGAGAGATTCTTAATATTCATTTGAAGAAAGACTCAGGAAAGTATTCTCAGAGATGATTGGAGTGTTGTCAGATTCTGATGCTACCCTGGGGTGAGTCTGTAGTACCTTGTTTACTGCTGAGCTTCTGGGAACAGTTTATTAATGAACAACATACTCTTCTCTCACTGGCTCTCACATGGGAGATATTTAGGGAACCGTGGGCCTAACCAAGCAGGAGATAGCTTAAGTTATTTTCACAAATATTATTTTTAAGATCCATATAAATTCTTAGAGAATATAATTTGTGAGTTAGGTGCTAGTATTACTTTAAAATTTAGTGCAATATTTATTCCTTTAAGCTGCCTTTATGTTAGCAAATCATGATAAGATTAGCATTAATCTGACAGCAATATATTGAGTTATCCAATTCTCTGTTAATTTTGTTAAACCAAATTTTCCACCTTACTCTTTAATATGCTCTCTTTGACCAAATGTATGGCTACCCACCCACCCTCACCTTCGTAATACATTTGTTAAATCATTTCTATTCTGAAAAACCCTGGAAGTGTTTTGTAGTTATTGTACTTTAAGGAATATGAATATAGAAGAAAACAGGGCAGGACTGTCAGAATTTGGAAATGGGGCTGGTCAGGAAAGACTTAGATGTTAGACATAGCCAAATAGTGGGATGCAGAAATGGGATCAAGTCCACAAAGGCCAATTTAAGCCATGGAGTGACAGGCAAGGTCCACAGTCTTAGGGGGTCTGACAACACGAATGGTTGCAGATGTCAACCCTGAGACTGATGGTACCCTGCTATCTTGAAGCATTTGTAAATCCACAGAGCTATTCTGCTGGTGATCAGGTAGTCAAAGGCAGAAGTACTGGGATCATTAGATACTTTTTATATCTGGTTTCCCACCATATATATCTTAGACGATACCATAGACAACCCAGAATGAAAACCTGGCTCTCAAATCGCCTATCTGTCCTATAAGACGGTTATTCCAAAACGGGCCTGGGACAGCTTTATATGCAGATGTAAATAGGCTAATGTTGATGTCTTCCCAGAAATGAAGGAAGTTTACCAGATTTAGGCAGTGACGTTGAGTGAGCTTCTTATAGGCATTCCAGAGCATAACTCCTGGAAATTATCCAGTTGTCATGGCATCCTGCCATTGATTGTGAAGGAATGGCAGGCATCGAAAATTCCTGTATATTTTAATAGTTTTCCAGGGGAATGGAAATAAATTTACATATTACAGAATTCAAATGACATACTTAGGTTTTATTTTCCCACTGAATTCAAGTGTTTTAATTCTTTTTACTTTGTTCGGTCACACTGGTTTGATTTGCTATCTTTGTACAAGTATGGAAGGAAAAAAAAGAACCCTAACATTTACTGAGCATTTACAAAGTACTAAGCATTATCCGGTTTACCGACATCATCTAGGTAACTGGGTTAGGTAGGAATTGTTATCTTCATTTTAGAAATAAGGCAACTGAGTCTCAGAGAGTTTAAGTAGCCTGTCTAAAGTCACACAGCTAATAAAGGGCAGAGCCAAAGTCGGAACTCCAGAGTATCTATCTTTCTCCAAAGTCCATGTTCTTTATGCCATATGCTGTGTTCCTGAGCAGATTTTGTTATATTTAGACAATTTGAATCCCATTCAATGACAATAGAAATGCAACTCATTTTGTAAGAGGACACTATGAATGCAGTAGACATGATAAATTTTGTCACATTAGTAAAAAGCCAAATACTTCAAAATACAGTGGTTTAACAGGAACGCTCACATTTGACTTCTTTTGCACAAAACCATGAGTAAAATAAAGCCTTTCTGAGTTTTAGTGTGAGATTTCACCTCCTGGATTTTAATTACTGTATTTTTCATTACCCGATGGTGCTTCTGTATTTTAATAATCGTCGGCTTTCAGTAACTAATACCAGTGTGTATCAGTAATAAGCTTTGCTTTATGAATGAATTAATGAATGTATCGGCCATCTTTTCCCCACAGGAGATGTTAATGACATTTCCTAAAACCCGATGAGTCTACTGAGTCGCCAAAATGTGAAACTTTAAATCTGCGATTTTAATCTGAAGATTGTGCATTTTATTTTGCTCTGGGGAGAACCCCGATGTTGCTTTATTGTTATTTTCTTAGTTGTTTCTTTCGAATCTCAAGATTCAAGTAATGCTTTGGAAAATATGAGAAGCTAAATGCCACATTTACAATTGTTTTTGAAGGTCTAACCTTTATTAAAGTAACTGGGTAAATACAATTCAAAAGGGTTTACTTCTCTTGTAAATTAAATGGTATGTTTGTAGACTGAAAGGTCAATTTTTCAGCAGTCTGGTTTTTAAAAACTATCATTTTTTGTCTACAATAAATCAAGAAAGCTAATTTGTTTTACATGTATGATACATAAGCAATAATGCTGTTCGTCTGATTTCAAGCTCAGTTACTTGTGGCACGAAAGCACTCTTTATGACGAAGTGTGAATGCTGCCTTCTGAAGACAGATGTAAGAGAACTTTGGACTGAAGTATTTGGCTTTCTGCACTCAAGAACTGAATTTATCTTCAGAGATATGTAACCCAATCATGTCCTACATGTCACTTTGGGTCTATTGAGTCATTTCATACCTTGCTACAGAAAATATTATTTTTTCTTTTTTCATTAAGGAGAAAAATCACCTTTTCTTTTTTATTATCCAAAAAATTCATTAAAAAATTATAACCCACTTTAAAAACTCTCTCTCTGTCTCACACACACACACACACACACGCACATGCACACATGCACACACAGAGTTACAGTCTTCCTTCGGGCATTGTTTTAAGTTATTTGTTTTGGGTCTGGAGTCAGTTTTGAAATCCCGTTAACTTAAAGAAGAAATGCATGAGGGAAATCATGCTTTGTGACTGCTGGCTTTGAAAAGAGCCTGCCTAGAGAAAATTTAATTGATAGATGGAGTCTTATGCCTGACTCATTCCTTGGGTTTTAAGGGTTTTGGTTGGTTTTACACAAATGAACAGGTAGCCATCTATAAAATGATGGAACTACATGAATAGTAATGGCAGATACTAAATGTTAAGTAAATGCTAAATACAAAGAATAATAAACACTTGTTCCAACAAGAGTATTTGAACGATTGTTTCTCTTAATATGTTTTCTTTTTGTCAGTGTAGGGAGTTCAGCTTAGTTCAACACATTAATGAAGTACTTACATGATGGGCTTTGTGCTCAGGACTGGAAATTCAGACACTATGAATGTGGCACCAGCTGTCCCTTTTTTTTTTTTTCTTTTCTTAATTCTGTTTTCTTGGTCATAGGAGATTGCACTTTCTTCCTTCCTTCTCTTCCTTCCCTTCCTTTCCTTTCCTTCTCTTCCCTTCCTTCCTTCCTTCCTTCCTTCCTTCCTTCCTTCCTTCCTTCCTTCCTTCCTTCCGAAGTCAGCAAAATGGGTGAAAACTTCTGGTCTAGAATTTAGGTTGGGGGATTGTCTGCTTTTTTGGGTTTTATTTTTGATACTCACTGGCTTGCCTTGAGGACAAAGTATGTGGCAAATTCTTATCCTAGATTTATGGATAACTCAAAGTCAGGGCTGTGACAAATCATTTTATTTCTCTGAACTTGTATTAAATTAGCTTCTTATTTTTACAATTCTCACCTTGCCTTATTGGCTCAAGATATTTGGCTTAGGCTCCTCGTAATTTAACCTAGTAATATGTTTGTTGCAACAGCAATGGATTTCATTTAATTCAACCAGCACTGCCATTTTACAAAAGCACTCTGCTTGACCCTGTGGGCGATACAACAAATAAGATCCAGTCCTGTCCTTCGGGCTCTCCCAGTTTTGGCTGGGGAGAAGATAATTATGCAAGTAATTATAATGAGGCAGGATATGAGAAATGCTATAACAGAGGAATGAACAAAATGCTATAGTGATTTGAAGGAGGGAGAAAGTACATGCAACTGGAAACATCTGAAAAGGTTTCCTGGAGGTTGTGGCATTTGAGATGGCCTTTGGAGAATAGGGATGGTTTAATAAGTAGGGATGCGCAGAAGGTCCAAGCAAAAGGAGTTAGAGCAAAAAATGTGGGATAGAACCACACAGGGAATGTTTGTGTGCAATGCAGGGTTCCTGTTGGGGGTGGTGGGAGATAAGACTGGGAAGAGAATCTGGAATCATCGAGGAAGGGTTGAGCATATTGAGCTGAGGCATTTCCAGTTCATTCCGTGGGCAGTGTTGGCATGGCAGTAAAGATTTAAAAACATACATGGACTTATTTGTTTTTATTTATTTATTTATTTATTTATTTATTTATTTATTTCAGGGAGTGACATGATTTTGCAGGGAGAATAATCTAACAGTAGGCTGAACTGAAAGAGGAAAGCCAATTTGAAATAGCTAATAAAATCTTTTCCCTCTGATTACAGCAGTAATGCAAGCTCATTATAGAAACTCCAGAACATAAAGAGAAGCACAAAGAAAAACAAAATTACCTGTGATTTCATCAGTTAGTGTTGCCCATTATTTACATTGTAATCTATCTATTGTACTCAGTGTTTAATGGTATAGTCGATCATCTGCTTCTTCACATATCAGGAACAATTATCAGGCCACTCAATTGAATTGAAAACGGTTTTAAAAAGGGGAATTGTGCAAAAAAAAAAAAGAAGAGGAATTGTCTTGCTTTTAAGAACAAACAGTAAGTTTACAATGTCATCAAGTAAAGGTCCTGCTAAGCCTACTTTAATAAATATATGAATTATTTGTAGTTAGAATGCCCATTATTTGATTAGTTAGTGCTGCTACGTGTATACTTTTTGTAAGTCAGTTCAACAGGCTGCTCTGCCATATTTCTTCCATAGTTAGCTCACTAGTATTTTAAACACATTAGTATAATATTAATCTCTAATTTTATTTCTGTCCAGCTTGTCAAAAATTCCAAGTTAAGTGTGTTCCAGATCAAAGATGATTTTCAGTTATTAGCAAGTTTATTTAGGAAGAAAATTTTTCATCACTCACTGTGTTTTTTTTTCTTTTTAATGACCATTGAATTGATCTTTTTCTGGTCAGTATTCCCTGATTATTAATGTTTCAGTTATTTGGAGGGATTATTTTGATATTCCAAACGGGTTTTAAAACACCTGACACATCAACACATTTAATTTAATTGTATATATTTATCAGAAAAATGTAGCCTTTTTTAAAAATGAAATTTGTTTCTCAATGTTTTATCAATTCAATCAAAGGATTAAAAAAATCACTTTGCCATCTCTCTTTTGGTCATTAATCCCTTAAATTCAGTTTTAGTGCCCTTCCCCTTACAGGTCATGGTGATGCCTCAGTTGTATAAGCCTATGTCCTGTCTGTCATGAACTTTCCACTAATGCGATGCTCAGCGCTGCTTACTCAGTTCCGCTTGTCGGCAGCCTTCCCTGGATTCCCATCTGCTTTATAGCCCTGTATTTCATAACCAGGATGTGGCTCCACCAGGCTCTTGTGGATGATACTATAAACGGTCTTGTAATGGTTCATAGGATTAGATAGAGGCTATTGCACATCTAGCCTGGAGTGCTAATGCCTAAAATTAGGCACGGATTTTGTAAACTGTAATGAAATGGAAAGAAATGACTTTCAGATGTATTTCGGCCCTGTGCTATGCAATCACAACCCTAATGTATCAGGAAACCTTGTCTCCCTCCCGCACTCATGATTAAATGCTGTACTCTTCCTTAACTAGTCTGTTGAATTGTGTGTGTAAATCTCAGTGTCCCTTAAGTATTATTAATGCCATAAAGCTGGGATGCTCTAATTACCAATATTTCTCCCTTCTTGAATTAATTGCTCTTTCTGGGCTGTCCCTGTGACTTCAGTACATTAGTGGCTGACCCAATCTCAGACCTATGGCCTCTTCCCCCTCATATAGTGTGTTTTTGTTTAAAGAGGTGGTAGGAATGCATTTAGAACACTTCCCTTAAACGGCAGGGTTGAGAAAATGGAGTCATTTCTGTTCAAAGGTCTCTGAAAGAGAAGGGTCTGTAAATCATTATGCAGGATAACCCTTTATCCAGGATTTAAAGAAAGCACAACTTGCCTGAACATAGAAATGTATGAACATAGAAAGCATATCAATTAATGATTGATTTACTACATCACAAAAGGAATTTTCATTTTGCAAAGAGACTTACCATGGGGTTCCTAAAATGGAGAGCACTTCTTGGGGCATTTGACAAATTATTGCCTGTTTGGCATTCACTGTGGACATAAGCAAAGAGAAAATGAAAGTGAAGGAATTACTGCCTGGGGAAGATTTACCTGCACAGGTCATCTTGTTTCTAAAATTAGTGTATAAGCCAAAGGGAAAAACAAGGGTTCATTGAATTTCTTTCTCTTGAGCACTTACTATGTTCCAGGCACTTTATACATATTATGACATCTAACTATCACATCAACTCTGTGAATTGTAAACCAGCTTTACAGACGGACAGACCAAAGCTTGCTTAGTGTTATACAGCAAGTAAGTGGTGAAACTGAGTCAAATTCATTTCTGTCTTCAGGGATTGTACTCCTCATACATTATAAGCTAACGGAATTGATTTCGGAAATGTGCACTTTTTCCACACTCAAAATTAATATATACAGTAAATCTGGTTTTAAATCTTTGGAAATCATTCAGTAAATAGCCTGAGATTCTTTCTCTTGTTCATTCAGTACGGTTTCCAAGAAATTTCCTTGCTAGGAATGTGCATATGCTATGACAGTGATCTTAAAAAATATTTCAAAGCCAGGCAGAGAAGGTTTCTGAATTTGCCTCTGATTGAAGCAATCTGTGTTGCATCTCCCTTCCATTAGAGTGACTGTATCATGTACAATGTCAGGTTTTGAGGTTTCTTGACAAGTCCAATTACGATACATTTCTTGGGGCACCTGTGTGGCTCAGCCAGTTGAGTGTCCAACTGTTGGCTTTGGCTCAGGTCATGATCTCAGGGTCATGAGATCAAGCCCTGTGTCAGGCTCTGCACTCAGTGGGGAGTTGGCTTGAGATTCTCTCTCCCTCTGCTCCTGCTCCTTTCTCTCTCTCTCTTTCTAAAATAAATAAATCTTTTAAAAAGATGCATTTCTTAAGACAGTGTGGTGTGGTGAAAGGAACATGGACGTTGGAGTTAAACAAGAGTACATTCTAATTCCTCTTTTCCCAGTTACTGCCAGTGAAACCTTGGTGAAATCACTTAACCTCTCTGGGCCTTAGTTTCCTCATCTGCTAGCCATTTTCTTAAAAAAAAAAACAAACAAAGAAAACAACATCAAATTTCCTTGCTCCCTGCTTTCACTCCCAATCATAGGAGAGTTTTTTTTTTAATGTACAGTAGTTTTTTAGTTTCAGATGTACAATACGGTGATTCCACAGTTCCGTATGTCACCCACTGCTCATCACAAGTGCTCTCCTTAATCCCCATCACCTATTTCCCCCATTCACCTCCCCTCTGGTAATTATCAATTTGTTCTCTATAGTTAAGAGTCTGTTTCTTGGTTTCTCTCCTTTTTCCCCCTTTGCTCGATTGTTTTGTTTCTTAAATTCCACATATGAGTGAAATCATATGATATCTGTCTTCTTTTGACTGACTTACTTCGCTTAGCATTGTATCTAGCTCCATCCATGCTGCTGCAAATAGATATATACATTATCCATTCATCAACTGATGGGCACTTGGGCTGCTTCCATATCTTGGCTATTGTAAATAATGCTGCTATAAACATGGGGATGCGTGTATCTCTTTGAATAAGTGTTTTTATATTCTTTAGGTAAATACCCAGTAGTCCAATTGCTGGATCATAGGGGAGCTCTATTTTTAACATCCTGAGGAACCTCCGTACTGTTTTCCAGAGTGGCTGTACCAGTTTCCATTCCCACCAACAGTGTAAGAGGGATCCCCTTTCTCCATATCTTGCCAACACTTGTTGTTTCTTGTGTTGTTGATTTAAGCCATTTTGAGAGGTGTGAGGTGATATCTCACTGTAGTTTTGATTTGTATTTCCCTGATGATAAGTGAGGATGAACATCTTTTTATGTGTCTGTTGACCATCTGGATGTCTTCTTTGGAGAAATGTCTGTTCATGTCTTCTGCCCATTTTTAAATTGGATGATTTGTTTTTTGGGTACTGAATTTTATAAGTTTTTTTTTAATATATTTTGGATACTAGCCCTTTATCAGCTATGTCATTTGCAAGTATCTTCTCCCATTCCATAGGTTGCCTTTTAGTTTTGTTGATTGTTTCCTTTGCTGTGCAGAGGCTTTTCATTTTGATGTAGTCCCAATAGTTTATTTTTGTTTTTGTTTCTGTTACCTCAGGAGACATATCTAGAAAAAGGTTGCTACACGCAATGTCAAAGAGGTTACTGCCTGTGTTCTCCTCTAGGAATTTTATGGTTGCAGGTCTCATATTTAGGTCTTCCATCCATTTTGAGTTTATCTTTGTGTATGGTGTAAGAAATGGTCCAGTTTCTTTCTTTTGCATTTTGCTGTCCAGTTTTCCCAACACTATTTGTTGAAGAGACTGTCTTTTTCCCATTGCATGTTCTTTCCTGCTTTGTCAAAGCTTGATTGACCATATAGTTGTGGGTTTATTTCTGGGTTTTCTATGCTGTCCCTTTGACCTATGTGTCTATTTTGTGCCAGTACCATACTGTTTTGATGACTACAGTTTTGTAATATCATTTGAAGTCTGGAATTTTGATGCCTCTAGCTTTGCTTTTCTTTTTCAAGAGTGCTTTGGCTATTTGGGGGTTTTTAAAATTTGGGGTCTTTAGTGTTCCATACAAGTTTTAGGATTGTTTGTTCTAGTTCTGTGAAAATGCTGTTGGTAGTTTGTTAGGGATTGCATTTAATGTGTAGATTGCTTTGAATAGTATAGACTTTTTAACAATATCTGTTCTTCCAATCCATGAGCATGGAATGTGTTTCCTTTTTTTTGTGTCCTCCTCCACTTCTTTCATCAGTGTTTTA
Organism: Ailuropoda melanoleuca; assembly: GCF_002007445.2. Classification (NCBI taxonomy): domain Eukaryota; kingdom Metazoa; phylum Chordata; class Mammalia; order Carnivora; family Ursidae; genus Ailuropoda; species Ailuropoda melanoleuca. The sequence goes on along the minus strand of NC_048238.1, from coordinate 86,557,969 downwards.
TAGTTTTCAGAGTAAACGTCTTTCACCTCTTTGGTTAGGTCTATTCTTAGGCATCTTATGATTTTTGGTGCAATTATAAATGGATCATTTTCTTAATTTCTCTTTCTGCTGCTTCATTATTGGTGTATAGAAATGCAACAGATTTCTGTAAATTGATTCTGTATCCTGTGACTTTACTGAATTCATTTATCATTTCTAGCAGTTTTTTTGGTGGAGTCTCTTGGGTTTTCTATATATAGGATCATGTCATCCACAAATAGTGACAGTTTGACTTCTTCCTTACTGATTTGGATGTCTTTTATTTCTTTTTGTTGTCTGATTGCTGTGGCTAAGACTTCCACTAGCATGTTGAATAGAAGTGGTGAGAATAGACATCCTTGTCTTGTTCCTGACCTTAGGGGAGAAGCTTTCAGTTTTTCCCCATTAAAGATGATATAAGGTGTGAGTTTTTCCATATATGGGCCTTATTATGTTGAGATATATTCCCCCTAAACTTACTTTGTTGAGGGTTTTTATCATGAATGGATGTTGTACTTTGTCAAATGCTTTTTCTGTATCTATTGAAATGATCATATGGTTCTTATCCTTTTTCTAATTGATGTGATATATCACATTGATTGATTTGTGAATATTGAACCACCCTTGAAACCCAGGAATAAATCCCACTTGATCGTGGTGAATCAATTTTTTCTAATGAATTCCTAGATTCAGTTTGCTAGTATTTTGTTGAGGATTTTGTATTTATGTTCATCAGGAATATTGGCCTGTAGTTTTCTTTTTTTTTTTTTAAAGATTTTATTTATTTATTTGACAGAGATAGAGACAGCCAGCGAGAGAGGGAACACAAGCAGGGGGAGTGGGAGAGGAAGAAGCAGGCTCATAGCAGAGGAGCCTGATGTGGGGCTCGATCCCACAACGCCGGGATCACGCCCTGAGCCAAAGGCAGACGCTTAACCACTGTGCCACCCAGGTGCCCCTGTAGTTTTCTTTTTTAGTGGTGTCTTTATCTGGTTTTGATATCAAGGTCATGCTGGCCTCATACAATGAATTGAGAAGGTTTTCTTCCTTTTCTTTCTTTTTATAGAATAGTTTTAGAAGAATAAGTATTGAGGTTAAGATGGCGGAGGAGTAGGGGACCCCTTTTTTAGCCGGTCCCCTGAGTTGAGCTGGATAGGTACCAGACCAGCAGGAATATCCACGGAATCAGCCTGAGACGCAGGAAGATACATCTGGATCTCTACAAATGAACATCTCCAGCGCTGAGTATCGAGGTACGAAGCGGGGAGCCGTGAAACCGCGCACAGATATCGGAAGCTAAACAGAAGGGGGAGGGAGCCGCCGTGTCAGGGCGCCGGGAAGCGGTAGCCACCTGCAAGGGGGAGTGGACAGACCGCGGACCCGCACGCTTGAGACAGCAGGCTGAGAAGGGAGCTCCGGGAGCGCACGCGGGACGGCTGGCGGTTGGCGGGCCACCTGCACGGGGGAGCAGGCGGACTCGCGGACGGCACCCGCGAGACAGCAGACTTAGAACATGAGCACCAGGAGCGCGCATAGGGCGGCTGGCGGGCCACCTGCACCGGGGAGCGGGCGGACCGCGGACCCGCACTCTGGAAACGGCAGACTGAGTCCGTGAGCCGGGAGCGTGCACCACCAAGCATCTCACGGAGCTCCGGAGCTCCGGTGTGCTCACTGGATCGAGGCTGAGACCGGGAGCTCCGGGAGCGTCCGCGGGGCGGCTGGCGGCTGGAGGGCCACCTGCACGGGGGAGCAGGCGGACTCGCGGTCAGCACCCGTGAGACACCAGACTGAGACGGGGAGCTCCGGGAGCCCGCGCGGGGCGGCTGGCGGCGGGCGGGGTTGGAAACACAAAGGACAGAGACGTGCCGGCCCTGGAAGTGAGGGCTGGGACGCCGGGTGTGGGGCGCACAGCCCGGGATGCTGCAGGGTTGAGCAGCACCAACAGAAACAGAGTTAAAGTGGCCAGAACATCAGTGGAGAACGATCCGCGATCCCTCTGTTCTGAGACAGAGGCTGAATTTCAGCCGCTGCTGCTCTCTCAGAAGAGGCATAGCAAACCGCCAGGGAAAGCCGCCAGAGAACAAAAGCCCGGAAATACCGGCNTGGCCTCGGCCACAGAATTAATACATATGGATGTATCCCAATTATCAGAAATGGAATTCAGAGCAACAATGGTCAAGATGATGAGTAAACTTGAAAAAAGCATCAGAGAAAGCGTTGCTGAGAATATAGAATCCCTAAGGGCAGAAATGAGAGCGAATCTGACAGAAATTAAAAACTCAGTGGGCCAAATACAGTCAAAACTAGAGGCTCTGACGGCCAGGGTCACCGAGGCAGAGGAACGCGTTAGCGAATTGGAGGATGGGTTAGTAGAAGAAAAAACGAAAATAGAAGCTGGTCTTAAAAAAATCCACGCCCACGAATGTAGATTACGGGAGATTACTGACTCTATGAAACGATCCAATGTCAGAATCATCGGCATCCCTGAAGGGGTGGAGAAAAACAGAGGTCTAGAAGAGATATTTGAACAAATTGTAGCTGAAAACTTCCCTAATCTAGCAAGGGAAACAAGCATTCGTGTCCAAGAGGCAGAGAGGACCCCATCCAAGCTCAACCAGGACAAACCTACGCCACGGCATGTCATAGTGCAATTCGCAAATATTAGATCCAAGGATACAGTATTGAAAGCGGCCAGGGCAAAGAAATTTCTCACGTACCAAGGCAAAGGTATCAGGATTACGTCAGACCTGTCTACAGAGACCTGGAATGAGAGAAAGGCTTGGGGGGGCATTTTTAAAGCTCTTTCAGAGAAAAACATGCAGCCAAGGATCCTTTATCCAGCAAAGCTGTCATTCAGAATTGATGGAGAAATAAAGACGTTCCAAAATCGCCAATCATTAACCAATTTCGTAACCACGAAACCAGCCCTACAGGAGATATTAAGGGGGGCTCTATAAAGGTAAAAAGGCCCCAAGAGTGATACAGAGCAGCAAGTCACAACCGATACAAAGACTTTAAAGAGAAATGGCATCATTAAAATCATATCTGTCAATAATCTCTATCAATCTAAATGGCTTAAACTCTCCCATAAAACGCCACAGGGTTGCAGATTGGATAAAAAGACATGACCCATCCATTTGCTGTCTACAAGAGACTCATTTTGAACCCAAAGATGCATTCAGACTTAGAGTAAGGGGATGGAGTACCATCTTCCACGCAAATGGACCTCAAAAGAAAGCTGGAGTAGCAATTCTCATATCAGATAGACTGGATTTTAAACTAGAGGCCATAGAGAGAGATACAGAAGGGCACTATATTATTCTTAAAGGAAGTATTCAACAAGTGGATATGACAATTATTAATATATATGCCCCCAACAGGGGAGCAGCAAGATACACAAGCCAACTCTTAACCAAAATAAAGAGACATATAGATAAGAACACAGTAATAGTAGGGGACCTCAACACCCCACTATCAGAAATAGACAGAACACCCTGGCAAAAACTAAGCAAAGAATCAAAGGCTTTGAATGCCATACTCGACGAGTTGGACCTCATAGATATATATAGAACACTACACCCCAGAACCAAAGAATACTCATTCTATTCAAATGCCCATGGAACATTCTCAAGAATAGATCATGCTCTGGGACACAAAACAGGTCTCAGCCAATACCAAAAGATTGAAATTATCCCCTGCATATTCTCAGACCACAACGCTCTGAAATTGGAACTCAACCACAAGGAAAAACCTGGAAGAAACTCAAACACTTGGAGGCTAAGAACCATCCTGCTCAAGAATGACTCGATAAACCAGGAAATCAAAAAACAAATTAAACAATTTATGGAGACCAACGAGAATGAATACACAACGGTCCAAAACCTATGGGATACTGCAAAGGCAGTCCTAAGGGGGAAATACATAGCCATCCAAGCCTCACTCAAAAGAATAGAAAAATCTAAAATGCAGTTTCTATATTCTCACCTCAAGAAACTGGAACAGCAACAGAGGGACAGGCCTAACCCACTGACAAGGAAGGAGTTGACCAAGATTAGAGCAGAAATCAATGAATTAGAGACCAGAACCACAGTAGAGCAGATCAACAGGACTAGAAGCTGGTTCTTTGAGAGAATCCATAAAATTGATAGACCACTGGCAAAACTTGTCCAAAAACAAAGAGAAAGGACTGAGATTATTAAAATTATGACTGAAAAGGGAGAGGTCACGACCAGCACCATTGAAATTGCAAGGATTATTAGAAACTTTTATCAACAGCTATATGCCAAAAAACTAAACAATCTGGAAGAGATGGAGGCCTTCCTGGAAACCTATAAACTACCAAGACTGAAACAGGAAGAAATAGATTTCTTAAATAGGCCAATTAACTATGAAGAAATTGAGTCAGTGATAAACAACCTTCCAAATAATAAAACTCCAGGCCCAGACGGTTTTCCTGGGGAATTCTACCAAACATTCAAAGAAGAAATAATACCTATTCTCCTAAAGCTATTTCAAAAAATAGAAACAGAAGGAAAGCTACCAAACTCATTCTATGAGGCTAATATTACCTTGATCCCCAAACCAGGCAAAGACCCCCTCAAAAAGGAGAATTACAGACCGATTTCTCTAATGAATATGGATGCCAAAATCCTCAACAAGATCCTTGCTAATAGAATCCAACAGTACATTAAAAGGATTATCCATCATGACCAAGTGGGATTCATACCTGGGATGCAAGCATGGTTCAACACTCGCAAATCAATCAATGTGATACATCATATCAACAAGAAAAGACTCAAGAACCATATGATCCTCTCAATTGATGCAGAAAAAGCATTTGACAAAATACAGCATCCTTTCCTGATTAAAACCCTTCAGAGTGTAGGAATAGAGGGTACATTTCTCAATCTCATAAAAGCCATCTATGAAAAGCCTACTGCAAGCATTATTCTCAATGGGGAAAAGCTGGAAGCCTTTCCCTTAAGATCAGGAACACGACAAGGATGCCCACTCTCGCCACTATTATTCAACATAGTACTAGAAGTCCTTGCAACAGCAATCAGAAGACAAAAAGGGATCAAAGGTATCCAAATCGGCAAAGAAGAAGTCAAACTGTCTCTCTTTGCAGATGACATGATACTCTATATGGAAAACCCAAAGGAATCCACTCCCAAACTATTAGAAGTTATAGAACAATTCAGTAAGGTGGCAGGATACAAAATCAATGCCCAGAAATCAGTTGCATTTCTATACACGAATAACGAGACTGAAGAAAGAGAAATTAGGGAATCCATCCCATTTACAATAACACCAAAAACCATGCGTTACCTTGGAATTAACTTAACCAGAGACGTAAAGGACCTATATGCTAGAAACTATAGATCACTTTTGAAAGATATTGAGGAAGACATAAAAAGATGGAAAAATATTCCATGCTCATGGATTGGAAGAATTAACATAGTTAAAATGTCCATACTACCCAGAGCAATCTACACTTTCAATGCTATCCCGATCAAAATACCGAGGACATTTTTCAAAGAACTGGAACAAATAGTCCTTAAATTTGTATGGAACCAGAAAAGGCCCCGAATCTCCAAGGAACTGTTGAAAAGGAAAAACAAAGCTGGGGGCATCACAATGCCGGATTTCGAGCTGTACTACAAAGCTGTGATCACAAAGACAGCATGGTACTGGCACAAAAACAGACACATCGACCAATGGAACAGAATAGAGAACCCAGAAATGGACCCTCGGCTCTTTGGGCAACTAATCTTTGATAAAGCAGGAAAAAACATCCGGTGGAAAAAAGACAGTCTCTTCAATAAATGGTGCTGGGAAAATTGGACAGCTACATGCAAAAGAATGAAACTTGACCACTCTCTCACACCATACACAAAAATAAACTCCAAATGGATGAAAGACCTCAATGTGAGACAGGAATCCATCAAAATTCTAGAGGAGAACATAGGCAACAACTTCTATGACATCGGCCAGAGCAACCTTTTTCACGACACATCTCCAAAGGCAAGAGAAATAAAAGATAAAATGAACTTATGGGACTTTATCAGGATAAAGAGCTTCTGCACAGCCAAGGAAACAGTCAAAAAAACTAAGAGACAGCCCACGGAATGGGAGAATATATTTGCAAAGGACACCACAGATAAAGGACTGGTATCCAAGATCTACAAAGAACTTCTCAAACTCAATACACGAGAAACAAATAAACAAATCATAAAATGGGCAGAAGATATGAACAGACACTTTTCCAATGAAGACATACAAATGGCTAACAGACACATGAAAAAATGTTCAAAATCATTAGCCATCAGGGAAATTCAAATCAAAACCACACTGAGATACCACCTTACGCCAGTTAGAATGGCAAAGATAGACAAGGCAAGAAACAACAATTGTTGGAGAGGATGTGGAGAAAGGGGATCCCTCCTACATTGTTGGTGGGAATGCAAGTTGGTACAGCCACTCTGGAAAACAGTGTGGAGGTCCCTTAAAAAGTTAAAAATTGAACTACCCTATGACCCAGCCATTGCACTACTGGGTGTTTACCCCAAAGATACAGACGTAGTAAAGAGAAGGGCCATATGCACCCCAATGTTCATAGCTGCATTGTCCACAATAGCCAAATCATGGAAGGAGCCGAGATGCCCTTCAACAGATGACTGGATTAAGAAGCTGTGGTCCATATATACAATGGAATATTACTCAGCTATCAGAAAGAACGAATTCTCAACATTTGCTGCAACATGGACGGCACTGGAGGAGATAATGCTAAGTGAAATAAGTCAAGCAGAGAAAGACAATTATCATATGATTTCTCTCATCTATGGAACATAAGAACTAGGATGATCGGTAGGGGAAGAAAGGGATAAAGAAAAGGGGGGTAATCAGAAGGGGGAATGAAACATGAGAGACTATGGACTATGAGAAACAAACTGAAGACTTCAGAGGGGAGGGGGTGGGGGAATGGGATAGACTGGTGATGGGTAGTAAGGAGGGCACATATTGCATGTTGCACTGGGTGTTATACGCAACTAATGAAGCATCAAACTTTACATCGGAATCTGGGGATGTACTGTATGGTGATTAACATAATGTAATAAAAAAATAAATAAAAAAATTAAAAAAAAGAAGAATAAGTATTAACTCTTCTTTAAATGTTTGGTAGAATTCACCTGTGGCTGTCCGGTCCTGGACTTCTGTTTGTTGGGAGGTTTTTGATTATTGATTCAATTTCTTTGCTGGTTATCAGTCTGTTCAAATTTTCTATTTCATCCTGTTTCAGTTTTGGTAGTTTATATGTTTCTAAAAATTTATCCATTTCCTCTAGGTTGTCCAATTTGTTGACATATGGTTTTTCGTAAGATCCCATTATAATTATTTGTATTTCTGTGGTGTTGGTTGCTATTTCTCCTCTCTCATTTGTGATTTTATTTGAGTCCTTTCTCTTTTTTCTTGATAAGCCTGGCTAGAGGTTTATCAATTGTATTGATTTTTTTCAAAGAACCAGCTTCTAGTTTCATCGATCTGTTCTATTCGGTTTTTTTTTAAAGTTTTATATCGTTTATTTCTGCTCTAATCTTTTTTATTTCCTTCCTTTTGCTGGCTTTAAGCATCATTTGTTATTCTTTTTTTTTAGGTACTTTAGGTATAAGATTAGGTTGTTTAAGATTTTTCTTGCTTCTTGAGGTAGGCTGGCATTGCTATAAACTTCCCTCATAGAACCATTTTTGCTGCATCCCAATGGTTCTGGACGGTTGTATTTTCATTTTCATTTGTTTCCATGTACTTTTTAGTTTCTTTTTTTAATTTCCTGATTGACCCATTCATTGTTTAGTAGCTTGTTATTTAACCTCCATGTATTTGTGGTCTTTCCAGATTTTTTTTCTTATGGTTGACTCCTATTTCATAGTGTTGTGGTCAGAAAAGATGACTTTGGTCTTGAATTTGCTGAGGCTTGTTTTGTGGGCTAATATGTGAGGTATTCTGGAGAGTGTTATGTGTGCACTTGAAAAGAATGTGTATTCTGCTATTTTAGGATGGAATGTTCTTAATATATCTGTTAAATCCATCTGTCCTAGTGTGTCATTCAAAGCCTTATTGCTGTTCTGTTTAGATGATGTGTCCATTGATATAAGTGGGGTGTTAAAGTTCCCTACTATTATTGTATTATTATCAATTAGTTCCTTTATGCTTGTTATTAACTGTTTTACATATTTGGGTGCTCCCATCTTGGGTGCATAAATATTTACAATTATTATATCTTCTTGTTGGGTTGTTCCCTTTATTATTGTATGGTGTCTTCCTTTGTCCCTTGTTACAATCTTTGTTTTAAAGTCTATTTTACCTGGGATAAGTATTGCTACCACAGCTTTCTTTTTTTTTTCTTTTAAATATTTATTTATTTATTTTAAGAGAGAGAATGAGAGTGCACAAGTGGGAGGGACAAAGGGAGAAGGAGAGAGAATCTCGAGCGACTCCATGCTGAGCGCAGAGCCTGACACAGGGCTTTAGCTCATGACCTTGAGATCAAGACCTGAGCTGAAACCAAGAGTTGGACACTTAACTGACTCAGCCACCCAGGTGCCCCTACTCTGGCTTTCTTTTGACATCCATTTGCATGATAGATGTTTGTCCGTCCCCTCACTTTCAATCTGCAGCTGTCTTTGTTCTAAAATGAGTCTCTTGTAGGCAGGATGTAGATGGGTCTTGTTTTTTAATCTATTCATTCACACATGGATGAGTTCTTGGATGGATATATAATCAGATCAATGAGAGTTGTACCCAAGACTTTTGGGGAAGAGAAACTAATTTCCCCTGAATGTGAAGCTGAGGTTATATAAATCTGGCATTGCTGTGGGCATTTTAAAATTGCCAAGAGAAAGACTGTCTCAGAATAAACCAGATCTAAACTATGAGTCTGAGAGAATCAGGTCCTGATGACATCATTTGAGTCCCTGCATCAAGCTCTGCCCCAAATTAGCAAGATTCATCCTTAAGGTTTTCATTTATATGAATCAATGTTTCCCTTCCTCTCTTAAAAAATTCTCTTTTTCAAAAGACAAGTTTAATGGGCATCTCTATCCATTGAAATCAAGAGAGTCCCAATTTTTTACAACCTATCAATGCTTTGACTGTAAGGGTTAAATGAAATGTTTAAAAAATGCCTTGGTATAGAACCTAACCTCTAAGGGTCTATGAAGGTTATAATTTCTCTCCCTTCAGTAAGATCCCTTGGGTCTGAACCCAACAAGAGCCTACTGTTTAATTCCTTGGATATCATTTGTGTCTCTGTGTGACTTAGCAGAGCTTTGCATAGGAAGAGGTGAGGGTCATTCAGCAGTGCCAAGAGGCTGAGCTCTACCACTTTCTTCCCCTGATCTTTGTACACAAGCCATAGACCATGTCAGTGAATCCCCATCAATGTCCAAATGCTGAAGTAGACCTTTATGTCTTCATACAGAAGCTATATACAAACAAATGTCCACTTCAAGTCCTGGGCATTGATGGAATGATTGATGGCTTACATATACCAGGATCAGGGAGAAGTATAGCTCTGCTTCTGATCACTACTGGTGAACTTCTGTGGTCACAGACTTGCATAAATACATTCTTTATTCATTTTTAATTTTACATACTTCTATACAAAACTATTATTTTATTTTTTAAGAATGAGAGAGAGAGAGAGAGAGAGGGCAGGGTGGGGAGGGGCGGAGGGAGAGGGAGTATCCCAAGCAGGTGCCATGCCCAGTGCATGAGCCCAACGTGGGGCTCGATATCACAACCCTGAGATCCATGACCTGACCTAAAATGAAGAGTCAGACTCTTAACTGACTAAGCCATTCAGGCACCCCAAAACTATTATTTTTGGACACTTTCCCATCAGTTAATTACATGAGTGTGACTAGTGGAAGCAGATCATGCCATTTCTCTTCTTAAAACCCTTTCGCTTCTCATTACTTTCAAAACAAAATCCAAACATTTTACTATTACATATAAAGCCCATCGTGAAGTGGCTTGTCTATTTCACAACCTTCATACCTTGCTATGTTCCAATCCAAACTCCATGCTTCAGGCAGGTCAAACCTCTGGCAATTCCTTGAGTATTTCTGGCTTTCACACAAGCTATTTCTGCTGCCTGCAATGACTTTTCCTCCCCTTTTCATCCTGTGAGCTCCCACATGCCATTTAAAACTCAAGTTACAGCGTCTCTGTGGAAGACTTCATTGTGCACCGTCTCCCCATCTGATTTAGATGCTTCCTATACTTACCCCTATCAGCCTACAGCACCATTATGTCTGAGTTACTTCTCTGTCCCCTTCTCTCAAACATGAACTTCTTTGAGGGCAGGGGCCCATCTTACTCATTTGTGTTCCTGTCACCTACCGTACTACCTGGAACAGAGTGCGTGTTCAAAATATGTTTGATTTGCAACTTCATCTAATTAGTAAACAGAATTCTAGTTATGCCACAAGTCCTCATAAATAGAAGTGCTATTTTGTGTTAACATAAAAATGAATGGCTATTTTATAGTAAGAAAAAATAGGATATTTTAGATAAGTTGAAAAAAATCTGAGTTGAAGTCTTGTTTTGTTTAAAGAAGATAGAGTAATTGTAAGACAGACTGGTATCAGTACAGAGATAGATTAATCAGACATCATAATAAAAAACCAAGAGAGCAGTTCAAGATCACGTAAGAATTTAGTATTTCTTAAAGCAGGCATTAATAATACTTATTCAGCAAATGATATTGGGACAATTGACCAGCCATTTAGAAAAAAAAAACATTCATACTATACACTGAGGAGTTGCAGGTGGATTAAAAATCTAAATGTAAAAATTAAATCGTAACATTTTCAAGACAGTATAGATTGAGGTTAAGCATGCCTGGATTCAGACTCCAACTCCATCAGATACTAGCTCTGTGACCTTGGGCAAGTCACCGAATCCATTCATGCCTTAGGTTCCTCATCTATAAAATGGAGGTAATAAAAGTACTTACTTGGTAAGGTTATTGTGAGGATTAAGTGAGTTAATGCACGTAAAGCAATTAAAAGAGTGTCTGGCACATAGTACATACTTTATAAAGGTTGTGTTTTGTTATTGCTAGAAAAAATATAGGCAAATCCTTATAGCATCATGAGGTGAGGAAAGGCTGTCAAGGGATAATAAATAGAAAAGGCACACTTAGAAGGGGTTAGATGAATATATTTGATTACATAGAAAATAACTTTCTCTCACTCAGTACCTGATTCAACTTCTCTCATTCTTAGGACTTAGCTTACACAGTCTTCTCTCAGAGGAGCCTTCCTTGATGTTATAATTTAAATAATGTAGCCTCCCCATGTTTCTTTCTCATAGCATCCTATTTTTGCCTTCAAAGTATTCATCAAAATAAATAATTATGTATGTCTGTTTGTTTATATGCTCAATGCCTCCCTAGACACCTCCCTTCAGTAGACTCTAAGTTCCATGAGTGAAGGAACCATATTTGTTTTTTCACTATCTTTTTAAACCAACGTCAGGCATAGTGTCTGGTACCTAATAAACACTTGGTTCATTTTGCTGAATTATTGAATTTAATGTAGTGGAATCCTGATTCATGAGTATGCTTAAGGCTGTGTGCCAGAGGAGTCTGACTGATTCTATCTTTTTCCAGAAAGCTTTTTTTGAGTGACAGTATAGTATAGTGGTGAAAAGTATAGACATTAGACAACACTTTACTAGTTATATAGCCTGCAAGCAAATTATTTCACCTCTCTCTCCCTTTGTTTTCTCATCTATAAAATGGGGCTAATGTTAATGATATGTTAATGATTTATATCCAGGTCTGGGGATGGATATGGAGGAAGAGAAGGGAAACTGTATAAATCTAATGCCTCTTCAACTCAGAAAATATGGTGCAGCTTATTTTCTTTTTAAACTAAATAAGTCCTAGATTTCTGCTTGTTTTATCCTAAGTGGTATTGCATTGATAATTAAAGGACCAAATAAATGAATGAATAAGATTTTATTTATTTATTTGAGAGAGAGAGCACGAGTGGGAAGAGGGGCAGAGGGAGAAGCAGACTCCCCAGTGAGCAGGGAGCCCGACATGGGGCTTGATCCCAGGACCCTGAGATCATGACCTCAGCTAAAGGCAGACGCTTCGCCAACTGAGCCACCCAGATGCCCCAAATGAATGGTTTGGATATCTAATATAACATCTCATTGAACCTCTTTTAAAAAGAGATTGGCTATTTTTACCTACCTATTTTTTTCAGATAAACATTATAATCATTCTGGCACAAGGTCCAAAAAGGAATTTATTGAAAATTTTGATTGGGATTTCCTTCAGCTTATAGACTTAATTAGGGAATGAACAGAGTAATTTTACTCTGGTAATAACTTTTGTAACAACTTTTAAATTCAATTAGTACTTTATTTAGTAGTTTTGCTTTTATAATGATAAATGGGTTTGGCCTCTCAGTTCCTTTTCTTGTGCTTTCATTTGACAATCAGGCACTATGCTAGGCATGGGGTGCTCTGTTTTTCACTTTTCCAGCCACAGACCTCTCCTGTGTGTTGGGGAAATGTGAAAACATTACATAGCATTAGGGTTATAAGCTTATAAAGTGAGTCAGAACATTTATACCCTTTTCAATGATTTGTATAATGATTTAAGTAGCATAATTACCTATGCTTTGAATGTGTGAAGTAACATGGCTGTAAAATCACCAAATGCTTTTTTTTAAGTAAATGTTTAACCTTTTACCAACTTTCCCTCCTGTTTTTGGCTGTAATTAATTTGGGGAGTTATTCTTACATAAAAATAATGGCAGGGTCACACTTTATTTGAAAATCAGCTATAGTTTGACAAGTTTGATAATGCAGATCCCTCCATATGGAAGGGAACATTGGGAACAGGGAAGAACACTCCTCTCTCCAATAATATACTCCATATTTTTCTTTCTTTTTAAGTTTTTGTTTACATTTATAATATTTCCTATAACAAAGTTTTAAAATAAGGAAACATTTAAATAAAGACTCAAAATGATGTTGAAGAAATCCGATATTTTTATTCATTCAATCAGATGATGAACTTTGAGAGTACCAGCTAGTAAGATAACTTTAAATATAGCAGCAATTAGATTCATCTGAGAGAAAAAAACTGAACACAGAAGAAGATTCTGTGAAGATTATGCCATGTGTTCTGATTTGATAAATAGAAACGCTGAACATTTGACATTTATTATGACTTTTCAAGGGGAAAAACGGACCAAATAACATGCCTTAGAGAAAAAGAGTAACTCAGGATAAAACATGCCATTTTCAGTCTGAGCTAGGAAGACTGTCATGGCAAAACCAACATGGGTAAGTCCTCAAAAGGCAACAAGACTAAACAAAATGTGAGGTCTGAATTGGTGTGCTTTTCTTGCCAGTATCATGTTAGAGAGTCAAGCATTCAGTTTGGATTATTACACACTGATCATGCAGCAAAGGAAGGCGATCAAAGGACTTGGGGAATTGTAATTTGTGTGTATTTTCTCATTTAAGCTAGATGGCCACACCAACCTTATGAGTCAAATAATATTATGGCTATTCCTTTCTTTCTTTTTTTTTTTTTTTTCAAAATTTTGTTTCAATTCAAGTTAGTTCACATATAGTGTACTTTTAGTTTTAGGGGTAGAATTTAGTAATTTATCAGTTGATCTAACACCCAGTGCTCATTATATTGAATGCCCTCCTTAATGCCCATTTCTTTAAAATGAGAAAGTAAGATCTCAAAGAGGTCAGATAGTTAACTCAAGGTCACACAACTAGTAATTAGCCGTCGAGTTTTTTTTTTTAAGATTTTATTTATTCATTTGATAGAGAGAGACAGCCAGCGAGAGAGGGAACACAAGCCGGGGGAGTGGGAGAGGAAGAAGCAGGCTCCTAGCGGAGGAGCCTGATGTGGGGCTCGATCCCAGAACGCCGGGATCACGCCCTGAGCCGAAGGCAGACGCTTAACAACTGAGCCACCCAGGCGCCCCAGCAGTCGAGTTTTGAACTTAGGCTCCCTGTCTCCAGCATCTGATCACATTAGTCTCTAGGCTAGTGCTCAGGGTAATATGAGTGGACATTGCTAATGTGGCCAGATCTAACTGGCATATTTTCTCTCCATCTTTTGGTAGCCCTTGGTTAGTGTGTGTAGGGTATTTCTTTCCCTAACAAGCTAAATCTCCCTCATATCTTCTTCCTCCTCTCCATGGGCAGCTGCCACATTGGCAGAATATAGCCAGTTATAAAGTCCTACCAGCAGAAGCCAAAAGAGGGCTTAGTTGGCAGAGCCATTGTTAGGAAGTCTCAGGCGGGCACAAATAAATGTTTTTCAAAAATACCACCCAAACTATGTCCTCTGAGCAGCTGTTTAGAGCATTTGCTGCCACAGTCCTCTCGTGGCCCCTGCTCCAAGATGGGGGCACTTAGCAAGGGTAATTGGTGGCCTAGCCAATTGTTACAAAATCCACACTGGCTGTTGCTACTGATCAATTTGTGATTTGCTTTACAAATATGAACAGAAAACGAAAAGTCACTAGACATATGGACAGAATCTACAGTTTGATAGAGAGTAATTGAACAATCGGCACATTTGGCCCCACTAAAACAGAGTTAATATAGGAAACAGAAAATAACTTTGAGAAAATTACAATCCAGTTTCTTAATAACATTTGAGACGTTATAGCATCAATAAAATAAGACGAAGTTGCCATGACAAAGAGGAATTGGAGGGAAAAAAATCACCTTCTCTGGCCTTCCACCTATCTTCTGCTAAACTTTATCTCAGTACCTTATTTGTATTCTTCCAAGCACTTATTAAATTTTGCAAGCATTTTATTTATTTTCAGTTTACTTTCCCTCTACCGCCTTCTCCACAGTCTACTAAAATACACTTCCGTAAGAACAGCTATAAGATTGACTTTATTCAACTTTTTTCTATCCCCATCCCAATTTCATATTGCACAGCACTTGCTATAAAGTAAGCAATCAGAAAATATTTGCTGGGTGAATTAGAATTTACAAACCCTATTACTAATACAAAATAAACAAAATGACTCAATAGAGGGAGCAAATAGAAGAAAAAACACAGCTGCAGCCCAAAGTACTGAATTAAAGCACCCTACTCAACAACTCTCCCCGTAAAATTAGGATGGGGATAAAGCAGAAGAGGAAAGATAGTCTTGGAAATTATGGGTTTTAACTTATCAATTTGTGGGGAGATAGTAGATGATGTTTAAGTGATGCTATTACTGATAAAGAGATGTACGTTAAAAATCAGTTTTTTGAAATGTAAAGGGAAACTCAGACCATGAAACAAAAGATTTATATTTTGGCTACCTAATAGTCAAAGCTCCTATGTGACTAAAATTCTACAATAAACAAAAATAAAAGTAGAACCAGTGAAAACTGGGAAACATAACATATAAGGCAGACAAAGGCTGCTTTCCTTAATTTAGAAAAAGTCTTTATGAATCAGTAAGAGAATGATGAATGACCCAATACAAAAAAATGCATAGAAGATATAAATTGGCAGTTTACCAAAGAAATAAAAATGACCAAAAATACATGTTATAATTCTTAATTTCACACATAATCAAAGAAGTAAAGATCAAAACAGCGAGATTTCACTTTTAATTTATCAGATCAACAAAAACTAAAAAGGTAGATGAAACCCAGTGTTGTAAAAATGTTGGGAAATGAGCAATTTGTACATTGTTGATTGGACTATAAATTTATACAAACTTCCTGGAAAACAATTTATAAGATTTTTAACAAATTAAAGTACTTATGCATTTTGATTCAGCAATTTGATTTTTAGCAACATTTTAGGAAATATTCTTGCAAATGTTAACCTCGATGTTCGGCGTAGCATTTGTGTGTGCCGTGTGTGGGCTCGCACATGTGTATCAACACATAACAAAAAAGTGAAAACAGCTAATTGTGGTTAGCTCATATGGTGAAATGACACGTATTGTTGAAAGAATTAGGTAGGTCTGGAAGTGCACATGTGGAAGCGCTCTGAGATATGTTTACTAACTGAAAAAGACAAGCAGGGCTTAGTATTACCTCATGTACTATGTATAAATAAATATATACGTGGACACACAGGGCTTTGTTTCTATAGAATCACAAGAACTTGTAGTTAACAGGTGCAGGGCTGAATTTGGGAAACTTTTAATTCTCCTTTTGTATCTTTTCATACTATTTGATTTTTAAAACTTAATGTGTATTACTTTTTGTTTTAAAAACATTCTTATGGGTTATTAAGGAAGAGGAGATTCTGAGGGTCTTTTAATTTTTGTTTTGTTTTGTTTTTATTTCTCTGCACTTAAAGAGGCACTTTATATTAAAAAGTAAGAGAATTTATTAGTAGGGTGGACCTATAATATGGCCTTTCCAAATAATTAGAGAGACATAAAAGCAGAACATACACTTGGTTAATTCAGCAAAGTCAGGAATACATAACAATACATAATTATCATGGGGAATTTTAACTTATCTCATTTGAAACTTGGTAGTTTGAGTAGACAAAAAAAAGAATAATAGAAAGATTTGAATAGCATTATTAACAAGCTCACTTGTACTATGCAGAGTATTTTAGAATAGCCATGGATACTTTACAACAATTTAACACATGCTAGGTCACAAAGAATAAATGGAGGGACGACCTCGCATTCCTTGGGAGGAACTGGATGGAAAGACTCAGCAGTCGTTGATTTTTTTGGGGTGCTGTGTTCAATGATTCATTAGTTGTGTATAACACCCAGTGCTCATCAGATCATGTGCCCTCCTTAATGCCCATCACCCAGTTAAGACTCAATCATTTTCAAATGTCAATTATCCTCATGTAATTCCAAATAATTTCAAATAAAACATTTCAAAGCTTTTGAGGAAATCTGACTAGTTTATATTCTAGATTATCTTCAAAAATAAGAGATAGTATAGCTTAGACTATTGGAAAAAAACTAATTGTGGGGGAGGGGAATTGTCCTACCAGATGATAAAGCATCCTATATAAATAGTGATTAAAGTGTGTGACTAGCATGGGAACAGCCATGTAGACTGATGCAGCTGAATAGAAGGTTCAGAAACAAAGGCATATCTACCTACCTATCTACCTACCTGCCTAATAACATACCAATTTAATATATATTAAAGCATTTCAAAAGGCTCTATAATTCTGTAAAGGGTTTGGGGGCAATTAGATGGCAATGTGTATATCTACTGACAGCTCATACAAAAGAATATTTCAAAAGGATTAAATATTTAGATAATGGTATTAGAAGAAAATATAAATGAATGTTTATATAACCTTGAAGGTTGATAAGGATTTTCTATGCATGACATCAAGGCCAGGGGAATAAATGAAAGAAATTATTTGAAACATTATTAAAACACACACACACACGCCCCCACATACACCTTTTCTTTTTTTATATCAAAGGCCAGCATAATAATGTTGAAAGAGAAACAAATTGGGGAAACTATTTGCAACATTTATGACATAAAAAGATAATTTTTTAAAAGATTTTTATTTATTTATTTGAGAGAGAGAAAGTGAGAGACAGAACAAGCAAGGGGAGCAGCAGGGAGCGGGAGAGGGAGAAGCAGACTCCTCGTTGAGCAGGGAGCCCTATGCGGGGCTTGATCCCAGGACCCTGAGATCATGACCTGAGCTGAAGGCAGATGCTTCACCACCTGAGCCACCCAGGCATCCCAAAAGATAATGTTTTTAATATATTAAAGAACTATTGCAAATTGTTAGGAGAACACTTTTAGTTACAAGAGATAAAACCAACTCACATAGAAAAAAGAGGGAAAAAAGGAGCAGAGGAAAGAAATAAGAAATTCAAGCCAGTGATCAAGAAAAGGTATTCAATCTCACCAATAATTGACAATACAGTGGTTTAAAAGGATTAGGGCAATTTATAGATGCTGATAGGGATGTGTGTCTATGTTATATTGTTAGGAGAAAAAAGCGAAGTCTGAAGATATGAATAGTATGTTTCCATTTATGTGAAGCAACAAATATATAAGTAAATTATATTTATAAACAAAAATCTAGAAGGATATACAGTTGACCCTTGAACAATGGGGGAATTAGAGATATGACCCGCTGTGCTGACAAAAATCTGCATATTACTTTTTTTTTTAAAAGATTTTGTTTATTTATTTGACAGAGATAGAGACAGCCAGCGAGAGAGGGAACACAAGGAGGGGGAGTGGGAGAGGAAGAAGCAGGCTCCCAGCGGAGGAGCCCGATGTGGGGCTTGATCCCAGAATGCCGGGATCACGCCCTGAGCCGGAGGCAGACGCTTAACGACTGCGCCACCCAGGTGCCCCATGCATATTACTTTTGACCCCCCAAAAACTTAACTACTAATGGCCTACTGTTGACTGGAAGCCGTACTGATAACAGAAACAGTTAACACATGTATTTTATGTTTTCTGTATGACATGCTGTATTCTTACAATAAAGTAAGCTGGAGAAAAGAAAATGTTATTAAGAAAATCATAAGGAGGGACACCTGGGTGGCTCAGTTGGTGAAGCGGCTGCAGTTCATGATCCCAGGGTCCTGGGATCGAGTCCTGCATTGGGCTCCTTCCTTGCTCAGCAGGGAGCCTGCTTCGCCCTCTGCCTGCCGCTCCCCCTGCTTGTGCTCTCTCTGACAAGTATATAAATAAAATCTTTAAAAAGAAAAAGAAAATCGTAAGGAAGAGAAAATACAGTCCTGTACCATACTCATTGAAAAAAATCCACATATAAGTGGACCTATGCAATTCAAACTTGTGTTGATCAAGGGTCAACTGTACTGTTAACGTGCTTGGTCTAATACGGTAGCCGTGAGCTGTTGGGCAACTTGTGGCTACTCAGAATTGAGATGTGCTGTAAATGTTAAAGTCCCGACTAGAGTTTGAAGATTCAACACAAAAAGTATGTACAATATTTCATTAATAATTTTTATATTTTAATTTTTACATGTTGAAGTGACAATATTTTGGATATACTGGATTAAATTAAAAATATTATTAAATTTACTTTCCGGGATGCCTGGGTGGCTCAGTCAGTTAAAGGCCCACCTTCGGCCCAAGTCATGGTCCTGGGGTCCTGGGATCCAGTCCCGTGTCAGGCTCCTGCTCCTCGGGGAGTCTGCTTCTCCCTCTCCCTCTGCCACTCCCCCCTGCTCGTGCTCTCTCTCTCACTCTCTCTCAAATAAATAAATAAATTCTTTTTAAAAATTACTTTCTTTTGGTTGTTTTTGTTTTGTTTTGTTTTACATTAGGAATGGCTACTAGAAAATTTAAAATTATTAAAAAAAAGAAAATCTAAAATTATATATGTCCTCTCGTTATATTTCTTCTGGACAGTGTTGCTATAAGCAGTTTAAAATGGTTGTTTCTGAGGTAGTGGGATTATCAAGAGAAACTTTAACTTCCTACTTCATGCATTTATTTATTATTTTACATGCAGCTAAAATCAGGATACATTATATCAAGAAAAAGTATCGATTTTGGAAGGACACTTCAATGCTGTGACTGGCTTCTTTGTCTTTATGATCTCGCTCATAATGTCTGCTCCTGGTCGTCAGGTACTGACCAGGAAATGACTTTTCCAGCTTATTCATCAGGCTCCTCCCCAAATTCCTTTTAGCTTCTTCCTCAAAAACATCCAGACTCCATGAAGAGAGACTTATGATGAGGTTCTCCAGACAAATTTGATACAGCTCTGAAAGTAATTCCCAAAGAGAAACTCTAAACGCGCGTTGAGCAATGGCACAAAGTCTTGTCCAGGTGGAGCAGATATGGGTGGAGAATGGAAATAGAAGTGTCACACTGGGACTTGGGGGAAAAGAGGACAGAGAAATCTGGCAGTGGGGTAGGGCAAAGATGCTGGTGTTCAGCTTCACAGGAAAGGGATTATTAGATATCCTAAACCAGGCAGGCCTGGAAAATCTTTAAAAGGCAAAGAGGAACAAGTAGGTGCCTGCAGTTGAGGGATTTCAACTAAAGAAGGAAATCAGGGTCCAGCATCCAGGGAATTTAAGTAGATCATAAGCATAGCGCTGACGACTGGAAATCACGGAGTGGGGTTAGTAAAAAGATCTGGGCAACAGTGAAGCAGGTATCTAGAACCTAGGCTGGAAGTTCTAAGGGGGCGAAGATGAGCTCCTAGGTCTAGGTAACAGGTATGGGCAATAGCACTATGATTGAACCAAGTGTATACCTGATATCCAGAAACGGTCCTTTGATTCAGAGCTTGCGCAAGCCGTAGATTTCAAGTAGGAGCTTTTGGTAGAATTAAGGGGGGCGGAGAGGGGGGCAAGGAGTCAGTGGTTCTGATTTGAGAAATGGGCTGGGGTGAGATTTTTTGTATACTAGTCTGTGCAGATATTCTGGGGACGAATGTGAAGCGGGCCAGGATCAGGCCTCAGTGCGTCATTTACCTTGAGTTCCCATTAGTTTACCTAAGTAAGGTTTTGAAGCCAAAGAATCAAGAGAAAAATCAACCGGCAAGGTTGGATTGTGCTTTGGTGGTGAGGGATGGTATTTGCAAAGGTGGATTATTTTAAAAGACTGTGAGCAGTGCAGGGATTATGGAGGCAGTATTGAGACCGCTGGGTCCTCCCCAGAAGGGCATGGTGAGCGCGCGCATGGGGAAGGAGTGCTTGGAGAGTGTTCTGCAAAGCCAACCGGATCTTACAACTCACGAGTGTCGAAAACTTAGCTTCTCTTCTAATTGTGCCAGTGTGACCTCATTGGGAGACACTTGTACTTACTGATGGGTGAATTTTATGGTTTCTTTAAGTTAGCCAACTTAAAAGCATGCATTCTAACGGGCTGCATATTTAAGGGCATGCATAATTTAAGGCAGATGTTACGTTTCTGTTTCAAACTGTTTTCAAAAGCATAAGCACAATTAGTAAATTATGATATATCTATAAGATAAAGTACTATTGAATCCTTAAAATGATGTTGCAGAAGACTAATGTGTTTTTTTGTCACCTGAAGAAATTCAATAAATGCTATTAAAATCCTTTACGGTATTTGGAAAGCATATTGGCTTGGTCACCAAGAGACCTGTGCTCCACAACCAGTTCGGCCACTGAATTGTTACATGACCTTGGACTAGGCACGTCTCCTGCTCTTGGGCTCAGTTTTTTCAACAGGGGGTTAGGCGGGATCAGTGGTTTTCCAGCAATATTTTGGGAAGCCCTAGGGTTCTGTGATGATGCCTTAGGGACTGCTAAGGGAGAAAGAGGAGGAGGCTAACAGGTGGGGTGTAGGTCTTTCAGATTGCTCATATATATGTATGTCTATCCATGTGAGTATATGTATGTATATATATGAGTATACACACATATATATGTGAGTATATATGTATATGAGTATATATGAGTGTGTATATATACATATATGACACAGAGAGAGATTGAAGTTTGAAAATCACTGGGGTAGATGATCTCCAAAGCTCCTTCTAGCTTTGACAGATTCTGTTCTTTAGACTTTTCACAAATTCCCTGAAGCTTTCTCCTGAATTGGTCTAAATTTGTGTAGTTTTATATTAAATTTTGGATAACATGTTTGGTGCCAAGAACAGTCCCTTCTTGCCTACAAGGCCGTATGCAGTGTTGCAGGCAGAGGCCTGTGCAGTCAGTGGAATGGATTAGCTTGGCTTTGTATGGAACTGCAGAGCTAATCAGCAGGAGGAGAGTTCCCTGGTGGTCAAGGGCTCTTTGAAGCCTGGTACAATATTTGGAGGCAGTTGTAAGATGATGTCTCTAACGACCCGTGGCAAGAAATCTATATATTTTCCCAAGAAGGAGAGACAAGTTCATTGTTTTTCAGTTTTAAATATTGAACCCCAGGGTGGGAAGGGGAGAGAGAGCACACCCCTTCGTGACTTTCCTTTTGTTTCGTGTACCGTTTGCGGCTGTATGCCTTGCTGGTGTGGAAGGGGGCACGAGTAGTGAGGTGCTTAGCAGGAGAGAAGCAACCGCAGCGGCCAGCTCATATCCCTTTTCAACATCCCTCCTTGTAGACAAGAATTCTCAAGAGTGGGTGGGACTCCTGTGTTCCAAAACATTGGGAAATATGACAATAGAGCTATTGGTTAGAGGGTTGCCTGGTAGGGTGGCATCTCAAGGCAGAACTCGTTTTTACTGTTAACTGTAACCTAAGGGTTTGGTTGGGATCCAGCCTACTCAAAATGAAGAGGGTAGTAAAACTGTCTCTAGAACCCTCAGCTTTCCTCCAGCCCTGCACCTTGTTCTTCCTCCTCCTAAATCCTAGCTATCTCATGGTCCCCTGCTCTCAATTTATTCTGTTGATTATAGAGCACAATTGCTGATAGTCATTCTTCAAATTACAAATGACTGATCATATAACACCCCCCCCCATAGAAAAGACCACTGATGCCCTTAAGCTGGAGGAATAAATCCACGATGGTAGGATTTTAGGCAGCACTGAGTGCATGGAGTAAGTTTCTTGAGGAGGCCCCCCAGCCTGGTATTCCTCCCTACTTAGTCTAGAGGCTCTAAATCCCACTCCTTGGGTAGCCATCTGATCACAGGCCTGAGCCCGTTCTTGTTTTCCTAAATAGGTGTTTGTTGTGATAATTAGGAAAAGTGTAAAAGTGTACAAATGGGGTGCTCATTAGCCTTGGTGATGTGACAGTCTCCCAGGGGGCCTAGCTAAGAAAGATCTCTGGGAAAGCAGCCTCTTTCCTCAGGGGTGAAGGAGTCAGGAGATAAAGCAAACAAACCAACCTGTGAAAGTAAGCCACAGGACCAAAGGATTTCTGGTAGAGAGTTAAAAGAAAATTGCATTCAGTCTATTGCCACTGTTTTGAATGGTAGTCAAGATTTATCAGAAGTGTTTAATTTTAGCACAAAAGAGAAGAAAAAGTAGTTTAAAAATAAACCAGAGATTTAGAAAAAAAGGCTGGTGAGCCTAGTTTAATCTCAGGCATAAAGGCACAAATGTCCCAAGTTGGGTAGATGGGAAGGGGCTGAGAAAACCAGGGGACAAGCTTGAGCGTTACCATCTGTGAATTGTGAGATCTGATCACTCGTCAGGGGCATTTCCAAAAGGCTCGTAATTGGGCTGGATGGTGGGAGTGGGCGGGTAGTTTACACAATAGATAGAGAAAACCTGCTTCATACCCGCTCTTAGGGTTTGGTTACAAAATGAATCGGAGCAGAGTAGGATCAATTCAGAAAGGCTTGCTACGGGAAGGAGGTATCCTTCGTGAGGGATATCAACATGCAGCCTGGCAGTAGGCTTTCCGAAGGAAGCTGCCTGTCAGAATCATCTGGAGCACTTTCAGAAAATACAGCTTCCTGGGGTCCTCTCCAGAGGTTATGATTCAATGGTCTGGAGCAGAGTCTGGGAATGTGGATTTTTAACAGAACACTGACTGGAGGAAGGGAATGTGCCTGACAGGGGGGATGAATTGCCCAAGGAAATGAGAAAACCATGGGCAGAGAAACATGGAGAGAAGGACCATTCGTTCATTTGGCAAACACTTCCTGAACGTTTACTAGCTAGAGGCAGGAACAGGACAGATTTGGCCCCATCCTTTAAAGGAGTTCCCAGTCAATACCAGTGGTTTGAGGCCCTCAGTGTGGATCAGAATCATCTGGGTGGTATTTCACCTGTCAGCTGCCACGGCCTTCCCCCAGCATTTTAATTTCAGTTGGTGAGTGTGGTGTCCAGGCCGCAGTGATTTTCGGAGTCGCCCAGGTGGCTCTCAAGGGCTGCCAGGGCTGAGGCAGTCACACAAGTAGACGAGATATTACAGTCCACACAGGTGAAGGCTAGCAGGCGCTCTCAGAGCCTCCGGGAGACCTAAGCATCTTCCAGGTTTTGAGGCACCTCGTATATTAAAGAGATGAAGGAATGCCAAAACAAAATTAAAAAATTTTTTAAATTTAACAAATGGATCCTTTTTACATACGCTGGGATCGCGCCCTGAGCCAAAGGCAGACGCTTAATGGCTGCGCCACCCAGGCGCCCCTAAAATTTTTTTTTAATTTAACAAATGGATCCTTTTTACATACACAAAGAATACAATGTAATATAATGTGCTAGTCATAAGATAATTACTCAGAACTGATAAGTTGATTGCAGAGTACTCTACAAGCAGTGTAGTCCGGTAGCTGGATACTATTTAAAATCGTGTGTTGGGGCACCCGGGTGGCTCCGTTAAGCATCTGCCTTCCGCTCAGGTCATGAACCCAGGGTCCTGGAATCGAGCCCCGAGTTGGGCTCCCTGCTCAGCTCTCCCTCTGCTCGTGTGCTCTCTCCCTCTCGCTCAAATAAATAAATAAAATCTATAAAGAAATAAAATTGTGTGAAGAATTCTGTTTTCTCCAATCCTGCGCTGTACCTCTGTGACCGTGTGCTGTCTCAATTGAGACCCCTCCGGGTGCCGTGGGCACTGAGGGACGTTTGACCCAGTTTGTGAAGGTCAGGAAGCGCTTCTTAGAATTGGTGCTGATTCTCCCTCCACCTGTGTTTAGTCATTACATGGCACAAAATCGTTACATTGTCAAGTTATAATGCGGAGACTTCTACACGACTGCTTTGCAGGGTGAGGGAGGAAGCAACTACGTGGGTCACCCCAAAGAATTCTGGGGAAATGGTGATGCCGAAGGGAGGCAGGGAGGCTTGATGCATTTGGACCCGGGGTGGGGGTGGGGGTCTCTATAGCCTTTCCTGTCAGCTTGGAATTAGATCATGGCCCCCAGGCTGGAACTCAGGAAGGATTGTGTGTGGGTGAGGCAGGTTTGGAAAAAGTTTAGTTTGTGGGTTTTCTTTTTTTTTTCTTTTCTTGTTTTTGTTTTGTTTTGTTTTGTTTTGTTTTGGCTTTGGTTTTAATTCTTAAATGAGGTGACACACTCCCCCTGGGGACCAGGACTGGTTCCAAAAGAAAATAAAAGGAAGAAAAAAAACTTGAGGGAGGAACACAAACTCAGTAGAAGTGGTGTGGGGTCTCTAAGAACAATTATCTATTACCCCTTAGAGATTTCCTTCCAGAATATATCCTCTGCTCACTCGAGAATATTCTGCTTCTTTCTGGGTACAAATCCTTTAAAGAAGTCAAAGCAGTTGGTTTGCCCAGAGCAGAGAGTCTGTTTTGGGAAAATGACAAGACGCGAGGCTGAAGGCGGTTGAAGCCCTTGTGAGAGCACCCGGAGCTCAGTGTGGGGGAGTCGGCCTCGGACTCCGCTGTGGTGACCCTCCGTAAGCCCGATGGACTGGGCCGCTTGAAGACTAGCAGGCCTTGCCTACAGCCGAGTGTATTTACCCCCACCCTGAACTTTCAACCCGCCGACAGGCAAGGTCTAGCATGACTCATGCTGCCCTGCATACCTGGGCCCAGCCTATTTGGCGTGAGTCCTGGGCACACACAGGTCCGCGGAATTGCAGCCCTTCTTTCCTCCCACACTTGCAATCCCCCACTGGATTTTTCTGTCAGTTTTCTATTTAGTGCTACAGTCCCTTGCTGGGACTGGAGCCTTGCCCTGATTTTCAGCCTACTTTCCTGGGCCCCTGACTTCTCTCTGGTTCTTTCCATGCCTTCGCTTGCACTTAGTTTCCTCATCTATGGAACAGGATTATATAAAATAGGGATAATGACAACATATTTTATAAGACTTCTTATGATGATTAAAATGTAAAGTGCTGGCATGGAGTAGCTATAGAACATCTGGTAGGTGCTTTCACTGTTATTATAATTATTATTAATACTACTTAAATTTGTGCTTTTAGCTCCCACTTAGGGGGGTCCTGGTTCCTGATACAGTGATCACCCAGTCCTAAGATAACTTGGTGCCTATTCTGGTCATGCCCCACCCATGGGCCTCTGGGAGAGGGATATTGGACCACATAAATCCTGAATTGGTTATGCTCCTTTGGGTGTTACTTATTAGATTACTTATACTAGCTTCCTATTGCTGCTATACCAAATATTACCAACTTCATGGCTGAAAACTGCACAGAGTTGTTATTGTACAATTCTAGAGGTCAGAAGTTCAAAATGGTCTCACTGGGCTAAAACCAAGGTGTCAGGCTGTGTTTCCTTTGGAGGCTCTAGGGGAGCCCAGTTTCCTTGCCTATTCCAGTTTCTAGAGGTTGCCTGCATTTCTTGGTCCATAAACCCCCTCCATGCCCAAAGCCAGCAATCCCATTTCGGTGACCTTTGCTTCCACCATCGCATCTCCTCGGACTCTCCTGCCTTCTCTTTCACTTATAAGGATGCTTGTGATTACTCTGGGTCCACCCAGAAAATTCAGGATAATTTCCTTGTTTCAAGTCCCTTTTAACACGTGAGGTAACATATTCGGAGGTTCTGGGTATTAGGACTTGGAAATCTTCGGGGGCCATTATTCTGTTTATTGTACTGCCTCAGTCAAAATCCATATCCCAGTGGCTGAATCAGAAGGAAAGGGAAAGCCAAATCCATGTGTAAAGGTGTTTTGGGATCTTGGCTTTCTCTTGGAGAAATCTTTAACACCGCCATTTGCAGCTTGAAGCAGGAAGGATCATGTGCTTTCCCTGGCCTGGCTCTTATCCACTCTCTCCTCCAGGCCTTTGCTCATCCCTTGAATTCACCATGTCCTTTTCTGCCAGTTGGGATTCTACCTATCTTTCATGTTTTAGCCCCAGGCCCAGCTTCTATGTGGAGTCTTCCCTTTATTTTTTTTTTAAAGTAACCGTCAACCCTGTACATCTTCTTACCTGACATTTTACTGGTTCTCTCTGCTGCCTACTTTGGGGGGAGGGGTGGGGGTACATGGAAGATAGACTGGCATTCCCCAGAAAGTGTCATCTCAAAGTAAGGAAGAGAAAGAGTAGGAGACTATTTTGCCTCGAAGTCCCTAAGCATCTAGACCATTGCTTCAAGTCTGATAATCCTTCGAGGCTGAGCATTTGCTCTTGGTTACTGTAACTACGGGTTTGTAGGCGAACATTAGAACATAAAAAGATGTGAGTCTTTTGGCTAGTTTAATGAAATCTGGAAATGAAATCTCCCTGAAAGACAGTCCTTAGGTCTAATCATGTCAACTGGTATAATAACTGTGCCAGCCTGTCCCTAGGGGGTCTTCTTTCAGACTGGGCTTCAAAACGACTCCATGTCTGGCTTTTGGGGCTCAAACAAGGCAAAGTAAAACCCATTCCAGCAGGGATGAAAATACAACAATGGGAGTTAAATTAATGCATGGAAGAGACTGATTAAAAAGATATGCTGAGGCATATGCTTCATTGATTCTATTTCTAATTCTTTGTGTGCAAGTTTCAGCAGTAAACAGTTTTTTACAGAGCTTAATATATTGGTGTTAAAAAAGTCTTTCTCTTCTTGGCCAGTTGCCATTTGGGTAGCACTCAGTGTGCATCATAGGTAATATTTCCATTTGAGAATATTAATATTTTACGAAAGAAAGTTTTGGATCAAGGCACACGATAGTCTGCTCTTTTGGATTGAATTATCACTTATATTTATGCTCTCTTCTTCACTTTTCTTGGAATTGTTAAGTCTTAGGTTGTATCCACATATCACCGAAAGTATTTAAACGTGAGAAATCCAGTCTCTAAACCAGGATTTATTTTGGTTAGTGTGTTGAAACAAATATACCAGTTTGACAAAAAAAGCAGCCAAATCAGATGGAACAATTAGGCATTCATTGTGAGCATAAAACCCAGAGAAAGACATGCCAGTTTTACTGTCCTCAAAAGATAGCTGAAATAATTTGCTCCTTTCTATCCCACTCCACTGCTAACCACCCTATTTGAAAGCTTTTTTGCGTGGACTGTTGTAATAGTCTCCCGTTGGGTCTTTTAGTTTCCTCTCTTGCTCAGTGCAGGGCAAATGCCAGGCTGGCACTGAATACCATGAAACGGGGGATTGGTGCAAGATCCAAGAAGTCTAAATTGTAAGTCCAAGTGGCTTACTGAAGGTCCAGGAACTCCATGGGACACTTGTGGCAGCCAAGCCCAAAGGATTGCTGTAAAGCATTTTCTGGAACCTGTCCAAGTAGCTAGCGGCCAGGAGGTCTAAGGCCACAGTTGTCGAGAAAGCTCTCTGAAAGTTTCTGTAATCCTTTCTGCCACAGCAGCTGCACCTCATGGTTTCACCCCTGTCCCTCCTGGCTAACCCCTCTGGGTTTAAAGAACTCTTGCTGGTTTCCAACAGGGTTCCTTCATTACCAGTCTCCTAAGGAAGCTCAGGCTTAATAAGCACTTAGCACAGGGCCTGGCACAAGGGTAAGCAGTCAATAAATATTATCAATAAAATATTATAATATGAACATAATATACATATTATGCAAATGGTGTAAATATTATCTATAGGAATATTATCTATATATTATCTTCTCTGGCTAGATAAAGAAGCCCAGAGAGGCATGTGAATGCTCTGGGCCTGGCCATCTGTTGTCATCACTGTTGTCACCCTCTCAGGACTGATCAGAGAGCCTAAAATTGGCTGTAATTTCCTTAGAGCAGAGTGTAGCAAGAAAATTCTGGAAATTTGAAGTTTGTATTTATAGAGTCCTGGTTAATCAAAGTTTTACTGGGTATCACTGAAAGCACTGAAAAAAAAAATCTAGTACTCATCTCATCTCCTGCAAAGAGTTTGGTTCATATTTAATGTAGAGATTTCAATAGATATTTTTTCTTCCCCAAACCATCCTTACGAAGTATGTCTCCAGTTCTCTCCTGCCTGGATTATCAGGAGGAGTTGAATTGTATGGTATTTGAAAATGTTTCCAAAGGTAACTGTTTTTACCTGCCTTATCAGCAGGTAAAAGAGGGTGTTTTGTTTTTGTTTTTACTAAAACTCCTTTTCTGAAGTGAAGGGCATTTATTGAAGATCCTGGTTTATTTTTATTCTTCTCTGAATTTTGGTGAGTATCTTAGGAATCGCTTTACAATGATGTTATAACAAATCACTCGGGGCCTAGACAAAGAGAAGGCAATAAAAAAGGTCAAGGAGAGAGTTATTTCCATGGCTTTGTTTGGAGTTGATTTTGCTCAGAGAATGGTTGCAGAAGTCTCAGCTTTTCTGCCCTTGTGGCTGTTGCCGGATGATTATAATTTTAAAGGAGAACCACAGACTATTAGAGCCATCTCCCTCATTTTACAGATGGAAAATCCTAGACCCAGAGAGGTGATGTTGCTTGGTCATAGTCACACAGCAAGTGAGATTCCAGAGATTCATGGAGTCTCAGTGTGATGGGACTTCAGAAGTTATGTCGGCTGACTTCCAACCCGATGCAGATGTTCCCTCCATACCAACCCTGCGTATGGCTTCTTGTACGTTGTGCTGACTTCTTTGTTCATTGGAATTGGCAACCCTAAAAAGGAACGTGGATTCTTGCTTTGAGGTAAGTAGGACAACATCAAATAATTGGTTCAGGTCAATCAGAGCCAACGTGAGGCTAGGTATCCACTGTAGAAACACAATCAGCCAAACGGGAATCATTTCTTCAGCAATTGTTTTGGTCCGTGCTGCTCAAATATCCTGGGCTGAAGAGACAGTTTTGTTTCACTTTACTTCATACTGGTTTTACTACATTGACTTTTTATAAGAATCAGATGGCTCACATCAGCTGTTGAAATAGCCCCGGGTTTGCTTTTTCTTTTTTGGCCTGAGATTTCCTTTTGTAATTCAACACAAGTGTACCTCATTAAGGAATAAGGAATAATGGTAGTTAGAGAATCATAATAGCTACCATTTATTGAAGATTTTTAATGTACCAGGCATTGTGATAATAGATACTTTCCATGTCTCCTCATCCTTCCTATTACCCTCCAGGTGGTCGGTTTTACTAAATCCATTTTGTACATAAGTGAAAGCTCAGTGATGTTGAATAGCTTGCCTAATGGAAAACAATTAGTAGCGGAACTGGGATTTGAATCCAGGCCTATCCGATGCCAAAGCCCATGTATTCTACAGCATTGTGCTGCTGGAAAGAATAATTAAGAAATTAAAGGATGAATGAAATAATAATTACTATAAAGTGCTATTCACAAAAGGTGGAACCCACGGAGAGCCTCACATGTACCAAATTCTTTACCCTTTTCATCTCATGTAATTATCCCTGCAGCTCTATGCAGTGGGCATTGGTATTATCCCTATTTTATATGTGAGGAAACTGGGCAAGTTATTTCACCTGTTTTGAACCTCAGGCTGCACACATGTAAGTTGCAAAGAGGTAAGTGGAGGAGTGGGGATTTAAGTCCCTCATCTTCAAAGCCTATGCTCTTTCCACCTTCCTGAACAATATTACCAAGAACTGACATTTAAGTAGGACAGCTGTAAATACAATGCTGTTTCCAAAGCACAAGGGACGCTATCTAAGCATCCTATGGTGAGTCTGAAGAACAATGAAAGTCTATTTTTTTGTTTTTTTTTTTACTTTTTTGGGGGGAAGCAAATAACCACTCACTTTTAAATTGGTCTTTGGAATGGATTGGAATGTTTTGTGTATTGCCTTAGCTTAATCAGGGCACATTTATGATATCAAATGACTTCTCATTTGATGTTAGCGGTCATTGAATCTCTAATAGGAAGCTAAAACCGCTCAACAGCATTACTTCTGCTTTGTCTCAGTCGCATTGTATATCAAATGGGACACAATGGGGATCGATTTGGCCAAAGACTGAAACCCAATTACCAGAGCCAGGTGAATGTTGTAGTATCTGAGTATAAAATAATCAAGTCTTGGAAGAGTGTTGGCTTCACTTTTGTTATAAAGACAGGCTCCACAGCCTTCTGTGTAGAAGGTGTGAAGACAGCACCTGACTGATCATTAATATTTGAAGGATCAAATTTGTGTGTTGGGCTATGTGGTGAAGAGCAGGTAAGGGAAGTCTTCCTAGATGAGATCAATTATAAGAGAAAATTTGAAAGTAAGTAAAAATTAGCTAAGTAGGTTGGTAGAGTAGGGGAATGGATATGTGGAGAGAGAGGCAAGGAGGGGAGAAGCATGGAGAATAGTTCAATAGAAATGGGGTATAGAGTGCAGTGAGGGGAGTGAAAACATACATGACGGAAGAAATAAGCAGGGGCAGATCGTAAAGCACCTTGTAAACTATGTTCAGAAGTTTGAACTTTGCCCTAAGGGAAATGGGAAATCGCTGAAGAATTTTAAGCATTTGGTTTGGAACTATCACCTGATGGTTTTGGAGAGTTATTGTGGAGTCTGGAGTAACTCTGTGCCTTGAGAGAAGATACTGCCATTTACCATTTATTCCCACGCCCCTTGTCAATGACATATCTCATTGTCTTTCCTGCAATTGAAGGGATGTCTGGTTGCAAAGACCATCCTAATTATGGTACACAGAGGTACCATATGGTACCATTTTTTTTTTTAAAAGATTTTATTTATTTATTTGACAGAGATAGAGACAGCCAGCGAGAGAGGGAACACAAGCAGGGAGAGTGGGAGAGGAAGAAGCAGGCTCATAGCGGAGGAGCCTGATGTGGGGCTCGATCCCATAACACCGGGATCACGCCCTGAGCCGAAGGCAGACGCTTAA
This sequence comes from Ailuropoda melanoleuca, assembly GCF_002007445.2. Classification (NCBI taxonomy): domain Eukaryota; kingdom Metazoa; phylum Chordata; class Mammalia; order Carnivora; family Ursidae; genus Ailuropoda; species Ailuropoda melanoleuca. The sequence goes on along the minus strand of NC_048238.1, from coordinate 86,526,367 downwards.
CCGCTGTGCCACCCAGGCGCCCCCATATGGTACCATTTTTGCTCTAGACATCACTAGAGTACTGGTTTTAGTATCCGAATCTCCTCTTATAGATCCAGTCTTCTCTCTATTTCTCAACAGTGGTCCCTCTGCAACTGCTGGCCTCTTCTATGCTCTGAAGCTGTTCATTTTCCCATCCATCCTTTTGATCATGTTATATCATCCATCTTAAAATGTGATTCCTTTTCCTTTTTGCCAATCCAAATCTTTCCCATCCTTCAGGGTACAGCTCTGGTCTCACCTTCTCTGGGAAGCCTTAACTGATTGCTCCTGCCCCATTGATCTTATTATTTTCTTACTTTCCGGAGCATTTTGATTCTTCCTCCCCCACCCAAATTAATCTAGCAGTCCTTTATGTATCCTTTTGTGTTGTCTCTCTTTTAGTGGTTTCAAATGAACTGATTATCAGAATTACTGGAAGAGCTTGTTAAAAATATAGATTTCTGATCTCTATCACCAGAGATTTTGATTCAGTATGTTGGTGGTGGGCCCAAGAGTCTGAATTTTTCTAAGGGCCTAAATTAATTCTGGCAATTAACAGCTCTGCATGTTTCACATAGATTAATATTTCCTTTGGATCTGGATGGAAGTTCCTTGAGGTCAGGGCTCATCTTCAAATGCCTTTCTTTTTCACTTTCTCACAAATACTTTGTTTTTCACTGCCAATCCTTTTAGGAGCCTACAGTAAATACTTGTTGACTTGATTCCCTCATCTCGTTATTCATTCTGTTATTTTTGTGTATTCAGTTATAATTTACTTTTCTTTCTCATCTCTAGATGAACAAATATAGTATGCAGTAAATACGCCAACATATTTGCATGAGTATCTGTGTGTGTGTTGTTTGGCATTGGGGTGACCAAAATTCAATCTCAGAGAGTTCCCAAGACTTCTTGCTGAGGAACATGAGACCATCTCTGCCTCCCCAGACCTTATTTAATTTGCATAATTCCCATTAATATTACAATCATCATTATCCACCCATCCAAAGAGCACTGTGAGATGCACTTTGTATTGGGAGATTCTTTTTAATGTAACTTAGGAAAAGAAACAGTCATCTTTGAAGGGAATTATGCTGTTATAATCCAGGAAGGCTTTCCCAGTGTGAGTTGTTACACATAAGAATCTGCAAGATTGAAATATGAAAATGCTGCTCCCCTGCTGAGGACGGTAGGTGTGTGTAACATCAAATGCATTTGTCTGAGAACTTCTGGAATGTCAAATTAAGTTTTTTAAAGATATGTTTTTTTTGTGACCAATCTTGGTGCATGGAAATTGCTTTAGACTTTTTATGAATTCTAGGATCTCAGCATCAAACAATTTGAGTGCTCTCCCACTCCCACACATTTGTGTATATATGTACATATGTATATATGTATCTACCTATCTATCTATTATGTATATTTCAGAAAGAGAATGTATCTATAAAGAATCTGGAAAAACCTAATTTGAAAAATGAAGTAAACACACACATACACAGAGTGCACAAAACAGTGAAATTTAGGTTTTGAAATATAGACTCAATTCCAACTGGCTAACTCACTTTATTCTAACTCAGATGTTTGTTTTGTTGTGGCACTGACCTTCGTTTTTAATGAACTTCTGGATTTTCTCACTCTCTGATGATCGTCGTAAGTGGCTTGGGCGTGATGGTGAGAGGGCAGGTGCAAGTAGGAATGTGTGCACGTGCATATGTGTCTGTAAGTTAGAATGTATTTGAGGAAAATGGCACTATATCCACCCATGGTAGTGGGTGTCTGATGGGTTGATCGAAAGAATTTCTTGCATCAAAAAATGAGTCTTAGCAGAGCTACAGGTATGAAAAATTATGAACAAAGAAGGGAAATTTTGGTACAATCTATCTCTGATATGTGCCACAGATATCAGTAGCTTAGGTCACACTATTTTTGTCCCCTTCATTATTTTTTTATTGTGCAAATAATATATGGATACATACTTGTAAAACAATCAGAGTATAGAAGAATACATAGTAAAAACTCAAAGTCTACCTTCAACCTCTCACCCAATCCCACTCCCCTCTATAAAATAAAATTGTTAACTAGAGTTTGGTTATATTTCCCATTATGTTTTTAAGTGAATTTCCACGTACAGGGAAAGGAGGAGACCGGTCCTTTACAGTTTAACATGTCATGATGTTTTGCTTTTCGTTTCTGTACTGAGGCTTCTGGTATGAGAAATCCTTTTCTTTTTATGAGGCGTGTGCTTGCGTGTGTGTGTGTGTGCGTGCGCACATACACTTGTGCATTTTAGATGAATGTGTGCCTAATATGTTTTTTAAAAGATGACTTTACATACATTTTTCACACATGTGTCAGTTGATGAAGGTGTCTTTATGGGGTGGGGGGAGGAATGGGAAGTTGTTTCTACTTCAGTTGAAGTCACTATAAAAAATCATCTTTTAGTCCAGTGGGTTTTATGGTTAGTTCCTACTATCTTTTCACTTCTCTGGGGCTCAGCCTTTTAAACAAGATCCCAAGAAGCCCTGGGCTGCCCTTTGCTCTCCAGGGTCTGTTCATGGGCTCTAGGGTGATCTTTTGAGAGAAGGGCAATCATCCCAACTACAGGTACTGTATATACACACACACACATATATATTTTAAACTATCTTTGGGCCGAATATTAACTTAGGGTTTTTTCTTTTAACAGCAGTAGTAGATATTCCAAAGCTAACTGAGAACTCTTTTCCAAATATCAATGCAGTGTGGTGGAAATAAAAGTCTCTTTGGTTTGACATGTGGGCTGGTGATTCAATTCATCATGAAATCCATTCTACTTGCAGGAATGGATTTGCCTAAGTAGGGAAGTTTCCAAGTAGTTAGTGGTTAAAAATGGTTGCGTCACTGCTGCCTCTCTTGAAATTAAAATAATTTAAAATGCCAATTGAGTCATGGCAAAAAGCTTTGTGTCTGCCAAATCATCATAAATAACTCTATAAATGGGGGAAGGATTAAGGAGCTCAGAAAAGATCTAAAAAAAGGAAACTAATGAAAATCATGGTTCGTGTCCCAAGAACAAGGAAGCCTGGGAGTGGGGGAATAATGATGGTTTGCTTGCATCTCAGTAGGTTCTCATATTGAACATTTTGTTCATGGCATGGGCTAACATGATTAGTGTATAAGACCTTCATTATGGTGAAGGATTCCTTTCCCAACTGGACCAGTTGACTATACTTTTTTTTCCTTTTCTTAGTTTGTCCATTGCCTGCTTCTAATATAGACGTACCAACTAGCAACGTAAGTTATTAGTACACTCACAAGGAAGTCCAGGCAAGAGATTCTGTGTGCGTATCTCAGTGCGAATCCATACCTACCCCCAAACATCATAAATTCCACCACCTTTCTGAATCTTTACTCTTTGCCAGGAATTTTGCTGGATACTTGAGAGTATGACATGCATATGGAATGTGTTCCAGGTTCCAAGAGGTGTGTATTTGTGTGTGTCTGTATGTGCATGTGTATGCATATGGCTGAACTCACAGGTGTGCTCACTAGTGTATGTGGCAAATAAACACAGTGTCAGAATATGCTGGAATCTCTACAGAGCTTGGTAAACTTAAGAGAATGACTATACACAGTGATGCTGGGATGGTTCCCCAAGGCTAGGTCTTAAATGATGAGTTGAGAAGAGGGTAAAAATGAGGGAAAGAGCAGGTGTGAAAGTAAAAAGGCCTGAAAGTGCTTGGTGTGTTGCAGGGGTGGCAAGTGTTTCAAGGTATCAGGAGAGAGGTATTTTCGGGGAGGCTTGGGGGAACGGCAACAGATGAGGCTGTAAAAGTAGGAAGGAGCAAGATTGCAAAGGACCTTATATCTTGTAAGATGAACTACATCCTCAAGTGTGTTTGGAGCCACTGAAGATTTTTTTTAAGCAATGGGACTTATGGTGCCTCAGTAGTGCCATTTGCTGATATAACAGTCATGTACATTTCAAAATAAAGCTTTTGTTTCAGCCAATAAAAACTTTAAGTGGGGCTAGCATTGCCCACGATTTGCCTTCAGTGTCTTGCTTATTAAACAGAAAGGTTAGTTTCATTCATTGCATCTGACACAGACGTTTACTGTAAGCCAGTTAGAACATCCAAACATTTGGGCTTCACTTCCCCTATTATTGCAGTAGGAAATGGCTGCTCACAAAGGTTTTCAGACAAGTCTTGGAACTTTGGGATCCTAGGCTTTTTCCAAGTGGCTGCTTTGAATCCTCTCATCTTCTTTCTGCATGAGAAAAGAAGCAAATAATAATAATAAAAAGATTCTAATGTCCCCTCCATCTTTGTACCTTTTCTCTTTTGCATTCTTTAATCTTGACAAGAGAAGATTTGATATACTATAAAAAGACTTGATTAATACTACTAAAACTTCTTTCAAAGTCTTGTGATTGTGTGATTGTAACTGCAGAGATTTCATTTATTGTCTCCCTGATCAAAGTTACTGAAATAGGCAGTCTGTGAATTAGAGGAAAGGGCTGTGTTTGCATATGGCTTGAAATAATTGTCAATAGATCATTTATGAAAACATATACTCTGCCTAGCACTGTGTAGTTTGCACTTCCTCTTCACCATAGATATATGTCGCTGAAGCTCTGGGTAACCAATCTTAAATCAGTAGGATGACTGCCAAGCAGAAAATGCCATAATCTACAGCATTCCATGATTCTGTTGTTTCAGATATTAGAGCTAATACCATCAGCAAATCTGGAATTCTTGTGTGAGAGAACCCTAGGCTTGGTGAAGAACGTTGTGTCACAGCTGGGCTAATTTCATGTAGGCTTTATGATACCCATTGGAACTTAAGTTTGGGAAGGGGCGCAATCCAAACCAACACTTGAGAGTTTGTCATTAACGATACTCGTGTAAAATTTCCCAGGATTTAGACCCCTTGGAAGGTTCACTTTATCATACTTCGATAACTCACAGCAGTGGAGGGTGTTTAGAAACCCCATAGCAGTCTCTATTAAATGATACATTAGAGCTGACGGTGAGAGGGTCCATGTGAAGAGCTTTTATTGAGTCTGTGAGTGTTCAAAGCCTTGGATGTGTCTTAGCAGCTGATTCAAGATTAGCTCAGGTGGGTGTGGAGCTACAGATGCTCAGGGCTCTGAGAGCCAAGATTTTTCTGAATCAAAGCTGGAAATCAGCACAACGTCTCCCCACTCTTTACATGTTCTGCAAAGAGAAGAAATGTGCAGATCTATTCTGGTCACTCAGTCTCATTGAATATTTATGGAAGTTCTGAAGCGAGTGAAATATTCCCAGATATCTCTTGAAGCTGAAACAGGCAGCTTGGAAATAGATAACCGGCAGTACTGGGTTTGTCTGTGTAGGGCAGCATAAATTTAAAAAAAAAATCACACAGCAATTGTCAAATGTGCCATGTCTTGGTGATTTACCATAAAATTAGTGAATTCTGAAATCCAACAGATTAGGAAAACAGAAAGAAAAGCAAAGTTAAAAAGAAGAAAGAGGCATCTTTAAACAACTGTTCTTTCAGTGCTTAATGATGCAAGTACTTGATTTAGTTGGCCAAGAGGATAGAGGTTTCTGTTTTAACCCAACTTCTTGCCATTTTGAACCAGGCCATGTATTTGGTTGTCCCTAAATTATTTGTACTAAATTTAGGACTCTTTTAATAAAGGATCTCTTGATTGCAAAGAAAAGACATTCGCTCAAGAAAGTTCAGGTAAGGAGGATTTGTTATAAGAAAACTAGCCAATGTCACAGACCTAGGAATAAGAGTACAATCACAGCTCTTGGGAAGTGGAGCTGGGAAGGTACTAAAACAAACATTCTTTTTTTGTCAGGGGCTGTGGAAGATTTATTGCATATGGTTCTAATTAATGGCCTTCCTATATCTTCATCCCATGCCCTGTAACTTTGAAGCCATTTCCCACTCTGACTCTGGGCTCGGTCATTTGACTTACTTTGGCTAATAGGATATTAGCATACATGATGTAAGCAGAGACTTGAAAAGTGTGCACACATTTCCTGTCCCACTCTCTGACTTTGCCATGAGAACATGCCCAGGTTAGCCTGCTGGACAATGGTATGTGTGGAGCAGAGCCAAGTCAGCTCAGTTGTCTTACCCGAAGCTCTAAATATGTGAGAAAGTCCAGCTAATATTAACAAAACTACCTAGCACATGCACATTTGGCCATAGATGCATAAGAGATTCCATGGAGGGGCGCCTGGGTGGCTTAGTCGGTTAAGCATCTGCCTTTGGCTCAGGTCATGATCTGAGGGTCCTGGGATTGAGCCCCACATCGGGCTCCCTGCTCAGCAGGGAGACTGCTTCTCTCTCTCCCTCTGCAGCTCCCCCTGCTTGTGCTCTCTCTCTTTCTCTTTCTCACTCTGTGTCAAATAAATAAATATAATCTTTAAAAAAAGAAAAGATCCCATGGAGCCTAGGTTGGATCAAAAGAACTGCCTAGCCAACTCAGACTCTAGAAGAAAAATAGATGTTTATTGTTGAGTGCTACTGATACTTTCTGGTTGTTTATTGTGCAGGATTGTTGTGGCAAATAGATAATGGAAACAAAGTTTAAATTATCTTTCATCTCTGCTTCTTCCTCCCTCCCTGCCATCCAGTTCCCACCTTGTACATTGCTCAGTATCACTGCCAGATCTTTGTCTGCCTAACTTTTGTCCAGTGCACATCAACAACTACAGTCTCTTTGTTCAAATTATTGACATAGGAAAAACTCTGATTGGTCTGAGAAAAGCCATTGAATTGGTTTGCTTTGGGTCAGGTGTCTACCTGGTCCAATCAGCCATGGTTGATGTGGTGGTAGTGGTAAAAAGACAACAATGTCACATGGTCGGGGGGTGCTCAAAGAAGGCAGGTCTTCTTGGAAGGGGGCTGTAGCCAGAAAAACACTGTAATTTATATCTCTAATCAAATGGGCAAGCCTAAAATGTAGGAAGATACACAGAAAACATGATTTGTGGATCAGCACACCATCTTGATATAAAAGGCTAACTAATAAATTCTTTCAAATATGCCGTAATAATTCTCGTAGCTTACATTAGTGAGTCTTGGCTATGTGATAACACTGTGATAAGTATCTTAATTAATTTTCACTACAGTGTTATGAATATGAGCCTGTTATTATCATTCCCATTTTACAGGTGGGAACTGAGGCCTAGGGAGACTAAGTTACCCTCTATCATACAACCTGAGAAAGGTAGAGGCAGAAATAGAATCTGGGTTAAGCTGAATCCAGATCTCATAAACTTTATTTTTCTTCAATTACTGACTTTACCATTTATAAAATGACTAGGAGAGTAAGACTGTAAATTGGTATCTAATAGGAAGGCTTACCAGGTACCTGGTTGGGCAAGTAGAGGTCAGTCAACCTATGCGTGATTCAAAAGGTGTTTAAAAGATAGTGCTGCTCGGTACAAGTTTTCTTGATTGCTTCTTCCTCAGAGATCTACTCAATGATTCTTGGGGAATTAATGTCAACTTTTGTTTTCTGCACTCAAATTTCACTATTCACCAAAAGAGTAGACTTTCATTTAAGTTCCCTGTTTTCAGCCTTAAGCCTCACTCCTGTCTGGTGTTACCATATTCAAAACCTCTCAGGTTCAATATTTTTAAAAAATAAACCTCTTGTCTCCTTTGGGAGGGAAGGTAGGGGTTTGGCTGCTCAGGGTAGAGGTTTGAGACCTGTAGGTCCAATTGCTCAGTAGAAAGACTTTGAACAAATCTCACTGTACTATGCACATTCCCACCTTTTGTGGTACCTGGTGCCTCCAAGACATGACATCTCCTTTGTTCTATAGGGAAAATGGATTTTTCTCCAAAGAATATAATCTCTCTATGTAGGTTCTTAGATTGTAACGTGCTCTGATAAATTAATTACCTCACTCCCATATACTTTCAGACTTCAAAAATTTCATTAAAATCTCGAGTCCACTGTTGCTTTTTACTCTGTCCTTGTGAGTTTATCTACTTTTAAAATTTGTTTACTATAATTATAGTTGGGTTTTAGGAAGAGATTATGATTAATCAACTGTGTTTAGGAAAGTGTCCCACCCCATGCACTTTTAAATAGCAACTTTTTCATTTGAGTTGTTTCAAGTTTTATCTGAGAATTTTATCAGTAATATTAGTTAATGTTAAATTCTAGCATCAGTTCCTTCTGAAGCTTCCAAATAAATAAATTCTTCCAAACACTTAAATTCTGGTCCTAAGTGCAGTGATGTGATTTTTTTCCCACTGCACAAATTTTAATTTAATAGTACTCTTATTTTAGTGGTACTCTCACTTCAAACCTTTTTCATCTAGGGCGAATATTGTTTGTGAAGTAGTCCTTCATCTTGTTTTCTTCCAGGGCAGGGAAATATCGCTTGACCTGCAGCTTGGGAGAAAGTAAGGGACAGTGCTGAGCTAAGGAGTTGATATTTAAACACCAGTTATTCTGATGTGTTACTAATCCTTACCACCAATATCATCCCTGGTTCATGATTTGAGATTCATCTATGTTACTTTGGGCTCATGTGCATTTGTAATTTGTATATTGCCATAAGCTCATAACATTTTAGAAGATTATTTAGTATTGGTTTCCCAGAAATCCATTGAAATGTTACTTCTAACAATAATATACTCATGTAACTGGCATTGTAAATGCTCAGTTCTGCCTAGGAAGAAAGCTCTTAAGAAGGACTGCCAGGGTTTTTGAGGATTGATATATGCCCTCCAGTGTACAGGAGTCTTTGGCAAGAATCAACCTACTGTTATTGTTGCCTAAGAACAAGACAGACCTGAGCAAGGCCTCATGTTTTAACCCCCATGCTAATTAGGCATGTAAACATTTGAAAATATTATTGTATTATTGTAACTATTTATGTTTGGGAAACTCTGGGAGAAAAATGTATAGAGAGAAACCTCCCCCAAATCTCTATAAATCATCAGATAGGATTCTTGCCAAATTCCCTGAAAATCTTAGGGGGATGAGATTGTATGACATTGAATTAGTGCTTTGATAAAGATTGAACAAGTGGCTTATTTGGCCAGATAAATTTCCTCATAAAAGTTGTATCCTGTGGAGGGGAATTTTCTAGATCAAAACCACCTTATGGCTTTTAGTAAATTACTTCATTCAACATATATGTCCTAAAGTCCTACCCTGTCCCAAGAAATTTGCTAAGTCATTATAAGCTCAAAGAATTTATAGCTTAGTGTGGGTATATTAGATATATACTTACATAAATACAAAACAATGCAGTATAAGATAGATGTCATAAGAGCAATATAATTGATGTGTCAAGGAAGAAAGCTTGAGTACTTTAAGAAGGGGTGATTAGGTAAAATGTTCTATTTGCGCTAGATCTCATAGTTTAATTAGCAAAGGGAAAAATACCTAGGAAGAGAGAATGTCATGATCGAAGTCATAGAAATGAGACAGCACAGGGCATTTGGGTAAACAGCGAGTAGGGATTCCTGATTGGGGCTTATGATTCATACTGGAGATTAGTGGAAAATACGACTGGAAAGACAGCGAAGGCTAGCCTATCAGAAATTTAAATGCCAAGCAAAGTAGTTTAGGTTTTAATTTGTACTTAGGAGAGAGGTATAAAAGTTTTTGAACAGAGTTATCAATAAGATTAAACAAGTGGACATATGCTGGATACTTTAGGGAGGAGATTCTAGAAATAGACAGGCTAACTAACTAGGAGTCTAAAGCAGTCATCTGGCCATGAGAGGATTGGGGCCTACACTACAGAGATGACATTGAGAATGCCAAGGAAGAGAATACAAAAAGGAACATTATAGCCAACTTAGAGTTTGAGGCAACTGACTGGATATTGGGAGGGAGATGTAATGAAGAATTCATAGTCATTGAGTTTTTCACTCTGGGTGACATAGTATTTTCAACAGAAATGAGCAACTATTGGGTTGGTGGAACAAACAGTGAGTTTAATTTATTTAGTTTGGAGTTTCTGTAGAGTCCAGGTGGAGATGTAGATAGGCACATAGGCAGTAGATAGGCAGATACATAAGTTTAGAGCTAGGGAGAATGGTTGGACTTAGAAATAAAGATTATATTCATCTTCATAAAAGTGATAATTAAGCCAAGGGATTGGGAAAACACTTCAAGAAAGAGAGTGTACAGAGAGAGATGGGCCAAACCTTGGGTAAAGGAAACAGGCAAGGAGACATAGAAGGAATAGTAATTGAGGTAAGAGTAGAACCAAAAGAATGAACAGAAGACAATGAAGGAGCAAGTGGTTGGTCTAGAATACCAAATGTAGAAAAGAAGAAACTTTTCTATTTGTTCTAGGATGGGGAACTGGTCTGCTACAAACTAGTTCATAATAGCCAGAAGTAGAAATCTTTTGTTTTTTATTTGACTATTGAGAAGTACTTCCTCCCAGGAGTGTGCAATTTGAACTTAAAAATAACTTCGTTATGATTGTAAAATAATACATGTTTTTGTAAAATTTGGACAAATCAGAAAGCATAAATTATTAAAATAAAAATTACTCATAATGCTAACATCTATGAATAACCCATTTATTGTGCTCATTTCCTTCCATTAGTTTTCCTGTGTTTATCATAAAATTGGGAACTGCATATACCAATTTGCCAGCATTCTTCATGAATCAGCCATGAGAACAAAATTCTCTCAAGTATCTGCTTTTTTCACTAAAATCATTTGATGAGTTCTTCATGTTTCTTTTTACAGAAACTATTTTTAATGACAATATTTCTTTTAGAGGTATATCAAAATGTATTACCTCATTCATAGATATTTGTTTCCAAATATTACCCTTATAAAATAATAATTTCTGTCAAAATTTTTTGTACTTTGGCTTATACTCTTTCGAATGAGTTTACTAGATTAAAAGTTAATGTACATCATTTAAAAAGCTTTTGATCCATTTACCAAATGACTTTCCTTAAAAGTTGCTGTAGTTTGCTTTTACCTTTGTGGGTAAGATGTTCCATAGTGATTGAGCAAAGTGACTCCTGCAATAAATGAAGGTTGTCTTTAGTTTTCCATCTCCCTGGGTTACCATTTTCCCACAAAACATTTTAACGAGCATAATTAAGAAATATTACCAATCAGCGCACATGGCAGTAGTGTGTGATTTATTTATTTTATTTTATTTTTTTAAAGATGTTATTTATTTATTTGACAGAGAGAGACAGCCAGTGAGAGAGGGAACACAAGCAGGGGGAGTGGGAGAGGAAGAAGCAGGCTCATAGCAGAGGAGCCTGATGTGGGCCTCGATCCCACAACGCCGGGATCACGCCCTGAGCCGAAGGCAGACGCTCAACCGCTGTGCCACCCAGGCACCCCAGTAGTTTGTGATTTAATGTAGAATGATTTAGGTGGCTCTACACCGCTTTTACCTTTTTCAGTCATAAATTGTAGACAACTAATCTAACATAAGTCCCATATACATCCCTATCAAATGGTAAGGTCATTAACTAGTTTACACCTAAAAAGGTCTGTAAAACCTTTCAATGTAGATGCTCGAAGGTATTTACATTCACTTAAAGAGAGCCAATGAAATTGGCCCAGTCATATCCATCTTTTTTTTTCATTTTTCTTATCTCCAGGTTTTAATTTCTCTACAATCAACTTTTCATGGTCAACTCATACAAAACTTCAATAGCACATTATTTAATTTAAAAATTGATTTTAACATGAAAACATATGCAATCTTTTATATAAAAGGGGGTGTAATAATAGATATCCATATTCCTTTTTAAATGAACAAAAACACTCTGGAAGGATACACAGATAATTACTAGGAGCGGTTACCTGGGGATATGGAGTGGGTTTGGGGTGGATGGTTTCTGGGTGGATGATGGATGGGATAAGAAGGAATTTTGAGCCATTTTAGTGTTTTACTCATTCAAAAACTAAATTAAAAAAAAGCAAGATCGTGATTTTATGACTTAAAAAAAGCGAAGAAAGATATAAAAGAATGTCTATGCCAGTATTATCATTTTTATGAATAAAAAATTGGGAAAACCTAAATATCCATTAAATGGAGAAGGGATAAATTATAATGTAGTCAAAGAACCGATAGCATTTGGTAACCATTTGAATAGAAGATATGACTACCAGATTTTTCGCTCGGGTGGGTGCTGGTACCATTTAGCTAAGAAAGGGAATAGAGGAGGTGTGGTTGTGAGTTTGGTTTTTTTTTTTCAGTTCAGTGGACATGTGTAGGAGGTGTTTGTGGAACATCTAGGTAGAGATGTGTAGTAGGCATTTGAATATTTGAGTCTAGAACTCAGGAGAGAGTTCAGACTGAATTTATAAATGTGTGAATTCTCAGCATAAAAGTGGTAGTTAAAACCACATACATAGGGTGATATTCAAGGAGAGAAGAGGGATTAAAGGCATGTTATATCGCTGAAGATATTACTTTCATAAAACAAAAAAATAATCTATATTATTTTGTAAAATCATACATGATTTATAAGGTTACTAGCAGTTTTTTGTTGTTGTTGTTACAAGATTTTATTTATTTATTTGAAAGAGAGAGAGAGGCCATGAGATGGGGGAGAGGCAGAGGGAGAGGGACAAGCAGACTCGATCCCAAGACCCCGAGATCACAACCTGAGCTGAAGTCATATGCTTAACACCCAAGCGCCCAGTCACTAGCAGTTGTAATGTTCTTACCTGTTCCTATTTTATTTCTTAAGTGTTTTGTATATTTTTGTTATTCCAGGTTTAATATAAAGACAGTAATTTGTGACTAGTTGGCACGGGTTGAGGGTTATACTTTACTGGGATCAGGGGTCAGGATTTAAAAGATATAGCACTAAGAAAATCTAAAACCTTAGTATCTTTGGGTGATTGGGCCAGCTACTCTGAAAGCAGTCAAGGCAAAAGACATGGGAAAGAAAAGGGAATGGGGTGCCTGGGTGACACTGTCTGTTAAGCGTCTGACATTTGTTTTTGGCTCAGGTCATGATCTCAGGATCTCAAGGGCTCTGCACTAAGTGGGGAGTCTGCTTGAGACTCTCTCTTCCTCTCCCTCTACCCCTCCCCCCTGCATGCACATGCTCTCTCTCTCAAATAAATTAAATAAATAAATCTTTAAAAAAAAGAAAACGGAACAGACATTTAACAAGCACATTTCATGTGTCAGAAATAAAGTTAGGTATTAAATGTATATCACCCTATTTCATTGTAACGATAGATCCATAATGCTAGTATTTCACCCAGAGTTCACAGGTAATATAACTGAAGATCAAAGAGGTTAAGTGACTAAACCTAAAGTCACTTTTGAGGAAAGGTCTAATAAAAGCCAGCATTTTTTCACCCTGGTGTTGGGAACTGTGTTCCATCTGTGAAACTTCAAAAAAATGCACATTCTAGGGCTCCCCAGGAGATTTCAATGCAGTAGCTTATTGGTGTGGCCCTAGGTGATGCAAATCTACAGTGCTCCACGGGTGACTTGGTTGTGCTGTAAGGGTAGTAGTTACGAGCAGCAGCTCTGGATTCAGATAGACTGCGGTGTGAGTCTCGGTTCTAGTTACTGGCATTGCGATCTTGGGCAAATTAAACTCACTAAACCTCCGTTTATTAACCTATAGTGAGGATTATAGTAGACCTACCTTTTGCCAATGTTGTAGAGATTCAAAACACATGTGTGCTGAATAGTCTCCCATTTCCTCTCCAAATCCCAGCTCTTTTCTGTTCTCTGTTCTAAGAGCCTGGCTTGTAGTGCCTTCAAGGGTCTCCTTTGCCTTCCAGCTTCTGGTTGGGTTCAGCCAGCAGAAGGTCAAGAGGAGAGTGTGGGTGTTTATCCCCCTAGTTTTCTCTGATGGTTTGTCATGAGCTGGCAGTGACTGTGTTCTTCTAACCTGAAGTCACAGCTCCTGTCAGATGTCTCCTAGAGCTACAGCTAAAGCTGTAATATTTTCTCAATCCCAGTAAATGCCTACCCCTTTGTCCCTTCAGCATAGGTGATAAAGGGTTTCTGGCTATTGCTGTCCCTGGAGTACTGCATCATCCTTCAACCTTGCTCACCCTTTTGCAAATAATCTCTTCATTAAACTCTTAATTATCCCATTTGAGTGTGCCATCTGTTTACTTGGACTCTGACAGTTCCCTGCACATAATATATTCTAAATAAATGTTTATCATAGACAAAGTCCTGTGTAATACATTCTTCAAATGTATGCATTTCATTATCTTGTTTGGAGTTTATGTTTCATTGGTCCTTAAAATTTAAGTTCAGTAGAAACTCTTTTAAACAGAATTTAGATGCCAAGGACCTCAATTAAGCAGATTTTCTTCTTCTTTTTTCCTGCTACATTTTGCTTTTTAGAAAAGAAGGTAAATGACTGGAAGGTGAACATATTTAGGATTTTGTAAAAAGGGAAACAACTTTTTGCAGCATGTTCTACGATGAGTGTTCATTCAGCCAATGTGACATAGACCTGGGATTGCATCCTGTCTCTGCCTCTAAGTCACTTAATTTCTCCTAATTTGTAGGGCTGTTTGATAATCCAATGAGACAAAATATATAAAGTGCCTCGCACAACTCCTGAAACATGATACAAGTGATCCCTTTCTCTCATTCTCTTAGTCCTTATCCCAGGCTTTGGCAGATTAATGGTCCTGAGTCCCTACAGGGTAACCACTCATCACACACATGTTCCAAGTGGTTTCTGGACTGGATTTCTTCAGGCAGGAAAGTAGGTAGTGTGTTTTAAAAAATGTTTAACAATGATGCAGAATCCAAAGTAAGTTTCTGGTTATTGCCTTCTGAAAACTTGAAAATTCCAATAACAAGATTCCCTGTGTTTGTACAGAATTTTGTCTAATGCACATTTGTTTTATTATTACTGCTTAAGGTAATTGTTTAACTCCAAGCTCATACTTCATTTTTTTGAATAGCAATTGGAATAGCAATAATTTCAGATATGCCAGCTCCATGTTCTCCATTGTATTAAACTCTTGTATTAAACACAAGATCTGTAAGGTTGCTAGGTCTGATGGAATGGAGATAGGGCCATAACCAGCAAATAGCATCATGTATTTTAAATTTTTATTTCCAACCCACCTGCCAGTTACAGGACATTAATTAAAGGCCACTTTAAAGAAACAGAGCTCCATCTCTCTTTAGGGAATACACATTAAAATATGCAACCCATATTTTATGCCATTGTTTTATGAAAAGGATAGAAAGAAAATGGTACCTTAAAATGACATGTGATTTATTTTTCAAATATGATTTTCTCTTTGTGCTATATAAAATGAAGCTTGAAGACACTGACTGGTAATGACAGTGATTTTAATTATTTTTTTATTGTAGAGGCCTCATTACATTATGTTTTACAACTATAGAATATCAACCTTTCTTCATGACTTCAGTCTCAAGAATAGGTCAAGTTGATAGGATGTGTAAATGAGCAAAGTCAACAGTGATAGGCAGACAGTATTTTTCCTCTCTGTAATTTTGTCCCAGCTTAATTGTTATTCCTGTAGATTCTGATTTATGGTTTTACTTATCTACCACATGAATTAAAGAGAGTTATTTACCTTACATGTTAAAAAAAAGGATTATTCACTTTACAACAACAAATACATTTAGGTGTTTAGTGATTCACTCTTTGAAACTCAAATGTTTCCCAACTCAAGCTAAAAACTCAAGTGTTGGAAGTTACTATGCTTTGAAAGTCCTTCAGAAAAGAGAAAATAACTCCAAACGATTGTGCAGACCGATGGGAAATATGATTGAATTGACAAAAGTTCCATTCACTTACGCATTTTTGGTAGCATATTACATTACAAGCCTATACATAGATCCTGTCTCTTCTCTTGAGCACAGAATTGTAGGTCAGAAGCCTCCCTCCATCAGAGTTTTTCCATGTGACCCTCTCCCTGGGGAAGCTCACCATGTGGCAGGTGGCTTCCCTCAGTGTAAGCAAACAAGAGAGGGTGAAGATGCGATCCCAGATTCTTTCTGTAACCCAATTTGAAGTAATATCCCATCACTTCTGTCATATTCTATTTCTTTTTTTAAAAAAGATTTTATTTATTTTTTTGAGAGAGAGAGAGCGAGTGAGAGAGTGCACAGAGAGAGAGAGAGAAGCAGACTCCCTGCTGATCAGAGAACCCAACATGGGGCTCAATCCCAGGACCTTGAGATCATGACCTGACCTCAAGGCAGATGTTTACCAACTGAGCCACCCAGGTGCCCCTATTATATTGTACTTCTTAAAAGCAAGTCACTAAGTCCAGTCTTCACAGAAGGAGAAGAAATTACACAAGGATGAGAATACTAAGCAGCAAGGCTCATCGGGGGCCATTTTAAAAGGACTCTTTAGTACAGAGGCCACTGTGGCTGAACAGAATGAGGGGATATAGTGATAGGAAATGAGGTCAGGAAATGTATGATCATGTACAATCTTCTAGGCCCTTTATGGATCTGAATTTAAAAGAAATCACCCTGGCTGCTTTTGGGAGAATGGACTATATGAGGGCAAAGGCAAAAGCAAGAAAACACTGTTTAGGACACTATTGCAATCATTAGGGTGAGACAGGAGGGTGGCTTGGTCTTTGGTAGTGCCAGTGGAGGCTGGATATTCTGGATATTTTCTGGATATGCAGTGTGAAAGAGAAGAGTCAAGGATGACTCCCAAGTTTCTAATCTGAGCAACTGAATGAATAAAATAAGCATTAATTGAGATGAGGAATGCTGTAGGAGAAGCAGGTTTAGAGAGAAAAATCAAGATTTTTGGCTTCAGACACAGTAATTTTGAGATGCTTACTAGACAATGTCAAGTAGGAAGTTGAACATACACATCTGCTGTTCAGGGAAAAGCCCAAGCTGGGTATATAAATTTGGGTAACATCAGCATAAAGAGTATTTAATGTCATAAGACTGGATGATATCGCCTACAGAGAGAACGTGGAAAAGAGAGGTCTGAGAACTAAGCTGTGGGACGTCTCATTTGGAAGTAGAGGAAAAGGGGAAATGCCAGCAAAAAAGACTGAGACAAAGCAGCCAATGAAATAGAAGGAAAACTAGGAGCAATTCCCTCAGACAATAGCATTCATTTGCAGTACCATTTAATTCTTGGGGCTTCAGGCAGGGGTGTGCCTTGAGGATATAAAAACAAGAGTGAAAAAGTAACAGACACAGTTAAAGCTGATTTCTGCTCAGCCTCCTCAGCAGAGGTTGAAGACTGGATAGCTCTAGCCCCAACATGAGAGAGGAGACAGAGAGAGAGGGAGAGAGAGAGAGAAAATATGTGTGTATGTGTACTCATACACATCCCTCCTGAATTTGAATGCTCTATGGTTCGGCAGAGGACCCACCACTCCCTACTGCATTATTGTATTCTTCTTGACCCAAGTCACACCGCAATGTCCCCTACCAGGGTCCTGGGGGCATTTGAGCTTGAGAGGCATTATAGTTGGAACCATTAAAACATTTCATATTTCTATGGGGCGCCTAAGTGGCTTAGTTGGTTAAGTGCCTGCCTTTTGCTCAGGTCATGATCCCAGGGTCCTGGGATTGAACCACGCCTTGGGCTCCCTGCTCAGCAGGGAGTCTACTTCTCATTCTCCCTCTGCTCCTCCCCCCTCTTTGTGCTCTCTATCTCGGTCTCTCTCTCAAATAAGTAAGTAAAATCTCTAAAAAAATAAAATATTTCACATTTCTAGATGTATCCCATTCAGTTCAATTTAACAAAACACAGAAATACGGGCAATCCGTTTCAATAAAAAAATCGGCTAAGTCAGTTTTCTAACATTGAGAAAATGAAATATTTTTTCTCTCTAGAAAAAATCAGTAATATTAAAGATAATTGATATTTGTATAGCATTTTACCTACATTATCTCATTTAAATCCTCCTGTCAAAATGTGCTGTATTTGTTTATTATTATTTTCATTTTATAGATGAGCTAAATGAAGTTCAGAGAGCTTAAGCAGCTTGCTCAGTGTCATACCATCAGTAGAAGCAAGAGCTGGGTCTTGAACCCAGTTTGTGGTCAATTTTCCATCCTAGGTGCAAGCAATTATGGTGCTTGGAAGAAAGATCATTCTCAGCAGGGGCTGGGAGAACAAACTCTGAGGAGGGCCTTGGGAAGGTGCAGGCAAACCAACCACTATGTATGCTGCACAGATAAAATCGCTCTCACCATATGTGAGGTTCTATAAAATATTTGCTATGACCTGGATTGAAAGACGCTGTGCTTTTTGCAGCTCGATGAATTTCTCAAGTCCCATTGGTTTCTCCTGGAGGAGAATCAGACTTCCACGAACACCTGTAGTAACATCACATCTGTGTATTTGGTGGAACCCTCTCCCCCCTTGGTGGCATTCACTTTACTCAGGTCTAAAGGCCTCTTGAATATTCACAGGAAGAGATTGTATTTAGGGAGCCAGATTCCGCTATCTCAGACTCATATAGCCAAATGCCACCATGCATTTTCTTTCCTGAAGCCATTCCTGCCTTCCCTCACTTTGCTTTATGGAGGAAATTAGGAAGCCACCGAGGCTCCATTGGCATCCAGTTCACCATCTTCCTTTCTCCTGAGCTTCAAGGAGAAACTGTGCTCATTAAAGGAGATTTAAATTATGGTGTGGTGAGGATGCTGTTGCCACTCACAGTTCCTTTCTGCAATATTTCAAATTTCAGTGCTTTAGCTGGTTACAGAAATAAATCTTTAATATTATTATCGCATTCATATTATTTCTCGTAGAGGTACCTGAAGCTTACCCCTTGTTCAATGATGCAGCATTTATTGGAATTCTCACATCTATTCCTATGTCTTTTAAAATGAAACAAAATTCGTATCAAATGTTGACAGCGTGGAGCACAAATCCATCTTCTGTGTTGAGCTGATGTCCTATCTTCCTTTACAGAATAATTTGTAGTTTGTTACCTGTCAGCACCAGAATTGTGGATTAATTAAGTCATAAATTAAAGGTAGAATTACTAAGTGTAGGCTAATGGTATATAGATTTCAAATCTTTTTAGTAGATTATTTGTTTCAAATGAAATTTTCTGAGACTGAATATATTTTTAAAAAGATAACGGCGTTGCTCTGGTTAAAGTTCTCATTGGTGGGGGCCCCTGAGCTATGTCCCCTGAGTCTCCTTACTCCACAGTGGCCTTGAAGTAACTCAGTAGAACCCCCAAGGCTTCTAGTAGTTTGAAAGTCATGAGTATAGGATAAGCACATAGGCACACAGCACTCAAGGCAGGGCTCAGAAACCTATGGTCAAGGATGGAGCTGGGGGAAGGAACAATGGGAGCACTCTGGAATGGAAACTCATTCAAGTATTGAGGAAAAATATGGACATGGCTAGGAGTCAGACTCATGTGGGTAATTAAATCATAGCTTTCCACAACGAGGGAAGGTTAATATAAGTAGTACTTTCCAGAACAGGCAAACAGAAAGAAAAACAGACATGCAGGAAAGGAGAGAAAGGAAGGTCATTAGGAGGTTAGAAACAAGAAGATTCCCCAAGAGCTAAGGAACAGATAGAAACGAGTAGAGAGGTGGAGAAGAGAGAGAGATAGAGAGAGAGAGAGAAAGAGAGAGAAGTGAGTGAGGTGCCAACCCCAGGTTGAGAACTTATATAAACAAATAAGGGATAGACTACAGGAAAAAATATCCTGCTGGGAAAGTAGGAGTTAAATGACTGGGGGTATAAAAAAGCTGACTTATTTATGAAATTAGAATACATAATGGTGCCTGTTAAAATGTCAAGTCCCACAAGGTTCTGGGGGAAAATTGCCTTTGGAGAATAACTGGTTTTTTTTTGTTTTTTGTTTTGTTTTATTTTTTGTTTTGTTTTTTGTTTTGTGAAGGATCAGACAGAATAGGGTTAAATAAATAAAATATGCTAAGGAGAGTCTAATGTGGAGAGGAACCATCTGGCAAAAATCTCCACTATGCCCACACTGCCTTCTTTCTCAGTGCCCTTCCCTAGGGACCTTGGAACAGCTGTGTTGAGATACTAGACCCAGAGTTTTCATATTCATATCAAAAGTGAAACCCAAAATGTCTGCACTGCTGCTGATTAGAGAGAGCATTTGAGTGGTTCAATATTGAAAAGATTTGTGGCACATTGGACTCCTTTGCTTTGAAACACCCAACTTGTTATGAGTTTGTTTCCCAATGCTACTTGGCTCAGCTTTTATTTTTAAATCTTCCTGCTTTACTGCTGTATTGTCTGTACTGGTGATAAATACAGAATTTCAAGGAAATGCTTTTTAGACATTCTATTAAGCCAGGATTTCCGTGCTACATGGTATGTTGAAAAGAAAAAAGGCTTTAAGGTCAGCAAGGCTTGTGTGAAAATTTGTCACTTAGATGGGCAAACTGCTTTACCTCCCCAGCCCTACTTTGATCATCTGTACAATGGTAGTGGTCATAGTTATCTTGCGTGGTTGCTGTGAACGATAAAAGATGCAGAGAATGTAAAGTACTAACTATGGTGCCTGACACAGTCTTTGCATTATATATGTTCGTTGTTATTATTGCTTTTATTATTACTAACTTCTCCTAATGAAAATATATGCTTCCTAACTTGATGCACAGATGTGTGTGTGTGTGTAAAAGACATCTTAGTCTTTGATTAGTGATGGTCATCTGATTGTTGTAACAAAATTTAATTTAGCTCTGAGTGATATAAAATGCAAACACTATATGTGTATCACCTAGAATTGTTCTTGGAACATGTCTTCTCATACCTTGTACTTTTTCTTTTCTAAAGATTTTATTTATTTATTTTACAGAGAGAGACAGCCAGCAAGAGAGGGAACACAAGCAGGGGGAGTGGGAGAGGAAGAAGCAGGCTCCTAGTGGAGGAGTCTGATGTGGGGCTCGATCCCAGAACGCTGGGATCACGCCCTGAGCTGAAGGCAGACACTTAACGACTGCACCACCCAGGCGCCCCCATACCTTGTACTTTTGAAATTTCTAGAGGCTTTAGGGATTATGTTGAGGACAGGGGTCAGGGACCCTACTCCTACTTCTGCTTCAATCAGAGAAACTCCATTTTTACCAGAAAAGCATGGAAGTTTTGTGCTAGGAGCCAAGGAAAGAAAGTATTTCAAGGAAGAGGAAGTGATCAACAATTTCCAAAGCCAGGAGCATTCAAATAGCCTCTGAAGATAATGTGAAGCTTCTAAAGTTCATCGGCATTTATAGAGAAGGCAGGAATTCTAAGCAGTGGTGACTTCATGGCCATGGCCCAAAGTGTTGAAGGCAGGAGCCCAAGTGTCTGATCAATGGGATGCCATGAAACCATCTATCAGAATCCATAGATAGGGGCGCCTGGGTGGCACAGCGGTTAAGCGTCTGCCTTCGGCTCAGGGCGTGATCCTGGCGTTATGGGATCGAGCCCCACATCAGGCTCCTGCGCTATGAGCCTGCTTCTTCCTCTCCCTCCCCCTGCTTGTGTTCCCTCTCTCGCTGGCTGTCTCTATCTCTGTCGAATAAATAAAAATTAAAAAAAAAAAAGAATCCATAGATAAAATCAAGAATCCGGAGATGAAAGAGTAACCTTCCTGGCTCCTGGCATCCTGTTCTCTGTGGGGATTAAGTCCTTTTACTTTCTCTCATTTACTGGAAGAGAAAAAAATAAACCCTATGGATTTTCTACAAGGTGTTAATTGAAGAAAAAAATCATGGTGGAATGTCACACCAGAGCAACTAGAGGATTAGACAGAGTGGCAAAAGATCAGTGGCTTGTATATCAGATGGGTCAGTGATCAGGTAAGTTCTTGAACAGCAGTTAAATCATGCTACTATAAGCCAGGGCTGGAAAATGGCTAGGGTCAAAAATGGTATCAAAGGCAGTGATCAAGAAATGAGATTATCAAAATAAAACAAAAGGGATCAAATTCTTGGACAAGGGAAAAATAAACCAAGGAGCAGCACAGTGGAGAGTAGGGGTAGAGATCAAACAATTAGGTTGGCCCCCACGATCCCTGAGTAACTCTGTAGATCTGACATGTTATGATTCTTTGTCTGGTGAACACACTATGAAGCATTGCCTTTGAAAATTTTGCCTTAGATGTGACCATACCTTCAGGGATCATGTAGTCTACTAGGAAAAATAGGACAGGATCTAAACAACAAGTACAACTCATAGAGTTTGCTTTTCAGGCTTCCAATACTCCTTTCCCACCAAAATCTGCTGTGAAGTGGAAAGAAGCTTACATACTTTGAATAATGTCTGCTGTGGTACTCCAAGGGGATCTAATTTTACACCTCACCTTTCTAGCATCAGTGATAGGTCAGTGACCTTTTTAGAATAATCAAACACACTATGTTTGCTGGTGCTTCTCAAAGGGTGGCCTACTGACCAACTACACTGAATTCACTTGAAGGACTGTATTGAAAGTGTGGATTAACTAACTACCAAAATAGCTGATTCAGAATATTTGAAGACAAATCTGGAATCTGCATTTTAACACACCTACCAGGTGACATTTATCCACACTTTTAAGAGCTACTGATGTGTGAAGTTGTCTACTAAATTGTTTAGGCTAGGCTTGAGATGTGAAAAACTCCTTCCCTGGAGTGGATAGTATACATCCTAAATACAGTTTACTTATTTAACTCCAAATGAGCGCAGATTGACTGCTATTGGATGATACCCTTGTTTTTAGATACTTTTAAACAAATTTCACGTACTTTTGGATCCCGTTTTCACTCTGAATAAGATCTGAGTGCAGAGGTAAGGGCAGTGGACTTTTTTTTTTAATCTTTTGTTTTTTAGTGGATCTAAGATTCATTTACCATATTCCCTGTGAGCACAGGCAGAATACCAGTTTCATCTTATTTTTGTATATAATGCAATGAGGGAAAACTGAGGGAAATGCACTCCAAATTTCTTTTCTTCCATAATCATGTTACTTGAAATTTGGGGAAATATTGGGGAGAAAGCACTAGAATTAAGGAAAAAGGCATCTAAATCATACCCAAGTACTAAATAATGAAAACACTGACCTCTGGATGGCTAGGATTGATCGTACAATAGTGGGGAAGAACAAAAACTGCCATTATCATAAAGGTGATTTAGGGATAAAAGTCTGACCTTTCTTCATTCTGCAAAAGTTACATTATTAAAGACCCAGTAAATTATGACACTACTAAAGTGAAATATTGTTATTATGTTCTGCGGGGGTTTTTTCTCTAAAGAAAATTCTTGATCATTTTATTTGCTTTTTCAGGGATTCTAATAGACAGGCTATCAAAACAGTCCAGATATTATGAAATGCTAAGTGGCAGAACCCAGGCAGAGATAATGAAATGTTTCTAGAAAGAGAAACAAAAAACCCTAAAAGACCATTTTACTTTGGCTCTGTCCCTAGAAATATGACTAATCCCTTACCTCCAAAAGCTGTTGGGATGGTAGTTGGAGGGACTCTGAGAGGTTAGGCTATTGTTTTGGTTTTTTCAAGATTTTATTTATTTGAGAGAGAGAGAGCATGAGCAGAGGGAGGGGCAGAGGGAGAGAGAAAGGGACAAGAAGACTCCTTACCGAGTGGGGAGCCCGATACGGGACTCAATCCCAGGACCCTGAGATCATGACCTGAACCCAAGTCACATGCTTAACCGACTGAGTGACCCAGGCACCCATAGGCTATTGTTTTGAAGAAGTAGCTTGACTGTTTAGTCAGTCAACAGTTCTTTACTAAGTACCTCTAGTGTGTCCATTATTGTGGTAGATGCTTAACCCAATTTACTCCTTTTTGCATTTTTCTCTTGAAAAGGAAGAAATGATGCAGACAATAGCTTTGCCTATAACACAGCTGAACGAAGTGTTCGATGGGTTCAACAATTCAGTCAAATTGTATTTTTGGCACTTACTAAAATTACTTCCACCCCTTTCTACTCATTGCCTTTAGTTAGTTGAACTTAACCTGTCAGCATTCTGAATTTGTTTAGCCTAACTTGTGCATGTAGATACAGAATTTGGTATTTAAAAAAGCATGCTTAACAGAATATCCCATACTACCCAACTACAATTGAATTGCTTGAGTCACTCTCAACAAGCCAAATTGAAAACAGGAAAAACCTCTCCTTGGCTCATTCAACTTAAGGATTGAACTCCCAGACAATATCAACCCTGATAAAATATGAGGCTAGATAAAACACGGTGCAAGAGGATCATTTCGAGGACTGATCGAGTGTGGGAAGGCGCTCTTTATTGCTATTGAGATTTCAAGGCAGAACAGAAGCTAATAGTCTCCTTGGTAGTTATCTTGGGGTAGGTGTGACTTCAGGGTCATAGATAAATAAAGATGATTACCATCTGTATACCCAGACACTATACAGTCCCTCAACTCCGCAAATTCCCATTATGCCCATCCAACAAGATTTTATTACAGGTCAATAAATAAGAGGGAAGGAGAGTGATTGCAGCTGGCGCTCTGAGCCGGAAGGGAAGGAACACGGCTGCATTTAATTGTGTCGTGATTGTTATGTTTGGCTTCAGGTTTGCATTCGGTTAATCATAATTTGTTTCTCAAGCAAGTTTTTAGGTCTCCCTTCATAACGGACTCTTCAATCTACCTCCTCAAATGGCTTTTCAGTGCTTAACGAGCTTACTACAGTGGTCTCCTGTGAGGTAATAGCAATAAAGTTAAAAGGAGGGGAATCATGAATCACAAGCTTTGTTCACAGGCTGTGATTTTTCCCGGGCGTTAGCCTTAAGATGCTAATTAATGGGCACCTCATCAATCAGCTGGTAGATAGACACTTGGCGTGCTTGCTCAGCCCAGAGGAGGATCTAGCCTCTGTAGCCTCATGCTACTTCGGGTTAATATCAATCTAACCACCATGCCTGCTTCTGTATTTATTCTGGTGGAATAAGGAGGGGACATGACAAAATCTGAATATAGGATGGAAAGAAATCGGGTATAGATAATAAGGCTGCTTATTTTCGGGGTCAAGGTTATGGTTGATAGGTAAGATAGGGGTACTTGGAGAGCTTCAGAACTTGTGTGAACATGGCAATGAGTCTGTGAAAACACACATGTGGCCAATTATCTTGGGACCCTACTTCCTTAAAAAATATAATCTTAAAAGAAAAAAATTAAAAAGTGTGGCATAATGACCTCAGCACTATATTTTCAACTCAGATCTTTCCCACTACTGCTGGAAATCCCAGAGGGTCATGGCCCAGTTAGTTAGCAGTGGCCTTCTACTAGTGGAAATATTGAAGTGAGGAAGTAATTATTATGCTCTCATTGTAGGCCCAGAACCGTGTTATAAACAGTAGGGATCTGGGGAATAAAATAATAAGAAAGACAAGACCTTAATAAGCATCTAAGTCGACGAACATTCTGATGCTTAAATATTCTTAAATCATATCAGTTAAGAGCTTGCCTGGTATCTGTTTGAATACCCATAGTAATAGGGATCTCATTGATTC
Source organism: Ailuropoda melanoleuca (assembly GCF_002007445.2). NCBI lineage: Eukaryota > Metazoa > Chordata > Mammalia > Carnivora > Ursidae > Ailuropoda > Ailuropoda melanoleuca. Next base: position 86,500,930 of record NC_048238.1, on the reverse strand, counting down.
TCATTAATTGTGGAGGTCATCGACTTGGTATTCAGATAGCTGACTTTTTAAAAAAGATTATTTGTTTGTTTATTTGAGAGAGGGAGAGAGAGAGAGAGAATGAAAGTGAGAGCATGGTGGGGAGGGACAGAGTGAGAGGGAGAGGGAGAGAAGCAGAATCCCTGCTGAGCACAGCCTGATGCGGGGCTCTATCTCATGACCCTGAGATCATGACCTGAGCCGAAATCAGGAGTCGGATGCTTAACCACCTGAGCCACCCAGGCACCCCAGACAGCTGACTTTTTGAAGGTAAGTTGCTTATGTAAGGCCTAAATCTTCTATCCTGGAGTAGCCATCAAATTCTTCTCCTTGAGACCACTCATCATAAGTATACGTCCTTCTTTCATGTGATATTGAAAGTAGTAGCTATGCATTATGGTATCTTCTCTTCTAATTTTTCAAAAAACATATTTTGTTCCTTCAACAATTCTATTTTAAGACAACGAATAAGCATATTATTTTGTGACACAAAGAGTCATTAACATAGAAGTTCAGAGAAAGGGCTGGGTTGTCGAGAAAAATGAGGAGGTGATACTTGAATTATTTAGTTGTCTATTTTCTGTCTCTCTTCCTAGAATTTAAGCTTCATGAGGGCAAAGACTTTATCTTACTTATCACTGTATTTCCAGAACCTAAAATTGTGCTTGGTAAATAGTGGGAGCTCAGTAAAAATGGGATGATTTGGAGAAAATCACCTGAGGAAAGTCTCTTTGGCTTATCTTACCAGAATATAAACCATTAACTTAAAACCACTGTGTGAAAAGATACTGGGATAGGCTTGCTGCGTATAGTGAAGAATGGTTGTAAGTACAACAGCTGAAAGACCCAAAGTGCCCTGGAAATGGACACTTATACAGTATGTAAACTAATGGCTGTGAAGTTTGCCAAAAGATCTTATCTGCTGGAAATCTCCAAGGGAGAATAACCAAAGCATTTATTATAGTTTTGGTATTCATTTCAATTTTGTATAGATTCTTACTGATTTTGAAATTATGAAAGAAGAGCAAAAGATAGGGGGATCAGAGTTTGTTGCTTTAGCCACCCTACCAACATTTGCCCCTTAAGTTTCTCCACTTCTTTCTGAAGGTAGTGTCTTGTTTAGCCAAAGACCACCAGGAACATGCCTCTAATTGAATAAGTTGGATTTAATACTCATTACAATGAGGAAGAACAGAAGCCATGGAGAACCATGGGGTTCCTCAGTGAGAGAACATTAGAAAGGACTTATTACAGGATTTGGGCTTTGATTAAGTGATTTGAGGGAGGGCCCAAGGAGGAGGGATTCTCTCTGAGTTGGGTGTTGGCAGGGAGTGGGGACAAGTCTATCACTGGATAGCACCATAAATCTTATCTACAGAGAGGGCAGGCTAAAGTTCAAGCTAAAGCAGTAAATGGTGAAGAAGCCTTGGCTCCTCATATTAGCCAGGAGAGAAAGATATTTGGTATTTTGTGGTTAGGGAAATATTCACGTTTTTGTTTGTGCTTAGATAAAAATTATAAAGTGGCCTGTTTCCTTACTTTATTTTGGTCACAGACTGATGTTGTCTGATGTTAGCATTTGGTGAGAATGTTTATGCCCATCAGGGAAAAAAACATGGCCTACCTGTGAGTGCCAGGCCAGCTTCTAACAGTACCAAAGCCAAAGTATCAGGCCTGTTCCTGGAAATCGGGGCTTTCTTAGTCAGAAAAGCATGGAAGCTGGAGGTGGCTCCTACCATGGCAATATTTTCTCTTCTCCAAATGAATCATTCGCCAGGCATTGACCCTACACGCAACTAAGGGAGAATCTTGCCCAGATGATTTTGCCAATGTAAAATCTTGACCTCGTTGATTGATTTTTGTTCTTTACAGGTCAATAGATACTTACAGGGGCTACTACAGTATTTTGTTGTAACCTATCTGTGGTCTCCAAGATGATTTTGAGTCACATTCACAGAATTGCTCAATACGGCCACTCTTCCTGTTCACTGTCCCAAGTTTTGGTCTTCATCTCAATCATTTTTGAATGGAAAAAGATACAAATACTTTCCACTTCACACGCTGGACTCCCTCCCACTGAGCACAAAGTAATTGCTGTGAGTACCTACAGACTGCCGCTGCTGCTGTAAAGACTATTAGTGCTCACTGGGAATTCATTCTGCATAATATATTAGGCCACATTCTACCTCTCGGTTCATTTAGGAATGTCCTCCCTATGTTGTAAATAATTCATATCATTTGACCACCTGCAAAACATTGTAAACCAGCCAGTGAAGAAGCAGAAAGAACAATTAATTTTTACTCATGGTAGGTCTTCTGAGCAAGACTTTCTGGGTCTTGTATAATGCTGTTGTTTGGACAATGATTAATTAAGAGAACAGAAAATATACCCGGTGGGACAACCTCCCCTTGCTTCCCTAATGTGTCATGATTTGAGGAGCGCTGGACAATTACACTGGGTGCCCTTCCTATGAAGAATGAGCTTCCCAATGCTATGACTCTGTGCTAACTATAGGGAGTCTTCTGATTCGCGTGCACATAGATTGATATGTTTAGAGAAATACGGGCCTCACGAACATAATGGAGCTTAGAAAGATCTGTAGCAGTGGAGAGAAGATGGGTGAGGTGACAGAGTAGCCAGAAGTGAATGAATAGCAAACTGTCTCTCAGTCTTTACCTGTCACCAGACCATAGAAATGAGCCACAGAAAATATTATTGACTGAATCACTTGGTCATTTTTAAAAATTGAAGTATAATTGACACACAATGTTACATTAGTTTCAGGTGTACTAATGGTGATTCAACCACTCTATAGGCTGTGCTGTGCTCACAAGTGTAGCTGCCATCTATCCCCAAACAAAGCTATTACAATACTGTTAAAACCATGCCCCATAAGGTTAACGAGGTTGAAACTAGCAGAAAGTTTAAAGCTTGTTTCTCAGAGAACTGTTTCCCCATAATCAGCTATTGTGTCTTTTCAGACCCCACTAACAAACTCACTGTCTCTGCAGAAGGCTGGGCTCTGGATCAATTGATACTGTTCTAGCCTAGAAACAAGCAAGGCCCATTCCTTACCCAAGATAACAAGCTCAATACCCCATTCAGAGCATGCCCATAGCCCCTTCTCCTTGTCCTAAGATAACCTCCTGAAATCAGAAGCTAAATTTTGCCTTGTTCTATAAGTGTTCACCTGACTCTTGATTTCAGCTCAGGTCCTGACCTCAGGGTCATGAGATTGAGCCCCGTGTTGGGGTCTGCACTCAATGTGGAGTCAGCTTGAGATTCTCTCTCTCCATCTGCCTCTGCCCGCCCCCGCTGCACTGTCTTTCTCTCTCTCTCTCTCTCTCTCTCAAATAAATGAATAAATCTTAAAGAAAAAAAACTTGTTCTCTCCTCCTTTGGAGAGGTGGATTTCAGGCTTGCGCTCCTGTCTCCTCATTTGGCTGCCTCTCAAATAAATGCTTTCCTTGCAGCATACCTGATGTCTCAGTGATTGCTTTGCTGTGTATCAGGCAGACAGACTTGAGTTTGATTTCACCATTGACTATATGCCCTATGGTGTTCCCTTCATCCCCACAACTTATTCATTTCCATAACTGGAAGCCTGTATCTCCCACTCCCCTTCATTCATTTTGCTCATCCACTACTCTCCCCTTTGGCAACCTTCAGTTTGTTCTCTCTTTTTTGCTTTTGTTTGTTTGTTTATAAATTTGTTATGATTTTTAGCTTCCATATATAGTGAAATCATATAGTATTTGTCTTTCTCTGTGACTTATTTCACTTAGCATTATACCCTCTAGGTCCATCCACGTTGTCACAAGTGGCAAGATCTCATTCTTTTTTATGGCTAATATTCTTTTACATATATATATATATATATATATATATATATCATTAGTTATTTTTTATCTACCTAGTAATACCATCAAAACAGGTTCAAAAAGAAATGATAAAATGGTATATGTTTTTGGTTCCTTCCCATTTGTCCAACCTAGTTCTTACATCTCCAAATCCCTTTTCCATGTCACACTTACAAAGGGATCTTTATTTTATTTTTTATGGAGGCAAACTTGGTATATAACCTTATATTAGTGTTAGGTTTACAACATAATAATGCAATATATGTACGTGTTACAAAGGGATCACCACAATAATTCTAGTTAATATTTGTCACCATAGAATTGACCACTTTCACCCTTTGTGCCCACCTCACCCCTTCCCCTCTGATAATCACCAATCTGTTTTATTTATCTGTAAGTTTTGTTTTGTTTGTCCATTTATTTTGTTTTTTATATTACACATAGAAGTTAAATCATATGATATTTGTCTTTCTCTGACTTATTTCATTTAGCATAATACCATGTTGTCACAAATGACAAGATTTCCTTCTTTTTATGGTTGAGTAATATTCTGTTGTGTATATTTACCACATCATCTTTATTCATTCATCCATGGATAGACACTTAGGTTATTTACATATCTTGCCTATTGTAGATAATGCTGCAGTGAACATAGGGGTGCATACATCTTTTCAAATTAGTGATTTGCTTTCTTCAGACAAATACTCAGAAGTAGAATAGCTGGATAATATGGTAGTTCTATCTTTAATTCTTTGAGGAAACTGCATATTGTTTTAATAGTGACTGTACCAATTTATGGTCCCACCAAAAGTGCATGAGGGTTCCCTTTTCTCCCCAACCTCTCCAATACTTGTTATTTCTTATCTTTTTGGTAAAAGCCATTCTGACAGGTCTGAGATATCTCACTGTGGTTTTCATTTGCATTTCCCTGATAATTACTGATATTGAGTATCTTTTCTTGTACCTCTTGGCCATCTGTTGTCTTTGGGAAAATGTCTACTTAGATCCTCTGCCCATTTTTTAATCAGATTGTTTTTTGTTTGTTTTATTTTGGAATTGTATGAGTTTGTCATATATTTTGGATATAAGCCTAACTGAATATATGATTTGCAAATATCTTTTCCCATCCAGTAGGTTGCTTTTTAATTTTCTGATGGTGTCCTTTATTGTGCAGAAGCTTCTTAGTTTAATGTAGTCTCATTTGTTTATTTTTGCTTTCATCGCCATTGCTTTTGGAGTCAGATCCAAAAAAAAAAAATATTTGCCAACAGCAATGTCAAGGAGTTACTGCCTATGTTTTCTTCTAGGAGTTTTATGGTTTCTGGCCTTACATTCACACTTGCAATCCATTTTGAGTTAATTTTTGTGTATGGTGTAAGATAGTGGTCTAGTTTCATTCTTTTGCATTTGGCTATCCAATTTTCCCAATACCATTTATTGAATAGACTATTCTTTTCCCATTGTATATTATTACCTCTTTTCTCATAGATTAATTGGCCATATATATGTGGATTTATTTCTGGGCTCCTTATTCTGTTCCATTGATCTATGTATCTGTTTTTATGCCAAAACCATACTGTTTTGATAACCATACTGTTTTGATAGGTTTGCGGTGTAGTTTGAAGTCAGGGAACGTGATACCTCCAGTTTTGCTCTTCTTTTTCAAAACTTCTTTGGCTATTTGGGGTCTTTTGTGCCCCCATACAAATTTTAGAATTATTTGTTCTAGTTCTGTGAAAAATACTATGTAATGCCCTTTGCTGTCTTTTATTATAGTCTTTGTTTTAAAGTCTATTTTGTCTGATATAAGTATAGCTACCCCAGCTTTCTTTTAATTTCCATTTTCGTGGAAAATATTTTTCCTTCTCTTCACTTTCAGCCCATGTGTGTCCTTAGATCTGAAATGAGTCTCTTGTAGGCAACATATAGACGAGTCTTGTTTTTTTTATCCATTCAACCACTATATGTGTTTTGATTGGAGAATTTAGTCCATTTACACTTAAAGTAATTATTGATAGGTATGTACTTATTGCCGTTTTGTTAATTGTTTTATAGCTGTTTTGTAGCACCTCTCTGTTTCTTTCTTCTCTTGCTCCTTTCCCCTATGGTTTAATGAATTCCCTTACTGTTATGTTTAGATTCCTTTCTCATCTTTTGTGTATCTCTGTAGGTTTTTGCATTGTGGTTATCATGAGGTTCACATATGACTATCTATCATCTATCTATCATCTATCTATCTATCAGCTATCTATCTATCTATCTATCATCTATCAGTCATCTATCTATCACAGTCTATTTCAAGTTGGTAGCAACTTAAATTTGTATTCTGATAACTCTACATTTTTACTTGTCCTTCCTCATGCTTTATGTTTTTGATATATATCTTTTTGTGTATCCCTTAACTAATTATCATAGCTGTAGTTAATTATTACTACATTTGTCTTTTAACCTTCATACTAGCTTTGTAAGTGATTAATCTACTACCCTTACTATATATTTGCCTTTACCAGTGAGATTTTTTACTTTCATATGTTTTCTTTTTATTTGTTAGTGCCTTTGCTAAAGAATTTTACAGAAGATCCTTTGGCATTTCTTGTAGGACTCATTTAGTGGTGATGAACTCCTTTAGCTCTTACTTGCCTGAAAAACTTCTTCTCTCTCTATCAATTCTGAATGATAGCCTTGCTGTGTACAGTATTCTTAGTTGAAAGTTCTTTACTTCAGCACTTTGAATATATCACGCCACTCTCTTCTGACCTGCATAATTTCTGCTGAAAAATTAGCTGATAGTTTTATGGGGGTTTGCTTGTACATAATAAGTTGGTTTTTTCTCGCCGTCTTTAAAATTCTCTCTTATCTGTAACTTTTGACATTTTAATTATAACATGTCTTGGTGTGGATCTCTTTGGGTTCATCTTATTTTGAACTTTTTTGCTTCTTGGATATCTGTTTCCTTCTGGGATTGTTATTCTGCTTGGTGTTGTCCCATAGGTCTCTTAAACTATCTCTGCTTTTAAAATTTTTTTCTTTTGGCTTTTCTATTTGGATAACTTCCACTTCCCTGTCTTCCAGGTTGCTTATTTGTTCTTTTAATTTATCTAGTCTTCTACTGAATCCCTCTAGTGTATTTATCAGTTCATTTGTTATATTTTTCAGTCCTGTGCCTTCTGTTTTGTATTTTCTTATATTTTGTATCTCTTTGTTGCAGTTTTAAATGTGTTCATCCATTTTTCTCTGAGTTCAGTGAGCATCTTAGGACTATTACTTTGAACACTTTATTAGATAGATTACTTATCTCCATTAAGACATTTATCTGATGTCTCATCATTTATAATATATTCAGATGTTTCCTCATTTTGCTTGACTCTCTGTGCTTCCATGTATTAGGTAAAACAGCTACCTCTCCCAGTCTTGAAAGAGTGGCCTTATGTAGGAGGTGAACCTTATTGTTCAACCTTGTCCTAGCTCTTGGTTATCTCTTAAACTTTTGTTATTGTCTAAGTAGCCTGATTTATTTTTGACAGGCCCCCATTTTTGAGGGTGCACCAGGATTTGTCAAGGCTCCAACAGGAGTGATCTTTGTCAGCTGATTAAATTCAGGCTGATTGAAAGATTCAGGCTGATTGAAAACCAGATCCTCAGGCAGCAGCTTTTTAAAGTATGTAAAAATATACAGTCCTGTGGAACTGCAACCATAGACCCTGGTGACTTCCACTTCAGGAGATCGGAAGGTATCCCCTTCAGGAGACACTTGAAAAAATTGAAGCTTCAGATAAGTGTATAAGCTCATTTCTGGGAGGTACCAACAAACTGTGGTGAGGCCAACAGAGGGCACACAGATGGTTCTCTACCTATGTTCTCCCTGAGAGTGCCGTGGTAGCCTTTAGATGTGTGGTAAATCTGAAATCGTCCCTTAGGTTGAAGCTCCAGGACATTTAAATGAGCCTTTTCACGTACAGACTGGGGGTATGCAACTGAAACAGTTGCAGTCTGTGCAAACCATAAGAGACTCTTAATCATAGGAAACAAACTGAGGGTTGCTGGAGGGGAGGGGGGTGAGGGTATGGGGTAACTTGGTGACAGGCATTAAGGAGTGCACATGATGTAATGAGCACTGGGTGTGATATACAACTGATGAATCACTGAGCTCTACCTCTGAAACTAATAATATTCTATATGTTAACTAATTGAATTTAAATTTAAAAAGTTGCAGTCTGTGTTATACCTTAGGTGTGGTATCCTGTTGTTCTGATTGTTACAATCCTGTGGGGCCCAGGAGCACAGTCCCCTCTGGCCACCAGAGCCAGGCTATTAAGAGGTGTCTCCTAGTGGACTGTGCTCACCCAATGACTTTATCGAAGGTGCAGAAGAGTGTTGGGAGTGGGGCACAGCCTGTGGCTTTAGTGAGGCTAGGAAAGAGTGTTGGGAGTAAGGCCTGCCCATAGTTTTAGCAATGTCTGAGAAGAATGCTGGGGGCAGGGCACACCCATGGCTTTACTGAGACTTTACTGAGGAGAAAAGTGCTGAGCATGAGGCATACCCTCAGCTTTAAAGAGGTTGTGTCTGCACATGCCCATCTGCTCTAGCAAGGTAGAGGCAAAGTACGAAACGATGGCACTCTTCAGCCCCTCTGTCTGAGGAAAATCCCATCTAATTTCTGCCTGTCCAGCAGATGCTTTAAGATTAGCAACTGAATCTCCTTCACATCTAATCCAATTGCCTCTCAAACTGCTGTCTCTGCACTGGTTCCTGGGACAAGTGAGTCCATGCATGAGCCCCTCAAAAGGAGTATATCAGATCCCTACAACCCTGTAGGTCCCCTGGATGTAAGCCTCATTGGTTTCCAAAGTTGGAAGTTTTTGAGGCCTCATCTCACTGGTGCAGGTCCCAATGATTGGGGTGCCTCATGTAGGGCACAAACCTCCTGTACCTCTTGTGTGTTACCATGCCAGGGGTGGGGCTTTTGATATGAGACTACATCTCTGCATCTCCTACCCATCTTGATGTGGTCCTTTCATCCCTTGTTTTGGAAGAATCTGTACAACTAGTTTTCAGGGTTTTTTTCCAGCAGAAATTTTTTTTTAATAATAATTTTTATTATGTTATGTTAGCCGCCATACAGTATATCCTTAGTTTTTGATGTAATGTTCCATGATTCATTATTTGCATATAACACCAAGTGCACATTTTCTATATGTAGTTGTAGATTTGGTATATTCATTGGAGGAGATAAGTTGAGGGTCATCTTAGACTATCCACAGGGACCTCTTTTAAATCACCTAAAAACTGATACAAGCTAATTTATGTTAATGCTGACAGTTATTGTGGTTTGCCTTCCACGGATATTTGCGTTTTAGTGCATGTGACCCACACTATCTCATCCCAAAAGAATAACTCTAATGGTGGAATTTCAAGAATTCTGTTAGGTTAGAGATGGGGACTACTTTTAGTTTGAAGAGCATCTTAATACTCCATATACCACAGCATTTACGCTGTCACAGACTCCAGCTATAAATGAAGCCTGTTCATATCATGTAAACAAAACCTTTAAGGAGACAGTGTCATGGGATTCCCTTAAAAGTCAGCCAGCAGAAAAACAATCAGGGGGTGTGATGATTAGTTTTTTGTGTCAACTTGACTGGGCCACGGAGTGCTCAGACATTTGGACAAACATTATTCTGGGTGTGTCTGTGAGGATGTCTCTGGATGTGACTAACATATGAATGGGTAGACTGAGTAAAGCAAATTGTCCTCCCCTATGTGGGTAAGTCTCACCCAATCAGTTGAAGATCTGAATACAATAAAAAGGCTGAATAAGAGAGAACTCCAGGCTGACAGTTGAGCTGGGACATTGGTCTTTTTCAGCCGTCAGATTCAGACTGAAACATTGGCTCTTCTTGGGTCTTGAGCCCGTCAGCTTTCAAACTGGAACTTACACCATTGGCTACCTTGGTTCTTAGGCTTTTGGACTCAGACTGGAAATGCACATTGGCTTTGTTGGATCTCCAGCTTACTGGCTGCAGATCTTGGGATTTCTCAGCTTCCTTAAGTGCACGAGCCAACTCCTTTATAAAAATTGGTTTTGTTTCTCTTGAGACCCCGTTGAATACATAGAATTTACTCTTTTCTCAAAATTGGTAAGACTATGCATAATTAGAAGAATTCAGTAAAAATATCTTTTCAGGTTTTCCTACTTGCCATAGTTATTTCAACCTCAGATTGAATTAATTGACTAATCAATTTAGGGAAATACAAATTTGGTCCAAGAGCTGACTTGTTATACAGCAACAATCAACAAATTCAGGCAAGCTAGTCATTTTAATCAAACCATTATTCATCTTAGTTCTCATTAACTAACTCAAACCTTTCTCAGCTTGTCAAGACAATAAAAACCAGCCAAGGAAGTACTTTGAATTACTCTGTCCCATGAAGGAACTGTATAAGCTACTTAAGAGATACAATAAAACTTCATCAGGGAGGCACAAAGGGCAAGCTTTGGCTGATATGACTGAATCAAGCAAAGCAGTCACAGTGGTTTGTCAATCTATGACTTTGTTTCATCCAACAATGGGTAAATTTAGTTCGTCTTTCCTTTTGATTCATTTTGAATTATTTGGCTGATCACTTTGACTGAATGAACCAACCAATCCCATAATTTCATAAAGACACACACTTAGAATGCCCTGCATGTTTCAAATCTAATTAACAAAAAAACATAGACATAGGTAGCACATATATAAGGGGTCCATGAACCCCTAAGATGGTCAAGGGAAACTATTACATGATTGAGCCAAATGGTTTAACAAGTGTAATCTGGTTCCTTCAGTTGTCCAAGCTGGAAAAAACCCTGCTGAATAGGATCTATACAGGAAAATAGCATTACACAGTCAGGCTGGTTTGTTGGCCATCTCTTACTGCCAGTATAAAACCAAATATTCAAAGTAACGTATCAGAAAAAGTAATAAAAGAGAAAAATGGTTACAACTTCCTACCTGATCTCAAAAGATTTTATTCATAAGAAGAGAATCCCATATCCTGAAGCAACATTAATTCGATTCATGTTCTATTCCTTTGAGGATTACAGTATAAATTATTTCCCCATTGCCTGGCTCCTGCCCTGAATAAATTTCAAAGATTTTTTTTCCTCAAAGAAAAGCAAATTAAGATTTTTGCTTCTCCCTCAAAAGCTAACCATGTCACTGCATTCCACAATGGTGTCAGAACATAGCTTGAATACTGTACGTAGGCTGTAAAAAACCAAATTAAACAAAACAAAAACCCACCTTTTTTCAGGGGTTTGGGGTTATGTGAATAAAAGCTCTTTGGAGTATAACATAGACAAAAAAAATCAGAGGCAGAGTGTGAAATGCAGTCCTGCAATTTTCTACTTTGAGGATTCATGTGGTTAATGTTTAAACCCAGGCTGATACCTCCCTGCCATCCTGCACTCTACCCAGCTGCATCCTGAAGGGAGAATGGTATACTATACTACCGTGCACTATTTTTCAAACTATGGGTTACAGCCCATTAGTGAATTGTGAAATAATTGTAGTAGGATAAGACTCACCTACTTTTTCCTTTCCTTTCTTTTTTTAGTGAAACAAAATAGGGTAGAAAATATTAGAGTGCATTGCCCACAGGATTGGTAGTATTATTTTATGATTTGTGTGTGTGTGAGTTTTGTGATCAGTGTGTGTGTGAGAGAGTGTGTTTGTGTATGTATCTATCGTGTATGTGTCATGCATGTGTCTTTTTACTGGGTCATATGTGAAATATCTTTCTTACTAAGGCCTGTGGTCAAAAAAGTTTGAAAGATACTATGGTAGTGGGAAAAGCATGCATTTTTACAGTTACACAAATTTGGTTTCCAGAAGTGTACCAAGTGTTAGAGGTGGGAGGAAGATTGGTAGGAGTGATCCCCCCAGCGAGGGAGAGAAATTATTTCTCTGACATGTTTAGAGGTGCCAGTTTATGTTAATTATAAAAAAGAACTACTAAAGTCACAGTTATTATTTTAAAATTCTTTACTGATGATGTACTTCCTTGTTTCCTGCACCCATGATCTATTGTGCCTGATACATAGTAGGTACACAACACATATTTTTGAGTAAATAAACTAAGATTTCTTTGGAATTTTTACCTGTCATGTCATAATTGGGGCTTATATTGGCATGGTGGTCAACACAGACTTCCAGTCTTTTTGGATGTGTATCTCTAGAAAGTCTTCACTTAGTTTGCCTATGTTGACTCAGTTTTTGAAAATATATAAGAATCTTCTTTAATCTGACTCTGTCGATTTGGGGTACTTGTTGTATCTTATTGATACACTTATAAAAGTGTCTTAGATTTTTTCTCCAGCTTTATTAACTCTGGAACTAAAAATGAACCACTACCAATAGCAAAAATAAGTAAAATAAAATAAAAGCAAACAATCAATAAAAAAACCTCTAATTAAAATGACAACAACTTTCTTTTAAGTTCTTTCTTTTTTTAAAATGTTTTTTTAAATTATATTATGTTAGTCACCATACAGTACCTCCCTGGTTTTTGATGTAAATTTCGATGATTCATTAGTTGCGTATAACACCCAGTGCACCATGCAATATATGCCCTCCTTACTACCCATCACCAGCCTATCCCAGTCCCCCACCCCCCTCCCCTCTGAGGCCCTCAGTTTGTTTCTCAGAGTCCATAGTCTCTCATGCTTCATTCCCCCTTCTGATTACCCCCCCTTTCTTTATCCCTTTCTTCCCCTACCGATCATCCTATCTTATGTTCCATAGATGAGAGGAACCATATGATAATTGTCTTTCTCTGCTTGACTTATTTCACTTAGCATTATCTAAGTCAACCATAACTAGGTTCAAATTCTGCCTCTGCTACTTACTAGCACATTTTTCTCAATAGTAAAATATCTTGTAGTAAGTACTCAAAAATATTTACCTCTCTTTTCATCTTCCTTTATAATATCTTTCTAATTTGTTTCCTTGCTACCACTACCATTAATCACTTCAAACTCAAAATACTGAAATAAATTCCTAGATCACGGGATGTTAACCTTTTTATTGCCCCAACATAACGGGGATATGAAACGTTCTTATCAGCTTATCAGTAAAGTGGTTCCCCATTTTAGTGATTATCATCTGGACACGTATAGAGGAAAGGAATTTATCAGAATCTAAAGGAGCTGTATTTTGAAACAAACAAACAAAAGAAGAAGCGTATGAACAAACAAAGAAACAAACAACAAACCCCCAGAGATTCTGATTCACGTCTGTGGGCAGCTGCTCATATGCCATGTAGAATCACCATCAACTTTCTTGACTCTGAGATCCTCCAAGATTTGGTTCTATCTACCATATAACAATGGGCGCTCATAACTGACACTCACATAGAACTTTACAGTATTAAAACTCCTTCACATATATCTTTAATTCCCCTCCAATACACCATATGGTAGGTACTGATATCCCTAGTCCACCAATGAAGATATGGGCTTAGAAGAGTTAGATAACTTGATAGAGCTGACATAGAGAGTATGGGGCAAAGTAGAATTTAAACCTAGGTCAGTCTGGTCACAAAATACATAGCCTGGGTCCTGGTTGCTGTTGGCCCTCCCTGGTTCCCAGTACTTTTCTCCTTTTCTGGTCTTTAGCTTTTGGGCTCTTGAGCTTGATTCAAGCCTTCAATTAACACATTTACTTCTCAGATTGCATTGGTTGATTTGGGGACCTGATCTGACATGGTCTAGTTTCTCTTCAGGTCCCTGTATTATGCCACTGCCCACAAGACTCAGATCAGACTGTTCCTTCAGACTTAGGAGTGTCCTTAGTCCTCTCTTCTGTCACTTAAAGTCCTCCATCCTTCAAAGCCTCACTGGATTCCTAGTCACCACAAGGCCTTCTCTGAACAATTCAATTCAGTTTTTCTCCTGTGTCTTCCTACCTTAAGCATTTGTTTGTACTGCATAAAGGAGTATTTTGTCATAAAATGTCTTTTCTAATAATTTCCCCATGGGAATTCCTTGCCTATTCACTAGGTTGTAGATTCTTTGTTGGCAAGGACTGTAAGTCTCATACATTATTGTACCCCTCATAATGTCTGATATCCTGCTAGATGCTCATACATACTTATGAACTGAGTGGTTTCAAGTGAGAAAACTTTGATGAAAATAAAATGGAAATGCCCATGTATTCTGAAATGCTCTTCAAACCCAAGAACCTCCATGGGAATCTTAAAGATTTTAAAACCTGTCCAGAGATTCTTTTGTTTTGTTTTGTCTTAGTTTTGGTTTTGGTTTTTGCTTTTTTGTTTTTGGTTTGGTTTGGCTGCATTCACTGCATGTCATTTTGACAGACTTTGAGATAAAGTCTTGCTGCTGAAGCAGAGCCCAAGGAGGGCTAATTTTATGATACAATGAATGTCATTTTCTAATTTTTCCATGACCTTTTTAAAAGCTTGTATTGAGATCATCTTGAAGCCTTTCCAATCTCCAAGATGTTTAAAAACCATTAGTACCTATTCTCTTCAATTCTCTGCTTCTTATACTCTCAGTGCTTATCACAGTAGGAGATACACAGCAGACACTCAATAAAGTGTGTGGAATGATGTTTTAATATTTACATCTTTTGCTATGAGAGGCAGTAGAGGTGAGTGACTAAGAGCATACTTCTGGATCCAGACTGCATGGGCTTAAATACCCAGCTCTGGCACTTATTAATGCTATGACCTTAGGAAAGTCACTTCAATTTGTCTCAGTTTCTTCACCTATAAAATGGGAATAATGATAGTAATCACATCCCAGGGTTTTTGTGTATATTAGCTACAATAAATCTATCTAAAAAAATTCATATAATAAATCCAGTGCCTGGAACATAGCAAGTGTTTGTTATCACAAGCATTCTCCCTTTCTCTGCAGTCAGTATCTCTGTTTTATTTCACTGCTTGTCCATTTCTTCTGTATCACATATAACTTATAAAAAATGCTACCAGTGTTTATATATAGTATTTTCTAATTATGTCCCATGTAGACTGTCTCTCACTGAGGTATTTCCTCAGTGTGCTGAATCCTTAATATCTGTAATTACTATAGAGTCAACTGCTGAAATGCACCCTTGTATGTGCGAGCAGTGTGAATGTGCAGCTATTAGGAAAACAGTACGGAAAAAGTAATAAAGTTGAATCGATTTGCATTATTCATGCATCATCCTTAATGTCTTTAAACAGTTCCATTTATTGGGTTTAGTAAACTCAGAGCAAGGTTGATACATTGCCTGGATATTTTAACGATTTTTCAACTTTAAACTAACTGTTCTCTAAATCTTCCTCTGCAGCTGCTAGTTGGAGCCAGTCTAATACATTCTTTGATGGGTTTCAGACTAAATCATTTTCTTGACCAAAGAATCCAAAGAGTCCTATATTTAAAAACAGATTTTCTTTTTTTTTTGAGTGAGGCATTTGAGTGATAGATACTATATATGTATTCACATTGCATCCTCCCTCCCAGTTTTGAAGAGTTAATATGATGCTTTTTCTCTTGCTTTTCCTTGTGATGTCCTTAATAGCAATCTGAATGATCCTGTGTGCTGGAAGGCAAAAATGCGTGCTTTAAACACCGTTCACACCTCTTTAGTTACTCTGACAAGCCCTATTGTGGCAATGCTGATGGCAGATGATGTTATAGAGTGTAACTTCTGGCTTTCTGAAGAAAGAGTAAAGGGATTTGGCCCTATAATTATATTTTACTACTTGAGCATTAAAAATTCCTTTTAGAATGGGATTGGGAATGAGACTAGATAATTCAAGTAAATATGGGGAAGCATAGCATAATTGTTAAGCTTATGTACCTTGGAGCCAGTCTGCTTGGAGAAACACTGGCTCTGCTGTTATCTGTGTGGCCTTTGGCAAATTACTTAACCTTTTTGTGCTTCAGTTTCTACATCTGTAAATAAGTTAATAAACGTAAAGCATTTGCAGGAGTACCTGGCACATAGTAAGTGTGCAGTAAAAGGTTCTATTATTACTCATGGGTAATATATGGAGCTTTGTTGATGAGAGAGAGTGATATCTAGAGAACTTTCTAAGGAAGCTTCTAGCAAGCTCTTAGCTCTCATCTGGTGCTGAATTAGAATTTACCTACAGGCGTAATCTGGTGCATTATTCCTATACAATTGGAGAATCCGATTTCTTAATAGAATATGGTCGTTAAGGTGAGGCTTCAGAGGGGAGGGGGGTGGGGGAATGGGATAGACTGGTGATGGGTAGTAAGGAGGGCATGTATTGCATGGTGCACTGGGTGTTATAAGCAACTAAGGAATCATCGAACTTTGCATCAGAAACCAGGGATGTACTGTATGGTGACTGACATAATATAATAAAAAAAATTTTAAAAAATGAGCCTGCAGAGTCCTATTTCTCTCTGGACATTTTTTTTCTTGTCCACTCTCACAAGGCTATATAATTGGTATAGGCTGACTTTGGAAACATGTTCTGAAAATCTCACTATACCTGTAAACATTAATGATATCATAGTATAGTGGAACACAGCATGGATCTGACCTCCATTTCTAGCAGTATTACATACTACATAGTCTGGAAACCCTCACCTCACTCCCAGCTACAACATCAGAGATACTGGATAAAATTAACTTATTCATTCACCAAGTATTTTTTTTAAATAAGAGATTTATTGACATACATTCATATACTATACAATTCACTCATTTAAAGTGTGCCAGTAAATATTTTTTAGTACACTCACAGGTGTATGCAATCTTTACCATAGTTAATTTGAGAATATTTTCATGACCTCAAAAAGAAATCCTGTACCCTTTAGGTATTGAACACCTTTCCTATGTGCCAGGAACTGTCTAGGTACTGCAAAAAGAAGTAAGCCAAATAGGCACAAATTCCTTATCTTGTGGAGTTTACATTCTGGTGAATAGAACAAACATAGTTGTCAAGGCATGGTTGAGTTTTCAAGACAGGAAGATATTTCCAGGGGCCAAGCGTAAAGAAGAAACTGTGAACTAGAGTGGTACCCATGAGTTACTGAGTATGTTGGAAGTTTGGATATTAGTGACCAAGGTTTGTGTTTTAGCACCTACACACAGTATGAGATTTGAGACCAAGACCTCCGTGTAAAACTGGGTCTCTCAAAGTCCTTTATGTGCAGTGAAAGAGTGTACTAGGAAAACTCTTCTTCTTCACAGGGGAAGATGACAAGGGAGATTGTCTCTCTCAGGCTGCATTCTTGGCAGAGAAAAATGTCTTTCCTGATGATGTATAATCATGGTCCTGCCCTCATGCGGCTTTGGAGTTTGAATTTAAACTCCTCGCATAGTCCAGAAATATACAAACAAAAAACAGTAACATAAAAGTGCTGGCGTTGGCTGCCAGTTGTTCCATGTGAAAAATTCTGCCATCATCCAAATTCCAGACAGCAGAAATAAGGACAGGGCGAGAAGGTCTTGTGGTGACGAGACTTGCAGTAGATATTTTGAATCAAAAGATAGAAACCTAACATTGAGAATTATGGAACAGTGAGCTAGATCTGGGATCTGGGTTCTTGATGATAAAGGAGCCGCCATACTGGCCCTTGATTTCCTACATCAACGTAAGAGAGAAATACACTCCTATTTTGTTTACATTATTTTTTGCTATTTGCAGCTGAATCTAATACCAGTTAATACAGTGTGAATAAAACAAAGGCATTTTCAAATAAACAGCAACTTAGGAGTTTACCTCTAAAAGAACATCACCGAAAGAGCTACTAAAGGGATGTATTTCAGGAAAAAGAAAATTGAACTGAGAGGGAAGGCATGAAAAGCAAAACAATTTTTTTAGCAAATAGTATATATGTGAATAAGCCAAAAGTAGCATTGATTGCACAAAACAATTATAATAGTTTTGATAGAGTATAGATTTTCAAGTTAGAGAATAAGGATCAAATCCAAGCTTGGCCATTTACCTTCTGTGGGACTAAAGACAAATTACTTAACTTTTCTGAGCCTTAGCTTCCTCAGTTGTAAATTGGAAGAAGTACAATAATATCTACTTAACATAGTTACTTCAATATTGGAAATAATTTATGTAAGACTCTTGATATGCTGCTCAATACATGCACTTAAAGTATGGCAAATTATAATGTGAACAATTACAGAGACAACAGAATGTTTGCTAGGAATCACAAATGACATTGGAGATGGCTGGTACTTTACCTGGTTAATGGCCACTTGATTATTTCCCCAAATATCTCACAGGGTAGCAGTTAGTACACTGGGTTTTGTACTTTGGTTTGAGACCTAGCCTTCAGCCTGTTTGCTTAAACATCCGGTATTGTCAGCATATTTGGAATAGATCTGTCACTTAGAGGCAGATGCATACTAACTATTCTCACAAGAGTGGTGTATAAAACTAGAATATCAGTGTATTAATGAATGGTGAACAACATGATTGTTACACAGACCAAGAAACTTGTTTTGGCATGACCAGAAATTCCTGCCTTCAGGACAATCTACATGGGAAACCAAACAATAGAGTATCAGTGTACTAAATCACAATGAGAAATAAATTTCACAGGAACTGGAATATATAAAGTCTTTATGACCAACATACCCTCTCCTTCTAGACAGACGGATATGGGAAATCAAGTCAAAATTGTGGGACCTTTAGCAAGTCCTTAGCCATGAAACTTGATGAGCTTTTAATCAGGTTAAGGTGAGTTAGATGAAATGAATATTTAGCGGCATAAAACTAAGACTGATACATCTCAGATAAGGGAGGTCTTGCAAAGGGAATAACATACTTGATTTCCATTGCCTCAAGATTTCTATAGTTATTATCACAATACAGATGGAGAATCTTGCTAATGGAATCAGAATGCAAAATCCTCTGGCTAAGATATTTTCCCCCTGGACTGTGCTTGGCTGGGCACTGTCAAAGGTCAATATTTGTTCATTGACTATCTTTTTCCTATCTGTGTGTTCAATTCCCTCTTCTCATAGCACACATTCTTTCTTTAGCTGTGTTAATAAAGTTAATCAGGTTACAGTCTAATTCTGCTGGCCAACAAAAATTCGGTTTCTTGAAAATGATTTTACCTATTATTCTTCTCATTTATTATGTGTTTTGTTATTAATCCTGAAGGCAATCTTATTGCTCTAATTTTTAAGTACTCGTGTATATATGTGGGGGCTGGGGTGGTTTATTGTAGGCTCCTGTATGAAGTCAGTATTACTGATCCACCACTGATTATTCGATCAAGATGCATTTTGGCTTAGCCTCATCACTGTGGAAAATAAAAATGGCATATATGTTGTTCTTCCAATAGTGGGGAATGGATTTTCACTGAGTCATCCACACATTTGTTTGCAATTTCTAGTGGCTGAATTACAGGGTATGCATTGTACTTCAGCAGCCCAGACCAGTGGGGAAAGAGAAGTTTGGGATGTGGTAGTGTCAAGCCTAAGCTGAATGATACACCTGTAGTACTGCACTTTGGGAGGGGACCCAAAGTCCAAAGTGAACTGGTTTGGTGGGATTTAGCTCCATTGGTGGTCAGCATTTATATCCAAGGATGATCTCATTGGTGGAATTTGGCATTAATGTAGGACAACTAGAGTCATTCAGGAGACAGGGCTGTTTGAAAAATCCTTCAAGTTTGAAACAGGTCTCCAGGCTGTACCTGAAAGTACAAAGACAAAATTCAGCCCCTAAGTATGAGAAATTGGCAACTGCTCAACAGGGAATCAGGACCCCAGCCACATGGGGCTGAGGTTAACACAGTATCTATAAGGCATCATTTAGCACCCACCTGCCCATGCCAGAACAGAAAGATTAGATGACTTGAAGGTAACACTTAGAACTTATATGCCATGATCTTCTAAGAATTTAGGGCATAGAGTGAGGGATGGGAGTCTGACACGCTCAAATTTATTCAGTACTTCTGGTAAGATGTACTCCCTAATATAAATGGAGTTATAGAGAAAAACTTATTACTTTCTGAGAGTATTTTTAAGAAGTTTTTTGGACCCAAATAATCTACAATGGAATCCAAAAAGTATGGACGAGCTTCAGGCAACAATGATGAAAAATAAGAATTATGCATATAATCTTATATATAGTATATATATATATAAGCTATAACTTATATAAGATACATAAAGATATATATAATATATAACTTCTCCCATTATAGATGTTTGGCTTCTGTGATGAGAGGAAATACAGGTTTTGAGGGGCTAAAAAAAGGTTGCATATGTCTGGAATTGGTTTGGGGAGCTGGTATCTCCATGGCTACAAGAGTATCCAGCAGCAGAAGTCTAATAGTGAAAGGACGGGCTGAGATTTTTTTCTCTCCAAATATATTTCTTGAACTAAATCTAAATTGATCAAAGGCATTTTTGAACAAAATCCTTTCCCAGATACTGACTTTGATTATTATTTCTCTTTATTTAAAACTCATGAGTTCAACTATCAGTTCTGTGTTTAGTGACGACTAAACCAATATTTCCACTCTCCCTCTACTTCTTTTAAATCCCCCCAATACTTCTACTGTTCAATGGATATATCCAATTGGATGTCATATGGGGCCCTCCAATTTGGCAGATATAAAAATGAACTCACCACCTTTCCCCTTTCCCTTACTGTATTTCCCATTTTTGCATATCGTATTAATGATTCACAGGCTCAGACCGTCAGAGTTTAATGTTTTCCTTCGATTACAGAGCTGATAAATGGCAGTACTAGGACTAGAATCCAGATCTTCTGATTTATCTTGTATATTGTAGTGGCTTGGGCCAGGTGTCAAATGATCAAAACCCTGAGTCTGATAATCAAGGCCCGTTACACTTCAGCTCTGAATCCACCTTTCCAACCTCACTGCCCAACACTTCTCATGTTCTCTTTGCCTAATAATGCCATGCCTTCTTTTAGTTTGCCAAGCATGCCTGGCATTTTTTTGTTCGCATGGCTTTGTTCACACTGTTCACTTCACTTGGCATGTCTACCTAATGTCCACATCCAATCTTGTCAGATCTCCATAGACCAGCACAAAATAATCTTCTACCAACTCTTTTCTAATTCATCTCAGTTAGAAGTGCCCTCTCTCTCTAATAAATGACTGTAGCAACTCATCTATATGCCATTCATCATGCTATTTACCTTGTAGTGTTTACCTTGTTTGGTTGGTTTATCATCTATTGAGTGTCCATCAGTTGCCATTTCTATTTGAAATGTGGAGATGCCTCAGTGAACAAGTTGGCCAATGTCACTAGCCTCAGGGGATTCATTGTCTAGTCACAGAAGAAAGGTAAGTTAAAAAGCAATGGCCATAGGGTCTAGAGTCAAAGTCATAGAGTGAAGAGCGGGTGCTATTGGATCTTAGAGAAGTGCATCTTACCCGGACTTGGAATGGTAGGGACAATCAGGAAAAGCTTCTTGGAGGACTTGACACTGTACCTTCTTTAGGACAAAGTCCTTGCTTGAACCCTCCAGCCCTGTGCTGTGTACTGAATAGGCTCTCTCTGGCATTGTTGTATTTCCTTTCTGGGGCTACTCCCTTATTTAATTGTAGTCAGTTATACCTCATTCATTCTTTTCCTGATATTGGGAATACAGTTGTAATTACTCCTCAACAGTGCCTATCTAACGATAGATTGAAAATCTGAGTTAGGGTCTTTCCTAAAGACCCTTTCACATGTATCCCCTTTCACATGTGTCCTAGTATTAAATGGCAATGCAGATGACCACATGCTCACTGTAAAACAAATTCATGCAACAGATAAGCCTTGCAGAGCAGCCTATTTTGCCTTCATGGCAGTTATCATGGTTTGTCACTATGAATGTGTATAATCATTTCATAGATATCCATCTTCTATACAAGATCAAAAACTCCATGAGGGAAGGTATTACTTCTGTGTTGCTCAGATTTGTATCCCCAGGGTCTAGCACAGCATGTGGTACTTAGTAGCCACCCAATAAATATTTGTTGAATGAATGAATGAATTACTTAAACAGCCAAAATTTGATATAATTTCTTACCACTTGCTTTAAAGGATCGCTTTATTGATCGATACTGGAACAAAAAATGAGGGATGAGAAAGTCTTTACATTATATGTTCTCTTTTTTTAAAGGGAAAAACATTGTGTTTTGCCATAAAAAGACAAGAGACATACAGATATACATGTGTATTCATGGCCTCTTAATGGGTCTCCCTGCTTCTACCCCTATTCCTCTAGAGTCTATTCTCAGCACAGCAGCCGGAGTGATCCTTTTAAAAATGTAAACTAAATCATGTTGCTTCTAAAACCCTCTCTACGCTCAGGGTAAAGCCAAACTCCTTACCATGACCTACAAAACCTTCCATGAACTTGCTCCTGCCTACCTCTTCTCCTCTTGCTTATTCTACTGCAGCCACACTGGCTTTGTTTCTGTCTCTTGAACTTGGCATGTTCTTTCTCTTCGGAGGCACTTGGTACTTGCTCTTACCTCTGGCCGGAGTGTTCTTCCCTGGATATTTAGCGTGATTTGCTTCCTCCTCAAAGAGCCCTTCATTGGCCACCCTGTCTAATGTAAACCCCGTCTGCTGCTATATATTTTTTTTTACCTAGTTCCATTTTTATAGCAATTATCATTATCTGAAATAATTTTATTTAGTTGTTTACTTTTGAAGGGTCAGTCTCCTCTACTGTAAGATAACCTCTATGAGGGTAGAGATTTTTGTCTGTTTTGCTCATTGTTGTAATTTTGGCACTTAGAGTCTGGAATAGAGTACATACTCCTTAAATACAATATGCAACTTATATTTATATTGAATTAATAATTACTTATATGCAATTTATATTTATACTTATATTGAATTAATAACTATTTTATTGTTATCTACTTCAAAAGACTAAAAGCTTTTAGGGGCAAGAACCGTGCCTATTTTCCTTCAGCATTTTAGCCCCAATGTCTCGAAGGC
Organism: Ailuropoda melanoleuca; assembly: GCF_002007445.2. NCBI lineage: Eukaryota > Metazoa > Chordata > Mammalia > Carnivora > Ursidae > Ailuropoda > Ailuropoda melanoleuca. Next base: position 86,478,086 of record NC_048238.1, on the reverse strand, counting down.
TGCTTAGGATATAGTAGATGTTCAGTAAGCATGCTTGAATTGAACATAGTCATACCCATAGATACATAGATTAAGTGGACCCCCAATTTATTTTTAACATTACATAGCCCTTTCTGAAATGATAAACACTCCAGAAAGCACCCCAAAATTGAAACAAACTTTGTTTACAAACCTGTAATCCTTAACAAATGTGCAAATGTGATTCTATCTTCTATCCCACCTTTGGCAACCTCTTTGATTTCTCCAACCTAAAACTAGTCATTTACCAAGTGACTGTTTGTATTTTTGGATTCGTCCACTCCTTTCCATGCCCACTGACATTCTCCTAATAAAGGCTCTAATTGCCTTTTCTCTGGACTTTTACAGAAAACTTTTAACATGTCTCCTTGCCTCCCGTCTTTCTCACTTCCTAGCCATCCAACATAGGATGCCAGATTAGTTTTCTGAGAGTTCATATTTGGTCAAGTAATCTCTTCATTCAAAAACTCTAGACCTACAAGGTATATATGGTCCTGTATAATTAAACCCTGTCTACCAAATTAAGCATAGAATTCTCACCCTCATATTCAAAGCTCTCAGTGGTATTCTACGAATCTAATTTTCCAACTTTCCTTTTTATTATCCACCCATGAACCCTACTATCCTTCAAAACTTAAGTACTTGCATATCTTGGACGCATCCATGACTCTAGTTGTGCTGTTTCTCCTAACTCAAACGCCTTCTTTTTCATACTTGTTTGCTAAGATCCTTTCAGCCTTGTGTTAAATATCATCTCTTCCTTTCATGCCTTTCCTAAGGGAGACATAAGACAAATACCTAAATAGATGGCTTTTATGGTAGGTAAGCTAAGATGAGCCTCACACCAAAATAAATCACAAATGTCTGTGGGGTGCAGAGCTCTGTGAGGGCATGGGATGTGTCTTTCTTGTTCTCCATTACCTGTCCAATTCCCAGCAGTTTCTGGCACAGTAGATACTAGATAAAAATGTGATAAATAAATATTGAATGACCTAGAGAAGAATATCATATTCCATATTGTATGCTTCTTGAAGACAGGAATTTCTTTTCTAAATTTTTGGCTCTTGCCCTTATAGCCCTACATAGTAGATGCTCAAGAACTATGTGTTAAATTGAATGGAAAACATAGTGTCCTACAAACAGTGTCATTACTTGAGTACTGATTATCTTTGAACTCAGTTTGTACTGGGTACTGGGCCAGTGTCATTAACAAGATGTACGTCTGGGGCAAAATGATGAATTGCTATTTTACTGACAGATTCAGGGAAGATGGAGTCAAAAGAGGCCAAACTGAGGGCTACATGGAGTCAATTAAAATCTCTACATAAAGAGGATTGACTGGGAAATGCTCAAAGGCCAAATAAAGTTCTCAGGAAGATGATCAGTCCAATGAAACACTAGTTTTTACTGTTTTCACCAATGAATCATTGCAATCAGTTGTTTGTGAAGGGAGTTAGAACATCTTCATCTTATGGTTTCTGGACCCTGTAACTTGGTCCAGCCACGTGAAACAATGAAGCAACAAGAAGAGTCCCATTGTGGAAGAGGTAAAAACTTAGATTGTGTTGACATTGGTGTTATTTGATGCCTTTCTTTGCTTGTTTCTTTTTGAGTCCTGTACAGGTGCACAGGGCTGTTGTACTTATTCTTCTGTACCCCATGTTATGCAGCAGACCCTCTATGATTTGGGCCTTTCCCCATATACTCTTTCAAAATCCAAACTGACATAGTCCCAGGTTGTCAAAAACCAATGTGGAAAAAAAAATAAGTCAAGGTGTTAAGTGATTGCTTCTGGCTTCAAGTGTGACATCGTTGCATTTTAATGGGTCTTTAAAAGCAAAGCCTTTGCCTAACAGAAAATCCTAATGAGAGGAGTTTCAAGAGCTAAGACATGGTAGGACAAACCAGGACAATTTGGTGTGGCCCATCTGACCCTGAGTTGCCTGAATACCAAATGCAGTTACATTAGCCAAGACTCTCAGGGGAAGAATTGACATGCTCACTTGTTACCAGGTTATTTGGGAATACCTTTAAAGCACTTGGAACTCATCAAAGACAAGTACCATTACTTGGAACTAGAGGAGGTAGCTTGAAAGCAATAAAGTAGAAATACCACTTTATCCAGAAGGTGGTAAACATATGAAACCCATTACCTTAGGAAATGACGCAGGCTGAAAATAGGAAAAAGGTCAAGAAGGGCCGAGAGAAATTGGGTTCTATATCCAAGGGGGAACATACATATGTAGTGGACCTTTCAACTTCTTAAGGGGATGCCATAGGTGACATCCCCTTCTAAGGTTTCTGTATGGCTTGATGAGAGAATCAAGAAGAGTATTTCTTACATTCTCCTCTCAATGCTTTTGGAAGTGTCATTCCTTCTTTTTGTCTCCCTTTTAAAATCTACCCTCTTCCCCTCCCCTTTGTTCCCTCCCCTTCCAAATCCAGAGAGAGTTCAAATATTTTCTCTCCCCATCAGTCCCAGGTCTGACCACCTAGAGCTTTACTGTCCACTACAGTAGCCAGTAGACACACGTGGCTCCTTAAATTTAAATTTAATTAAAGTTAAATGAAATCAATATTTTAGTTCCTCAATTACACCAGAAAAATTTCAAGTGTTCACATGGTGCCAGGTGACTAGTGGCTAAGCTACTATGGTTCAGATAAAGGATATTTCTATTATTACAGGAAGTTTCACTGAACAACACGGAACTACATTTCTATCCCCCTCTCTCCCAAAGGCCTAGACATTCAAAATTTGATGACAGAAACATTTCTTAATGCATATTATCCAGGCACTGCACTCAGATTTTTACATATGTAATCTCATTTAATCCCTTCAACGTTCTTATGAGCTAGCTACTACTATCATCTTCATTTCATAGATGAGGAAACCAAGTCTCAGAGAGATTAAGTAACTTGTCTGAAGTCACACAGCTAGTGACTGGCAGAGCTGGGCCTGGAACCCAAGCCTGATTTTAAAGCCCATGCTTTTAACCACTCAACTAGACTGTCTCCCATCAATTCCTTTCGTCCTCTCAAGTCCATGTTGTCATCATCCTTCTGATATCACACAAGGAGATGACATTGCTTGGAAAGACCCTTGCATACATCATATTTAGAGCCCCATAGATTCAACTTGAACATCCCCTTTCTCTCACCTATCACTCAGCTGTCCTTTCCTATTTACTTCCCCATTTCTCCTTTCCTATTCTGAAATATGCATATTATAAGAAATGATGGTACATTACTGATTCATTTCTTAAAGTAAACCATACCAACATTGCTCTAGGTCCAACTGCTTTTCCTCCAGAGCCCACTGTGGGCAAAGGTTGGAGAGAGGACAGGTAAAATAGAAGTCCTCCTGACAACAATCAGTGTCAGTGCTTTAGGAAGGAAAATATGGTTATTTTGGAAGACTATAAGAATTTTAACCTCCTCCTCCCCAAACCCAGCCCAACTCTGAGATTTACTCAGTACTCTGTCTAAAACTCAGGCAAAAGGTCAGTTTTTGTCTGCATCATCTGTCTGCCTGTATTCACCTGTATATCTGCATTTTCAGTACATCTTCAAACATCCCATTGTACTGCGAAACAGACATTTTACTCACAAATTAATCTCAAGTATTTCCTAAAGTGGTGTGCTATGGGACACTATTATGCAAGATGTTAAAATGTGTTCTATAGGGATAAAAGTCTTTAGTGATCAAATGTGCTTGGGAATTACTGGATTAAAAATGCTAAGCAGATTTCTTTAAGGTGGGGCTTCTCAAAATCTTGATGTAAATTGAGTTAAGCCACTTTCCTGCTCAAAACCATCTAATCCCTACCACAGTTTACAAGGCCCTACATGAGCTGGCCCCTGCCTTCCTTTTCAGGGTCCTCTGGTACCCCCTCCCCCTTAACACTGCCTTCTAGCATGTCAGCTTCCTTGCTGTTCCTTGAACACACTCTTTCCTGCCTCAGGGCATTTCCAGTATTCACTGTTCTCTATGCCAACTCTTCCCCTTGCTATTCCAATGGGACAGCATATAGGTTTCAGATCAAGTATCACCTCCTTGAAGAGACCTTCCCTGCTGATTCTATCTAAAGTGGTTCCAACACATCTTCCTGCCATGCTCAGTCGCATCCCTCTGTTTTATTTAATTCAAAGCATTTATTATCTTACTATGATTATCTCATTTATTTATTCATTGACTTGTATATTTTCTGTCTTTCCAACTGAGATATTAGCTCCGTGAGGGCAGGGACCGCATTTGCCTTATTTACCATTCTGTCTCCAGATCCTGCAATACTGCCTGAAACATTTGCTAAATTGAAATTGTAACAATGATTGAAATGGTAAATAATAGAAATTATTAATATTGATTGAAATTATAAATAATGACCATGTGTGTAAAAATATATAAAACTTTTCCAAAACCTGTTTGAGCATACAACCTCCTCCCTTCAGCACACACTTAAAAACATTACCTCTGAACTCACGGTCTACAGTACACAAGTTGGAAAATGATGATCTAAATTTTTTGAGGATTTATTTTTTTTTAATTTGGCAGTTAATAATTTCCCCTAAAATTGATAGAGACTTGAATCATTTTGACCAAAAAGCTGCCACAGTGTATACCCAAGAATAAAAGCCAGCAATTTATTTTCTTTCTTCCCACTTTCTCATCTCCTACCCAATCAAGTGCTCGCATAAAGTTTCTCCATAGAAAGTCAGCAGAAAGATAAAAAGAAAAACACTAAAAGGAGATAGCAATAAATAGCTTTTTTTTTTTCTGGGGGCGATCTGGTAACAGACCCTTTTAGGGACAAGGAAATAAAAACAGAGGGGTCATTCTACTTTCTCAAAATGTCAGTGAAATGAAATAGCAATGCAGAGCATCCCTACCTGGAGGCACATAAGAGGAGACTGTAACTAACAGGAATAGCAAGCCAGCACACCAACAGTTTTAATTTCATCTTGTGAACAGAAGGTGGCTAGACAGATGCGTGGTCCAATGTGATAATTACCAGTGTCTGCTCGGAATATAAACTTTCTTGTCTTCTGCTTCATTTTCTTTCCCAGTGAATGGGTTTAACAAGCCATTTTTTGAGATTTTTGTTAGGCTTTCTGCTTTTCTGCTGAGGACATTCATTAAATATTTAAAGAAATTATGGAAGTTGACTTTTGATTACGATATGCAAGCAAGCTGTGTAATCATAGGTCAGAGAAACACCATAGTAATCCAATGAGAGGGGTCTCTGATTAAATGCAATTATAAAAGTAATGCTAATGTGATTTTTCAAAAAGAAGGGGATCAGATTCTAGGAATTATAGGCCAATGATGTTGACATCAATTCTTAGTGGAAATCTCTAGTGGATTCATAAAAAAGTGGTTGCAAACACTAAGAAAAGGCAGTGGTGATCACGACAGCCCAGCATGCTTCACCAAGTGTTAAGTTATGCATAGTTAATTCCATTTCACTTGCTCGATAACAAACAAAGGAATATCACAATTTAAATCATAGCTGTCCCCCTTATTAGCTGTGAGATTTCAGGCAGTTGAAATCATCTCTTGGTTCCCCAGTATTCTTACCTATAATATCAGAATAAAAGTAGCACTTATTTCATAAGATTGTTATGAGGGTAAGACGTGTTTATACAGGTAAAATTTTTGGAACAGTATCTAAGGACTTTAGAGCAATATCTACTAACTGGTCAATAAACATTACATATTATTATTTGGAAGCCTAGAATGTGAGCTGTATGGCAATAGTGTTAGGTGGTTCCATAACTAGTTGAATAACTCCAGTGCAAACATACTAATCAAGGAATTTATGTCAATCAGAAAGGAAATTTCTGATGGTGTTTTGTTTGTCATTTGAATCAATGAAATGGTTGAATGTTTAGATGTTAAAAGACATCTAGAAAGATAGAGTGAAAATAATAATACCTCATTTAATATGTGCAAATTTCAAGTCCCAGTTCTTGGATTTAAAATCAAATGTACAAATGTAAGGTGCAGAAGATCTGGTCCAACAGGAGTTTCTATGTGTAAATCCTAGAGATTTATTTGACTGTATGCTCAATGTGAATTATCACTGACCAACCATGCTAATGGAGCCTTAGGCTACGCTGGTAGAAATGTAGTATACAGAACAGGAGAGGTGTGTTGGCCCAGCCAGTCCTTTGGTAACTTCGGGTTCTTTTTTTCCCCCCTAATGTTTATATATGTATGTATTTATGTATTTAAGTAAAATCTATGCCCAACATGGGGCTTGAATGCATGACCATGAGATCAAGAGTTGCATACTCTTCCAACTGAGCCAGCCAGGTGCCCTTGGTAACATTTGATTGTAATGTCCTATTTTAAGAAGTATTTTTGACCACTGGACATTTTTTGAGGATAGCAAATGTTTTAGTCTTTGTTGTATCCCCAGTATGTCGCATAATGCTTAGAATGTAGTAGGTGTTCAGGAAATGTTTGACAAGTAAAAAAATGAATAACCAAACATAACTCACCCATAAAACATGGCCAAGATGATGAAGAGGCTATAAGCTATGTGATATAAGAAACTGTTGAAAATGCTGAAGCTGTTAAGCCTGGGGGTACACAATCATCTATCTTCAGATATTGTTATGTGGAAGAGGTATCAGAAATTCTGTGCCGTATGAGTTTAGTTTTAGAACAGATTTCAACTAAAACTGATAACATTTGTGTGGCACTTTATAGTTTATTGAGCACTTTATCATATATCACTTCATATGATCTTTATTTTTTTTGCCACCCGTATGAGGTAGTTACTGTAGAAATTTTACCCCAATTTAATGAAAAACAGTAACAGCTAGCACTTATGTTGTGCCTACTGTGTGCCAACCATTTCGCAAATATAAACTCACTTACATTTCATCAGATGAGTTAGTTACTCCTATTTTCAGGTACACCTTACAAGACAACTAAGCCGAGGCATGGAGGGGTTACATAACATTCCCAAGATCACACATCTAGCAGCTAGCAGAGCCGAAGTTTGATTCCCTTCAGTCTGGACGTCAGTCCACACTCTTAATTGTTAAACTACGCTGCCTATCACATTAGCACCTTTCTATAGAGGAGGAAACTGGGTTGTGGTTAGATCAAGTGATTTGTTTAAGATCACACAGCTAAAAAGTGGCAGTCAGGATCTAAGTTCTGACTAAAGATCCAGTGCTCTCTCCACTACCCCTGGATGTTTCTTTTCTTGGATGAAATTTGGACTCTTTAGAGCCGTTCAACAGTATGGTCAGGTGCAGGGGCTGGAGACCTACCTGTGAGGCGAGCCNTGCTCAATGTGAATTATCACTGACCAACCATGCTAATGGAGCCTTAGGCTACGCTGGTAGAAATGTAGTATACAGAACAGGAGAGGTGTGTTGGCCCAGCCAGTCCTTTGGTAACTTCGGGTTCTTTTTTTCCCCCCTAATGTTTATATATGTATGTATTTATGTATTTAAGTAAAATCTATGCCCAACATGGGGCTTGAATGCATGACCATGAGATCAAGAGTTGCATACTCTTCCAACTGAGCCAGCCAGGTGCCCTTGGTAACATTTGATTGTAATGTCCTATTTTAAGAAGTATTTTTGACCACTGGACATTTTTTGAGGATAGCAAATGTTTTAGTCTTTGTTGTATCCCCAGTATGTCGCATAATGCTTAGAATGTAGTAGGTGTTCAGGAAATGTTTGACAAGTAAAAAAATGAATAACCAAACATAACTCACCCATAAAACATGGCCAAGATGATGAAGAGGCTATAAGCTATGTGATATAAGAAACTGTTGAAAATGCTGAAGCTGTTAAGCCTGGGGGTACACAATCATCTATCTTCAGATATTGTTATGTGGAAGAGGTATCAGAAATTCTGTGCCGTATGAGTTTAGTTTTAGAACAGATTTCAACTAAAACTGATAACATTTGTGTGGCACTTTATAGTTTATTGAGCACTTTATCATATATCACTTCATATGATCTTTATTTTTTTTGCCACCCGTATGAGGTAGTTACTGTAGAAATTTTACCCCAATTTAATGAAAAACAGTAACAGCTAGCACTTATGTTGTGCCTACTGTGTGCCAACCATTTCGCAAATATAAACTCACTTACATTTCATCAGATGAGTTAGTTACTCCTATTTTCAGGTACACCTTACAAGACAACTAAGCCGAGGCATGGAGGGGTTACATAACATTCCCAAGATCACACATCTAGCAGCTAGCAGAGCCGAAGTTTGATTCCCTTCAGTCTGGACGTCAGTCCACACTCTTAATTGTTAAACTACGCTGCCTATCACATTAGCACCTTTCTATAGAGGAGGAAACTGGGTTGTGGTTAGATCAAGTGATTTGTTTAAGATCACACAGCTAAAAAGTGGCAGTCAGGATCTAAGTTCTGACTAAAGATCCAGTGCTCTCTCCACTACCCCTGGATGTTTCTTTTCTTGGATGAAATTTGGACTCTTTAGAGCCGTTCAACAGTATGGTCAGGTGCAGGGGCTGGAGACCTACCTGTGAGGCGAGCTGTGGAGGAGATGCCCACAGAGAGTGTGAAAGGCCCTTCGGTGATCTTTAAGGTTTATTCCCGCTCAAGATTTTATGAGTTTATGAATACAGTATTTCAGGAAAAGTAGAGGAAATCAGCCGAGGAGGAGAACAAGAAGATGGGGCAAGGTCAGTCTGTATGTGCTTCTCAAAGTGTGGCACTCAGAATATCTGTGTCAGAATCTAAGGCACTTGTTCCATTACAGATTCCTGGGCTTCTCCTCAGACTTACTGAGCCTATTTCTGGGGTCGAACAAACATACCAAGTGATTCTTATTGACATATATTTTGAGAACACCTCACTTACAGTTGACCAGGATGAAATTAGCAAGAGTATTTGAAGTCATGCTAAGGATAAATAAATAAACAAATGGTTTTAAGGGAAACAGTGATATGAGAAGATATTCTTTTTTTTTAAGATTTTATTTATTTATTTGACAGAGGTAGAGACAGCCAGCGAGAGGGGGAACACAAGCAGGGGGAGTGGGAGAGGAAGAAGCAGGCTCATAGCGGAGGAGCCTGACGTGGGGCTCGATCCCAGAACGCCGGGATCACGCCCTGAGCCGAAGGCAGACGCTTAACCGCTGTGCAACCCAGGCGCCCCAGAAGATTTTCTAATTAGGAGGTTCACCCTAGCTATAATGAGCATAGGCAAAAGAAAGGTAAAAATGGAAGTGGGAGGAATAGACAGGTGTCTATTTTAGTAATCCAGACAAGATATATTTCCAACTCAGAAGAGTAGTTAGAAGTAGCATTTTGAGAGTCTCAGATTGGTATTATAACATGGGATGCTGAAATCTTTGGTTCCTGCATTCTCAGTGGCCCTTCCTTGCAGTGCTCTGTATCAAGGAAGAACAATAACCAAATGGGAATCTAATTACCACTTCAATAATAGCTGAGCCAATAGTCAGTAATCTTTTAGTAAAAAAGAATGGGATGAGGGGGCTTAAACTGGAGGGTTAATGCAGTCTCTTACCCCCACTCCCTAATCCTGATCTTGAGATCTGTGTACTCAAATGTACCTGTTTGGAGCAGGACATAAGTGGAGAGTGAGTGGGAAAGAGAGAGAAGTCAGATCTCAAGAAGGGCCCTGAGTCCATTGACCCCACCAGCTATACGGAGCGGCACAGAGAGAAGACAGAAAGAATGCCATGTTTGTTCCAGGAAAGTAAAAAAGAGGAAGGTACAGAAAAAGAGGATGACTGAATCTGTACTAGCGATATAGACCCACCCCGTCTAGAGGTACAAGTGAGAGAGAGTCATGAATGGGTTCTGGAACAATAACTATATCCATGGCTCAAATGTAACATTATGTTACATGTTTTAGGCTTTGTCTAATAAGTATATCAGTTCTTTTTCCCTTGTGAGGATGCTGTTAAGGGGACAGAGGAAGAAGTTTCAAGAGAAGAGTGGAATTTCCCTCTGCAATACTCCAAGCAGGGAAACTTTTATTATATGGTGACAGTATGTTCTCTAGCTCCTGGCCATGGTTCTAGCAGAAGGCATCAGGAAGAAGGCAGAGGGATAATTTAGAGGATGTAGATAGATGCTTTTGAGCCAGTATTTCACTGGAGAGAAAAGAAGTCTGTCTCTTGAGTTCCTCAAGAAGGATTTCAAATCTTTATGCTGTGGAGTAAGAATAAGCCAGGAGCTATGCTACATGACCTATTCAACCAGAGTTTTGCAATCCTTTTCACCAAGCTCAACCACTGTGAAGAAATCAGGATGCAGGCCCAAGTCATTCGCCCCTTAGTAACATTACAGAAAATGTCCCTCTCTGTTCCCTTTACTCTTTGCTATTTGTTGATTAGGATGAATCATTCTTTACTAAAGAAAAGATCTCAATCTCATGTTCCTTTTGTGAACTTGGCTGCAGTGATTTGGAGCTGCATCCCAGTCCAAACCCCGATCAAAATTCCACCCACAAGTTTTCTTTCTTGAGAGAGTAGTCTTCTCGGGCACGAGCCTAGGAATCATTGCAGCCTAATCAGCTTGTCATCCCTTAGTGCCACATATTCTTGTCTTTGGCAAGCATTCATTCTGAGGTGCATCCTGTAAAGCTCATGATGCTATCTTCATTGAACTCATGCTTATAAGAAGAAAATAAGGGGCTATAGAAAACTTATTTTTAAATTGAATTTAAGTAGTTTTGCCACATTTTAAATGTCAGACGGAACTGTTCCACAGTACAAATCTGCCAAGTCTATTTAGGCGGCTGTTTTCAATAGGACTGTTCGTGCCCTATTGTACTCATCTTTTTTTAAACACACACCTTGCTGGAAAAGGCCAAGAACACCCACACAGGCAGTGGGCACTGCTACTTTTTTCTTGCTCCAAGTGGATGAATAGGCTCTCGTTCCATTTGTTGTGTTGCATTGTGCAGCGTTTCCCAATCGTTTTCTTTCCTTGATGGACATTGAGCCTTCCTAGGACACAGCAGACAATAGTCCCTGTACTCTCCCACATGGTCATCCACTCCTCCAGCCATCTGCCCATCTATGTGCCTCCACTTGATTATCCTCCCCTTTTCTTCCACAGAGACTGGATCCTCAACTCAAGAATGATCAGGAATTACATGCAGTGGATGAGTGTGGAGATGATCTGGTGAGCTAGAACTCTGTTTTTTTTTCAACCATGAATATTGCCGATCTTCCTCTTAGGTAGACTTTTCCACCAAGGTACGCTTTGGTTACCAACAGATAATTTCTAAAGTCCTTAGGACAGTATCTGTCCCACAGTTAGGCAGGATGCCTACAGGTTTAAAACTCAGATTCTGGAGTCAAATAGTCTAGGTCCTGGCTCTTCCACTTACTAGCTATGTAATCCCAGAAAAGTTACATAACTTCTGTAAGACTCAGTTTCCTTATCTGTAAAATGGAGCTAATAACACCTACCTCACAGTGTTGTTGTGAGGATGAAATCTGTCAAGTGCCTGGCAGAGTGTCTGCAATACAGCAAATACTTCTGCCTATTGCTTTTAGTAACTGTAAGTGTTCAATAAAATGTTAGCTGCAAGTGACATTATTTACTATTTAATTTTATTATTCTTCAAGCTGTATGTCATCATCCTGCCAGTTAGTGCTTCCTTTTTTTGGGGGGGGGAGGGGGAATACTGTTTTATTTATTTATTTATTTATTTATTTATTTATTTATTTTTATTTTATTATTATATTATGTTAGTCACCATACAGTACATCCCCGGATTCCAATGTAAAGTTTGATGCTTCATTAGTTGCGTATAACACCCAGTGCACCATGCAATACTATTTATTTATTTTTTTAAATAAGTTTTTATTATGTTATGTTAGTGCTTCCTGATTCTACATCTGTAATCTTAGACAATCAACAGATATTTGGGGGGTTCTACTTTTGTATAAAAGATGATCTGGGAGAATACAGAGAAGGTTGACATAACCCTAGCCCTAAGTGAGCTTTCAGTGTACTTGGGTAGTGCACCTACAAATAAAACTAATTATATTGGGGCACCTGGGTAGCTCAATCGGTTAAGTGGCCGGCTCTTGATTTCGGTTCAGGTCATGATCTCGGGATCCTGGGATCGAGCCCCATGTCAGGCTCCGAACTCAGCACAGAGTCTGCTTCAGGATTCTCTCTTTCCCTCTCCCTCTGCTTCCCCCCTCAAATAAATAAATAAGTCTTTAAAAGAAAACTGATGATATTAAAGTACCAGACGTGTGATATAGATGCAGTAAGATATTAGAGTTCAGAGAAAGTGGATGCCCTGTGGGCTGGGCTGGAGGTTGACCTATGAGTTATGACTTAAAAAATGAAAGAGGATAATGATGATGATGATATATCCTATTTGTTGGAAACCTTACATGGGCTAGGTGCCTTACACGCATTATCTCATTTAACTCACTAATATTCCTATAAGGTAGGCAATATTACTATCGCCACTTTTCAGGTGAGGGAACTGAGGTTTAGAGAAACTAAGAAACTTTGCCTAAAGGCACACAACTGTTAAGTGGCAGAGCCAGGATCTGAACCCTGGACTTTTCACGCTCCAGAACTCATTCTCCTTTCAACATACCAGACTGCCTCCTGTTAGGGAAGAGAATCAGTCTGAGACAATCAGGCAGAGGAGATGATGCAAGCAAAGGCACACAGGAACTGATGTTCAGGGACCAATGAAGGACCTATCTGACTGGTATGGAGAGGATTTATGTGTAAGAATAAAGAGAGAAGAGCCTGCAAAAAACTGGGGCCTGACTGCGAAAGGCTGTGTAAGCTAGGCTGAGGAGACCAGTCTCTGTCCCCCAGGCACCAAGGAGAGGAGATGGGGATCAAGTTGTGTGGTGTTGACACCCCGTTTGAGTAGTCTCTGGCTAAATCTAATTTGGGTTTTGGTTTTGTTTCTTCCCTTTCTTTAGAAAGGGAATGATAAATAATGCCATTTGTTTGAAGTTTGGGGGTAGATTTTGTTTGGGGGTCCCTTGGGAAAGTGTGTACATGTGGGAGGCAAGAGAGATTGAGACAGCTCACTATGACTTGACCCACAGATATTTTTGTGATGTACGAAAACATCCCAATACCCAGTCTGAGATGCTGGTCTGTATCTCTCACTATATGTTGGTAAGATGAAGCAAATATCACCAGGGAAAAGATGTGGATTTCTTCTGATTAGCCAAAAAACAAAATAAAACAAATCAAAAACAACCAACCAAACAAAAACCCACAGGATCTTCTATAGTATAGTGTTTAAAAACCTGGGGAAATGCCACATACATAACATAAGCAGTTCCTAAGTTGCAAATGGGTTGACTTCCAAAAGTTCATCTATCAAGCCGTTTTTTGTAACTCAGAACACACTGTGCCTTGGAAATAATGCTACATAAAAATGGTACTTGGTTTTTCTCTACAATAGAGATGATAGAATACTTATGATTCTTTTGTGTAATTTTATGTTCCATGAGAACATGATAGCTGGCAGTAATTATGCTTTCAAAATCCTGAAAGGAAAACCAGTCAGAAGATGGTCCAGACAATAGCTAAAGTTGTACACTTTTCCGTGCTATGTACTATTGTCCACTTTTAAAAAATTAAAAGACGTAAAAACTCCTGGTTTTCTAAGGATATTTCCAAATATTTAGAGCTGTGTAGGTAAAGAGAGCTTTAGTACGTCAATGTGATGAAATGCTTTTTTAGAGCAATTCCTTTCTAGCTTATGTATGTTCTATAAAGGACTAGCCTTTTGTGTAAGTGGAGTGGGAGGGTACCTGTAGTGTAATTTGAAGGGCACCACTGTTATGTCCTTACATCCCAAATAATAATCCTACTATGCTGCCAGAGTGCCAGGAATTCTACCATAAATATTCACTTTGTGCGCTGGCACTTTTTTCTTCAATAACTAAAGTGGGAATTCTTTTGTATTAGGGTCACTCATCAGGGTATTCCCAGTGATCAACAACTCAACATGAATTAGTTTTTCAGGTAGAGGGCGCTGAGGGCACTCATCAAGGAACAGGTAAATTTGATGGGAGAGGCAGAAATCGGAAATAATATTTTCAAGTTTGATACAGAGCTTGGACAGGACAAGCTTGGGAAAGGTTGTAACAAGGTGTCTTTGCCCAAAGGCGTTAATTTTCTATAGAGGCAAAGAATTTGCTCCAGGTGAAAGAGGGTAGTTTTTACAATATGGAACAAGTGACAAAGGGTGGCTAAGAGGGTCTAGAACTTGTGGTTTGGTCAGATAAAGTTGGAGCTTGGAGGAACAAACTGTCTATGAAAAATCAAGTTGACTTTGCTGATAGGCCCAAGCTTAGTTCACAAAAGGCAGCGGTGATAGACAGTTAAGCAGCTCAGAGGTCAACACTTGTTAGACCAACTAAGACAGCAAGGAAGAGTTAAGGAGATCTATGTAGGCCCAGAGTCCAGAAAATTAGAAATGTTGACAACAATAAACAAGAAATACGGAAGTAAGCACTTGTCTTAGAGAAGAACCCACCCCACTTTGTTCGTTGTACCAGCGAGTGTAACCTGGTTTTCACAAGTGTTAATTACATATAATAAATGCTTAGAAGTCTGTAGGTATAGCTGATTCTACTCAGCAGGAAAAAAGTGTCATCAACCTTGTCTATTCCGAATTCCACACATAACCTGCTATTATTTGCTTATATGTGTATCTTAAAGCAACTCATTTAGATCTCAGGCAAGAAAATCCCTTTGTGCCAGGCAAGATTAGTTAGGGAAGTCTTCTTGGACCTAAATCAAGAGGTGAAATGGTGACAAGTTAAGGAAAGAACAGTCTAGTTTTATAGCACTTTTTAAAAGCCTGTCTGGCAAAAAGTAGAAATGAAGGCACAAATGAAACTAATGAAAATCATAGAAGTACAAGTAAAATCTTAATGTAGCTTGTATTACTGGACCTGTGTCTGACTCTCAGTACAAGGATTTCTTCTGAATTCAATGGTGCAGGATACTCTAGTACCTGAGGGCAACAAGCCAGACTAATGATCTATTGGGAGGGTCAATGCAGAGTTTTCTGCCTTTGGATGATATTAGAGACTATGCGAGACAGCTTCTAAGATGGCTCCCAACGGTCCCCAACTCCTGGTATTTATGTCCTATGTAATATTTTCCCTTTCAGTCAAGCCTTAAGAAGAGATTGCAGCCCTGGCAGACAGTTTGACTGTGACCTCAAAAAAGACCTTGATCCTGAGGCACCTAGCTAAGCTATGCATAAATTCCTGACCTACAGAAACTGTGAGATAATAGATGTTTTAAAATGGCTCTAAAATGCCACTTGCTGAGTATGAGATTTATCCGGTAAATTATACTGACAAGGCTTTGTTTGTGCTTGAACAGTTTATTTCCGTTTGGAGCCCAGTCAGAGCTCCCAGGTTGCCTGCTGAGATGCTCAGGTCAGCCTGAAGCACCAATAGCCAGAGTTGAAGATTCTATAACTGGTTGCATATAGTTCACATTTGGTCATCCCATATTCTGGCCTGATGTCTTCCTCATATTACCTTTTTTTTAAAGATTTTATTTATTTATTTGACAGAGAGAGACAGCCAGCGAGAGAGGGAACACAAGCAGGGTGAGTGGGAGAGGAAGAAGCAGGCTCCCAGTGGAGGAGTCTGATGTGGGGCTCGATCCCAGAACGCTGGGATCACTCCCTGAGCCGAAGGCAAATGCTTAACGACTGTGCCACCCAGGTGCCCCCCTCATATTACCTTTTTTAATCCTCAAAACAGTCCTATAGCAATTTATCATTTTCATTTTACAGATAAAGAAATGAAGACTTAGAAAAGTTAGCTAATGTGCTCAAAGTCACAGAGCAGAAATTTGAACCTAAGCGTTCTGACTTCAAAGCTTATTCCATAGAATCAGAAGACGTGGCCTCTGTATTCTTTAATACCTCTTTATAAGAGCCATTGACCTCATAAATTGTGCCTACCTAGGGCAGGGCCCAGTAATGGTAACTACTTAGTAGAAATGACGGATCTGGCACTTTAGGGACTGTTCTAGAAATTTAGTCAATTTAGAGGTGAGTGAGGAACAAAGGACCCTAAGCAAGCAGAGACCTGGCCCAAATAATAAACTGGCTCGGTGGGTTAACAGTGGCTCCTTAGAATTTAAGGCTGTATAATCATTGGGTTCTTCTCACACTAGTTCAGGAGAAGTCAGGCCAGAGCAATGATGTTTAATCCCAGCTCTGCCTTTTACTAGCTGTGCGACTTTGGACCAGTTACTTAATATCTCTGATCCTCATATTTGCAATCTATAAAATGATGGTAACATTAACTACCTTATATGGTTGTTCTGAGGATTATATAAAATAAATAATGCATGCAAAACGCTCATCACAATGCCTGCATACAGGAACAACTTAGTAAATTCTAAGTATAATGATCACTAATAAGTATAATAAGTATAAATAATAAGCTTTTAATGTTATAATAAGTACACAGACCCTTGAAGTACTCCCATGAGATTTCTCAAAATCAGAAAACTTTTTAAGTGGATTCAGACGTTTTAGAGGAAGCAGGGGTTGGGAAGTGTGGTTTGGAGTCAGTCTACTTGGGTCCAATTCTTTACACTTAGTAGATGTTGTTATCTAGAACAACTTGCTTAACTACTTTGAATCTCATTATTCATCTGTCAAAGTGGTCTATCAGTCACTTTTCTCTGGAGAAACAGAACCACTAGGATATATATATATTTCAAGGAATCAGTTCACTTGATTGTGGGGGCTGGCACGTCTGAAATCTGTAGAACAGGCTGGCAGGGTGGAAACTCAGGCAGGAGTTGATGTTGCAATCTTGAGGCAGAATTTCTTCTCTGAGAAAATTCAGTTTTGCTTCCAACTGATTGAATGAGGCCCATCCACGTTATTCAGAATAACTTCCTTTATGTAAAGTCAACTGATTGTGTATGTTAACCATGTCTACAAAATACCTTTACAGGAACACCTAGATTAGCATTTGATTGAAAACCTGGGTAGTCTAGGCAGTCTAGTCAGGTTGACATATAAAACTAACCGTCTCAAGTAAGTAATAATAGAATCTGTCTCATGGTTTGTTAAAAGGTTTAAATGAAATAATCCATGCAGAGAATTCTGCACAATGCTGTCCCACATAATAAGCACTCAAAACAATGTTACAATAATATCACTTCTCTACTTAGGGCTTTTGGAGAATGACACTCAGCTGTGCTGTGGGAGTGGCTTCTTGAGTTTCTGTGAGCCAACACCTAATGTCTCATGTGTTGGTTTCTGGTTAATGAGGGCAAGTGAAGTTCTAGCTTCCTGGCTAAAGGAACACTACTGCAGGGTATTTGTCAGTCTCCAGGCACAGAATATGTACCTGTCCTGAAGTGACTAGAACTGGGCTGAGACTGGATTGGCGAGTAGATGACATTGCCAGTTGATTGGGCTAGGAGAGAGCAGCGAAAGAGGATGGATTCTGTAAGCTCTAGCAGCAGTCAGGTCAGCAAAGGCAGGCCCAAGGATTCTGGGCTAGTCAACAGAGGCAATAAACTTTGACAACCTTCCTGAAGCTATCTCCCCTGTGTAAGCCACTGTCCCCTCTCACCTGGACTAGAGTAATGGTCTCCTTACTGGTCTCCTGGCTTCGCCCCTTGCCCCTTTCAATCTATTATTCACATAGCAGCCAGAATGGTATTGTTTAAATATAAGTCAACTCCTGCCACTTCCCTACTCAAAACCCCCATGGCTTCCCCTCCCACTTGCAGTAAATCCAAAGTCCTCACAATGGACTATGATTGGGCCTCTAGTTCCTTAGCTCATCCTTTTGCTACTGTTTCCTTAGTTCATGCGACTTCAGCCACACTGGCCTCCTTGCTGTTCCTCAAACACACCAAGCACATACCTGTTCCAGGTTTTCTGTCCTCGCTGATCCCATTGCCTGGAAGTTTCTTCCCCTTAGATACCCATGTGGTTCTCTCCCTGTTATGCTTCGGGTCTTTGTTCAAGTACCACATATTAGTGAGGCCTATCCTGACCACTGTATTTAAAATTGCAGGGGCGCCTGGGTGGCACAGCGGTTAAGCGTCTGCCTTCGGCTCAGGGCGTGATCCCGGCGTTATGGGATCGAGCCCCACATTGGGTTCTTCCGCTGTGAGCCTGCTTCTTCCTCTCCCACTCCCCCTGCTTGTGTTCCCTCTCTCGCTGGCTGTCTCTATATCTGTCGAATAAATAAATAAAATCTTTTTAAATAAAATAAAATAAAATAAAATTGCAACCCCTTCCCACAACATACCGTTCCTCTTTCCTGACCTGATTCATTTTTTCTATAGTCCTAATCACAATATACTATTAATCAATTAATTTTGTTGNCCGTTCCTCTTTCCTGACCTGATTCATTTTTTCTATAGTCCTAATCACAATATACTATTAATCAATTAATTTCATTTCTTTAATGTCTGTCTATCTCTGCTACACTCTGAGCTTCATGAGAGTGGGGACTTCATTTTACTTCCTGCTGAATCCCTAGTGAATGGCACATATTAGGTATTTAGTAATGTTTGTTCAATGAATGAATGAACAAATGAATACAGGAGCTACGAGTTTTAATATCAGTGTTTCAGATTTGAACCAAGGGGCCATGAGTCCTTATATTAGCATTTCAGGCTTCTGAGAAACAAAAGGCTGGGTTTCTTCTGGACCAGAGGGCAAGCCTAAGTCTCTCAGAAAGACAAATTCCTGGCGCTGTGTCCAGAATCTGAGCCAAAAGAGAGTTACTGATAATTCTGGGCTTTCATCAGATATGCGACAAATTCTCTGGACATTCACATCCTGGCATATGATCCTCATAGGTTAATGGTTACTATGATCATCAGGCCAGCAGTGCCACTGCAATAGAGTGAAGTGATAATCTGGCTAGAGTGGATGGAGATTGAGTAGACCAAAGCCGAACCAAAACAATGAGGACTTGTCATTACTTTTGTGTTAGGTCCTTCATAAGTACGACTACTGTCCCAAGATACACGGTAAGATACAAAAACACATGATAGGATCTTGTATATAGGACCAAAACTACGTTACATGTGGGGTGTGGCCTCCAGGTTTATACCCAGGAGTCATAAAAACATGCCTTAGTTTATTGATATGGGAGTCAAAGACAACATTGTTGTCTTCTTGCCACAAACAGAAACTTTATTTGTCCCCTTCCCCAACCAATCCCCATGACCCTCTGCCCCCAACACTTGGAAGGTAGCCAGATAGCCAGTCTAGCTTACTGGCTACTAATGGTGAGTAGGATTAACTATGGGTCATGGGTATTCCCAATTGAGATCATAGTCACTCTGAGACTTTCTGGACTGTCAAGTGGGCCTTGGATAGTAGTGAGATAATCCAGAACAAAGAGGGCTAAGGCCTAGAGTCAAAACATCCCAATTGAGAAACAGAAACTGATCCTGAAAGTTCTTAGGAGTAGGCCACAGAATGAGCATATAGAACATGGGAATGATGTAGTTTTAGGTAATAGGCAGAAACTCCTGGTAATCTCAGGTACTAGTCACAGAAAGACATGTAAAAAAAAAAGGCCCAGTTATTGGAACAAGGAAATAAGACAGAATTTGATCATAAGAAACAAACCAAAAAAACCAGTTTCATGTCAGAGGAGGGACTGTGAGCAGGGTATACTGGTTATGGGTTTCTTAAATTCTCCCTAACTAGGGTTCTGATTGACCCAGAGGTTGGAACAATGTGGAAGCTGAAGCATGGGACTAAATGATCCAAGAGGATTGAAAGGATTGAAATCCAAGAGGATTGGACAAGGGGTTGGGTAAGTGGTTATGTTGGTTAATTCACATCTTACCCAGTTGGTCTGAGAATTGAGGTATCTTGCACAGGGTATCTGTTCTCTATGTCAGACTGTGCCCTTTAATTTGGATCCTTAGAATGCAAAGAAGATCTCGAGTATAGGAAGGTCTTCATCTGAGAAAAGCTTATTTTTAGGGTCATTCTATCACCCTCCCAGGGCCCATTAGACTTTTGGGTGTGCATTAGAACCAGCAGAACCTGGAATACCAGGGCTTTTTTTCTGACTTTTATAATTATGACAGTGGTGACACAAACAGTGAAAAAAATAGTACATCCATTTTGGGAATACAAGTGTGGTGAATTTGTGCTGACACTGTGGGTGATCAGAGACTTTATGGTTTCCTGGAAAGGTAGCCTCATTTGGTGCTGGGAAGTGCCTTTTTCAGGTAAAGGACAGTGTGCTATGATGGCAATTTGCATCACTACCTATCAAACCTTTTCTCCCCAACAGAACCATACTATTCAGTAATATGGTATATTTGGGTGTAGGTCCTAGCCTCTGGAAACAGTATTATAAAAAGATACTTGTATGTTTTGGGGGGAAATGGACTTCCACTGGCCTCTTCTGTTATTTATGGGCTTTCAGTAGAAGCGGTGAGGATGTTGTCATGATGTTTTATGAGGCTGGTTAGCTTTATAGTTTGAGAAACTTGAGCTATGCTTTTGGGACCAAAATCACACCCTCGCTTCCTCCTGCCAACACACACTAGAGAAAGGAAGAAAAAGAAAGAAAGAGAGAAAGAAAGAGAGGGAGAAAGAAAAGANCACCCTCGCTTCCTCCTGCCAACACACACTAGAGAAAGGAAGAAAAAGAAAGAAAGAGAGAAAGAAAGAGAGGGAGAAAGAAGAAAGAAAGAGAGAAAGAAAGAGAGAGAGAAAGAAAAGAAAAAAAAGAAAAGAAAGGAAAGGAAAGGAAAGGAAAGGAAAGGAAAGGAAAGGAAAGGAAAGGAAAGGAAAAGAAAAAAAAAGAAAGAAAGAAAAGAAAAGAAATCGCTACCGGTTAAGTGACTGCCTCTGGCTCAGGTCATGATACTGGAGTCCCAGAATTGAGTCCCGCATCAGGCTCCCTGGTTGGTAGGGAGTCTGCTTCTCCCTCTGACCCTCCCCCCTCTCTTGTTTTCTCTCTCTCACTCTCTTTCTCTCAAATAAATAAATAAAATCTTTTTAAAAAATTCAAATCAAACAGCAATCTGTGTCTGTAGTTTGGTCAGAGAAGATTGTTTCCACAGAAATGATAATCTCAGTAGGAAGGTAGCTGGGAAACTGGCAGCAAAGAAGATATGGACAGCAAAGAAATCATCTGATTGAGACTAAGTAGAATAAGGACCCACAAAAAAGAGAGGTGAGGTAGGAGGGGGAGAGAGAGAAAGATCCTTCTATAGAGCTTCAGTGAGCCTATTGACCACCCACAATGTTAATTTGGTCTTTTCACTTTAAGAGACCAGACAATAGGCATGGGGCTCTGTCTTTATTGCTATCACCAGGTGCTAAAATTGAACAATCCTTGTTCTAATTAAAAGACTTTTTAGGATTTTATCTCATTTTGGGGATTTGGATTGCAATGATAACCTTTAAACCATTTCCTTTGGCATTCATGGAACTCAGTTATGTTGGAAGTCATGGGTTTCCTGATAGGCCTTCTTAGGCTATGAGCAGCAATGTTAACAGACTATTTTTCCTGGCTCCCTTGCCTTGTGGCTGGGAGGTCACAGATCAAGATGGCAGGTCCAATGCAAGGCAGGCAGGGATGAAAAGTTGGAAGTTCTTTGGGGCTGAATTTAATACCAAGCAAGTAACTTTTAGAGTCCCTTTTCATTTCCCTTACACATACACATTGGGGCCCTAAGAAGTCCAGAACCCATACTACAAACATCCCTACTAGGTTCAGTGAAATATTAGAGCTATAATTCTAAAATCTTCTTCAGTTTAATTCTTTCATTTTATAGATGTGACAACAAAGGTTCAAAGCAGAAAAGTGATTTATCTAAGATTACCCAACCAGATGTCTCCTAACTCCAAGTGCAGTGCTCATTGTAATATATCTCAAAAAATGAAATTCTAGGGTCTATATTTGTAAGTTACACTCAGAGACAATTGTATAGAATAGAGGAACTTATTCTCTTGGAGCTCTTCCAGCTGAGAGTAAAAAGATTGCTGTGGCTCAACCACCATGACACTTTGCCTAGTAATTTCGTCTCTTGGACATTTGCCCAACCAAATTTGGAGTCATTTCCTCTGGAAAATTCTAAGTGTTTCCCTGTGAATGTTTCTGTCTATAGTTGATTGATTATGAATTGATATTTAAATTCTGGTACTGACCCCACATTATCTGTCAGACTGAAGTGAAGAAATGGGATGATTCCAGAGTGGTTTTTAGGGGCCAAGGTATGATTGAGTTAAGAACTAGGATGGGGGCACCTGGGTAGCTCAGTTGGTTAAGCATCTGACTCTTGATTTCAGCTAGGTCATGATCTTAGGGTCCTGGGATCAAGCCTGTGTGGGGCTCCACGCTCACTGGGGAGTCTGCTTGCGATTCTCTCCCTCCATCTCCCTCTGCCCCTTCCCCTGCTCAACCTCTCTCTCTCAAATAAGTAAACAAACTAAAAAAAAGAACTAAGATTGTTAAATTTTCTTGAGCTGAATCAAAGGAAAATATATTACTTATATTGATCATAGATAGTAAACTTGGCCCTGTTCTCCAAGCAGGAAAATTGTGAACATAAATGAATAGGACCTAAGAACTTAGATCTCCTCTATCAATATGCTATCAATATTCCAGCCTCATGGAGTGGCTCACTATGGCTCTGTTGTCTTGACTGCTAAACCTTTAGTTGAGATTTGGACTAGACCAGTGTTTTTAAAACTGATTAATCATCAGAATTACCTGGGGGTGGGAGGGTTCTTATTTAGTTAAATCTGTCTACTGTTGACTGAAAATATGCATGGTAATTAAATCTGGAATTGTAGCACTTTTTAGCATACTATTTCCTAGGTCCTACCTCTAGGGATTCAGTAGGTGAGAAGCATGGCCTGGAAATCTGTACATTTAACCAGCTTTCTGGGTGATTCTGATGATAATCTAGGTCTAAAGACTGTTGGACCAGGCTGATTTTCTTTTTGTCCAGCTCTGCCTGTAAAAGGCTCCTCTGTGAAAAACTCACAGGATGACAGATATGCTCTGCCTAAGAAAACCAAGGCCTGCAGATGCCTAGGGAAGGGGTTATTGACATAGCCAGAAGAATTCTTTGTTTAAGGAGAAAGAGTCACAGTGGCAGACCATTAAAGAAGAGGCTTTCCTACTGTTTTTAATTATTTATTTACAGAATTACACTTAACTAGGTGATGGAGAAACTAGAGGAGGAGGCAGAAAAGATTTGTAATTCATGTCAGGGGATTATAACACATTGAAGATCCAGAAGATATGACTATGAAACATTTCCGAAGTGATGTTGAACCCAAGGAGAAAACAGCATTTGCTTGATAAAAATTTGATTCTCTCACCCTCATCCCCTGGATACTTTCAGAAGCATGTTGTTTTGGCTAAGTGAGATTTCACCTATGCTAAGCTGAACCAGACACAAGTTGGAACATGTCTGGGGGCAAAGCATCCGAGTTTGTATTCCTTTCCATAATTACCCACTCCCTAAACATTTCTTCCCAGCCTTCATGTAACTTGTGACAAAACAGTCAGTGCTTCTGAGAATCCCTCACCATTTGTGTAGAGTTCTAAAGTAATACATCACTAGGGAGAGCCTGCTTTTAATTTGAGATGCTGTGAAGTGCTTTGAGAGAGTGCCACTACAAGTTCTATGACACTAAGCTAAGGCAGTTGAGGTAAAAGTCACCAGGAGTCAACAGGCCCTCCTCTCCACATGCAAGTTGGAACTGCTTCTATTTGCCTCTCTGTTTACCATGTTTCTTCCATAGGCTTTTGCAAATACTGAGCCTGGGCCCTTAGGATTGATAATCCCTGCTGGGGGCTTCCTTTACAAAATAAGATTAGGGGCGATGCCTCTCTATGGTGGCACTTCGGATCCTGTAGCAGTGGGCTGGGAAGATAGATTTGGGGATGAAATGTGCCTTTTTAAAATAACTCTTAATAAACTTTTCATTTTAGAATAGTTTAAGATATACAAAAAAAGTTGCAGGTATATTACAGACTCCCCCTCTGTACCACATTGTTAACTGGTGAAAAATTAAAATTAAATTATTTATATTGTTGGATTATAGAGACCATCTTTGCAACTGTTTTCTATTAGCTTTATCTTTGCTCTATTTCTTTTCCCCCTTTTTTCTACCTTCTGTGGCTTTAATTGAGTATTCTTTGTGATTTCATTTGACCTCTCTTGACATGTCATTTATGCTTCTTTTAAAAACATTTTAAAAATCATTAATTATTTTTTAATGATTATCAACCATGACCACAAGGAGACCTTTTCTAGTTTCTCACTGTGCGTATCTGGTGAATTACAGGAGTGAAAGCCCACGGAAGTGTGAAGAGCCCTCCTATGACTGCAGCCCCCAGGAGTTTGTCACTCTCAAGGTAATCTGCACTTAGCCTTCAGGAATTTGTCGAAATAGTCATTTAAGTCTCCCTACCAACTTATGGATTTCAGGGGCTTTTGTTCCAGGTAAGCAAATTTCAATGGTTATATCACTCTGGATTTGACTATCTCTCCAAATGTTGGGGTAATGTTTGCTCTGCAACATCAGTTCTGTGATGGGTCCAAGAAATGTCATTGATTTTTTTGTTTGTCCAGCTTTTTGTTGTTTCAAGAACAAGAGTGACAATTTCCAAGCTTTTTGCGTAATCTGAACCCAAAGCTGGTCTTTTTATATCCCAAATCATAGCCTCAACTTACCCCCTCACTCCCCTACTTCCACTAACTTTGAGTAAGACTGATTCTGATGACCATATCTCTGTGTGTCTAGAATCAATTTATGTTCATAATAAAAGAATGAAAGATAGGTTCAGTGTTTGGTAGAACATTAATTGGCTCATTAACTGTAAGTACATCATTTTATTTTCATTACCCAGGATCTGGTTAAGAATAGGTAGTATCCTAAACTCAACCTTTGAGTGATGAATATATGCTTTTTTGGGCAATTACTATAAATAAATACCACCAAAAGGAGTTTAGAGGAAATAAACTGTAAGATATATGCTTTCTCTAGTTTGATTGCAGAAAGGCATGAGAGTGGACATAACAGTGGTTACTGGGCTTTCCTGGAAGACTAGGATAAGGGGCTGGCTTGAAGAAAGTAAGCTTTCAAGGCAAGATGATCCCCTCTATGCTGTAGGGTTCCACCCTTTATGGAGTCATCAATCCTTTTGAAAATCTGATGAAAGAGAAAGGACCTTCTTTTCAGAAAAATGTACATTCCAGCAACCTTTTAAATCCATGTTCTCTAGATAGAATTTTCTTTTGCATTTTGGTTATCTGGAGAGCTAGTAATGGCCTCTGACATCTTTAGCCCATTTAGATGCCTTGTAGGGCAGCCTCTCACTTTTCTCCTGCTTCCACCTATCACAGATCTTAACCTTCCTATTCAGAGAAGTTGTGTTTAGATCAATATTTGGCAAAATTTGGCTAATTGGTTTGTGGGAGGGTATAAAATAAAGTTTTATTGAAATACTGCCACACCCATTTGTTCATACACTATCTCTGGCTGCTTTTTTCCTTACAACTGCAGAGTTGAATAATCATGTCAAAACTAAAAATATTTATTATCTGGTCCTTTACAGGAAAAGTTTTCTGACCCTGCTTTAGATGAAAAAGTCCAGAAAAGTACAGCTGATAAAAGAGTTAACTTACACAAGCATTACCCTGCCCAAGGATGTTTACATTTTAACAGGGATCAAAATGCTTTTCAATTGGATAGACTGAATCTTAAAAGTGGAATTTTATGTTTTAGTGAACAAACACCTAAAAATCTATTGATAACCCTCTAACTCAGATCACTTACATGTGTGTTCAACTGTGCTAGTAAGCAGAAAAAGCTTTATCTGGCTATTTCCTGTAATTCAAGAATTCCCAACCTACACCAAATTGGCTCACATAAAACTTCACGATAAATTCTATCCTTTGGTATTATGCTGGACTTCCTTTCTTTTCCCCCTTAGCCAGTGCTCTCAAAAAGCGTCCCAGCTTTCCAGAAAATAGGAGCTCTATCCGATGCTCTTCTCCTTAGGATCTCAGTATGGTGGCTTTCTAATACAAATACTAGTCTTCTAGTGCTCTTTGCTTAGAGGACCAGAGTAAGCACTTGTAAACAGCTTTTTCTGCAAACATTAATGTTCATGGGGCCTGCAGAGGAACAGACATAGAGTTCGCACAACGGCATTTCTCTCCAGTTTAATATTTACACGAACTACTCACTGGTTTGAAAGGCCAAAGAAGCCAGTTGTGCTAATATCTATATATAGGCTGGATCAGAGAAGAGTCTCTGACACAGAATGCTTTGAATGCAGGGCCCAGCTGGCCAGTCAATGGTGCTGAGCATTCAGGCTTGTATTTCTATTTGTCCTCTCAAGGTTCCAGGCTAATCGCACGCAGGATTGGTTGTTCTTTTGCATTTTGTGCTACGTTTTTACTAGCTTCTATTTGCTGCCTTGTACTTCCACCTCACCCTACCCCATCCATTGCTTATTTCCTGTGAACCTATGCCATACTGTTTGGCCATTTTGCAAACATATTTTCCTGTTTCTGTGGAGATAACATGCTGTGGTGGAAGGATATAGGCTTTGGCTTCAGAGAGAACTAAGCTCAGCTTCATGGCATGCTATCTGGTGTCACCAAGGCAAACTGTGATGAGTCTCTCCTTCATCTGTAAAATGGGAATATGATACTTGAGATACTATGTATAAAACACCTAGCCTAGCACCTGATATATTGTAGACAGTCTGTAACGCCAGTTCTCTTCCCTTTTATCTCATTCTCCTCAATGGGGCCTCTTGACTTCTGTGGCTTATCTGTTCTCTGATTCATCTGCACCCAGGCTTTTTTGATTTATAGATGTCCTTTCCCCCTGTCCTACAATCTTGCTATCCTTCGTTTCTTGATCCAGTGGAGCACACCGACTGACTTTTATTGGATGGCTCACCATAATTCTTAAAGACTTGAAAAGCCTGTACCCAATAACACTCTCTTCAGTCATTTAGAAGGGTAGCAGAATCATTATGTAGTGATTTGCACGTAAATGGTGCTGTGTTTTATTTAGCCATGACAGAAAAGAACGTGTAAACAACAGCGTCTGCATGAATATGCATGTTGCTTAATGACATCATTATTTAATTTGCTTTTTTGCCGAGACTCACCTCACAGATGGTTCTAGGAAGGACCCAAGAATTACACTGAAATCACCAAATACTCATTCTTTTCTTGCCAACTTAGTAGTCTTTCAAGATTTGTTGGGGCATATATAAGCAATAGAGCTACCTCATGTTGATTCAGATTCTTCTTTTAAGTAAACATTTGAAGAGCTAAACTATTCAAAATACCATGTCCTGGAAATCAGAAACATCTATAACATAGCCTTGTGTTACGTGTCACATGTTAACTCCTCTCCCTGTAATTCTTAGCCCTCTCTCTACCCTGATACCTCATGTATACTATTGACCTAGGCTCCCTTTTTACTTTTTTCCATTGTGTTAGATAGACTTATTGATCATAATTCTTTATTCCCTAGTAAAGAAGTGGTATCATATATTCACATCCCTGCAAGGACTTAGAACTTTGACCCTGAAAGGTCACCTGGGTCTCGTTACTTTACTGTGGTTTCCCTTGAGGGCTGATGAAAAATGGAAAGGCTCTTTGCTTCCCTCAAAAACCTTTCTTATTGCCTTGTATCTTTTCTGAAATATCTACCAGTAGTCAGTCAATCTTTCAACTTGAGACAGTGAAAGACTTAAAATGCGTGCATGCTACATAGAGGAAGGAACATACAAACAGTGTTTATTATTATCTGGAGTGACAAGTTTATCAAATGGACTCAGGATTCAATAGAAATTTAAGTAAGTATATTTTAAGTGCCAAGCACTGAACTAGATATTTCCCAGTTGTTTTATCACCTCATGAATCCTTAGAGAACACTGTAAGATAAATTTCATTATTTTCCCCATCCTATATATGAAGCAACTGAGACTCAGAGACATTCAAGTTATGTGCCCAAAGTCACAGCTGCTTAGTAGCATATCTATGACTGAATGCCAAACTAAGGAAAGAGGCAAGTCCTTGAGAAGGGATATAGTGTGAGAACGAGAGACACCTTAAAAATATACTTCCTACATGCCAGACAGTGTTAGGTCTTCCTTTTCCTTCCCTCCCTCAACTTTTGATTTTTATAAGAATTTATCTTATTTTCTCTCCCTATTGCTTAGTCCCAAGGTAGAGGGAATTCTAATGGTGGTCATATTTGCTAAGCAGTTGTTGAGAAAAGGGCCATTTTACTGTGCTGACCTGCCTTCTGTCTTTCTTCACACCTTTACTGTATATCTCTGTAATCTGTGGGGAATGGAACAACTTCTGAATGGGAAGTTATTGACTCTCAGCAGCTTTGGCTACTCTTTCAGGGACTTGAGATCATACTTGGCAATCTTCTATGTCAGATATTTCCAAAGATAGTTCAGTCTCAAGGCTGACTGTGTGTGATTGCCTAGCTTCCAAACCACTCAGAGTAAACTTCTGCAACAACCCATCCTCTCCTACCTTTTGTGGGCTTTGAGCAGGGAACAGAGCCTGTTTTTGTGCAAAAAGTGGTCTGGGTCTTAGCCCCCAAATAGCCATTTGGGGGAAACTAAAGTCTTGAAAGTACTCTTAAAGTGAAAATTTTGAGGGCTTCATTGTCTTCCACAACTTAAGACCTATGGAATCAGGCCCAAGCCAAAATATTTTTCCTTTCCCCAAGCTAGATACTTCAACCAAACTATGAACTCCATACTAGAATAAAACATGTCATTCTCGTTAAGACTGAGTTTTATCTCAAAATTGTTTTTGTATTACAGATAATTTTGAAAAATTAAAGTACTTTTGAGGATGCACTTTATAAGTCATTTTTTTTCAAGTACAAATTTGGCTCTATTCTAGTATTCTCCCAACTGAATCTGGGCTGAATGAGAATCATATATGCTTCAAAGGTCTTCCTGAGCAGAGTAAGATTCTCCTCCTCATAGTCATCAGTGTTATCACGACCAACAAATTAAAGAGAAGTAGAAAGGTAATTGATATTTATTGAAAATTTACGATGTGCCAAGAGTTGTGTTACTTTATATATATTATCTCTAATTCTATATACATGATGTACATGATGTCTAACTCAATATAAACTTCTGAAGCAGAAACTATTATTCTCACCTAACAGATGAAGAAAAATAAGCTGAGAGAAATTGAATATTTTGTCCAAGATCACCTAATTACTAAGTGGCAGAGCTGGAGATTTTTTAAAAACAGTTTTATTGAGATATAATTTACATATCATAAAATGTACCCATTTTAAGTGTTGAAAAAAAGAGAGAATACTCAAATTAATAAAATCAGAAAAGAAAGTGAGGTCATTACTACTGATCTTACAGAAGTAAAAATGATTATAAGAAAATACTAAGAACAATTATATGCCAACAAATTAGATAACCTAGATGAAGTGAAAAAATTCCTAATGACACACAAACTATTAAAACTGACACAAGAAGTAGAATTGTGAATAGCACTATAACAAGTAGATTGAATTAGTAATCAAAAACTTCCCAACAACAACAGCAGCAAAAACAAAACCCAGAACCAGATGGCTTCATTACTGAATTCTACTAAATGTTTAGAGAATTAACACCAATAATTCATAGATTCTCCTAAAACATAGGAGAGAAAGGAACATTTCCTAACTAATTCTATGAGGCCAACTATTCTATGATACCAAATCCAGAAAAAGATATTACAAGAAAAGAAAACTATAGACCAATATCTCTTAGGAATATGAATGCAAAAATTCTCAAAAAGATATTAGAAAACCAAATATAGCAACATATTAAGAGGATTGTGTACCATGATCAAATGGGCATTACCCCAAGAGTGCAAGGCTGGTTCCACATATGAAATTTAGTTAATTCAATAGAGCATATCAATAGAATTAAGGAATAATGTTACATGATTATCTCATTAGATGTTGAAAAATCATTTAACAACATCTAATACCCTTTGATGCTAAAAACACTCAAATTATGAGTATTGGGAAGCTTCCTCAAAATGATAAAGGGCATCTATGAAATACCCGCAATTAACATCATGATTAGCGCTGAAAGACTGAAAGCCTTCCACTTAATATTAGACATGACATGATGTCCGCTCTCTCACCACTTCTGCTCAAACATTGTATAGAAGTTCTAGCCAGGGAAGGAAGTTACGCAAGAAAAAGAAATAAAAAGCATCCAAATAAAAAAGGAAATAGTAAAATTATGTGTATTTGCAGTTGATATAATCTTTCACACAAAAAATCTTAATGAAACCACAAAAACTCTTAGAGTTAATAAACAAGTTCAACATTGTTGCAGGAAACAAAATCAACTTATGAAAAGCCAACTGTATTTCTATACACTAAAAATAACCAACCCAGAAATAAAATTAATAAAAACAATAGTATCTAAAAGAATAAAATACTTAAAAATACCTTTAACAAAGGATGTGCAAGACTTAAATACTGAAAACTACAAAACATGGTTGAAAAAAATTAAATGGAAGGACATCCCGTGATCATGGATAGGAAAACAGCAATACTCACCAAATTTATCTATGATTTCAATGCAATCCCTATTAAACTTTCTATTGCCTTTTTTTGGTGAAGAAATAGACAAGCTTATCCTAAAATTCACATGGAATTACAAAAGACACAAATTAGCAAAAACAATCAGAAAGAAGAATGAAGCAAGAGAATTCATATTTTCCAATTTCAATAATTAATACAAAGCTATAGTAATCAAAATAGCATGGCCATAGCATAAAGGTAGATATAGAGATGCATGGCATAGAATTGGGAATTTGGAAATAAGCCCAATCACTGATGGTCAATTGATCTTTGATAAGGGCTCCAAGCCATTCAATGGGGGAAAGAATAGTCTTTTCAATAAATGGTCCCTGGACAACCAGATATCCATATGCAAAAGAATGAATTTAGAACCCTGTATCACACCATATAAAAAATTAACTCAAAATGGATCAAAGACCTAAATGAAAAGCTAAAGTTATAAAAACTTTGGAAGGAAATAAATCTTTATGACCTTTTGTTAATCAACATTTTCTTAAATATGACATGAGAAGTACAAGCAACTAAAGAAAAACACGTAAATATGAATTCACCAAAATTAAAAACTATTGTGCATTAAAGGACACTATCAAGGCAGAATGCAAATCATATATCTGATAAAATTCTAGTATCCAGAATATATAAAGAACTCTTACAACTCAATAGCAAAAAGACAAATGACTCAATTTAAAAAATGGGGAAAGCACTTCAATAGACACATCCACAAAGAAGGTATACAAATGGCCAACAAGCCCATGAAAAGATGTTCAACATCTTTAGTCATCAGGGAAATGTAAATCAAAACCACAATGAGCTATTACTTCACATTTGCTAGGATGGCTAGAATTAAAAAAAAGAGGGAAAATAACAATGGTTGGTGAGGATGTGGAGATTAGAACCCTCATACATCACTGGTGGGTGTGTAAAATGTGGAGACCACTGTGGAAACAGTATAGTATTTCCTCAAAAACTTAAACATAGAATTGCCACGTGGCCCAGAAATTTCACTCCTAGGCATATACCTAGAGAATTGAAAACATATGTTCAAACCAAAACTTGTATATGAATGTTCACAGCAGAATTATTCATACTAGCCCAAAGTGTAAATAATCCAAATGTCCATCATCCAATGAATGGATAAACACAATGTGGCAAATCCAAATGTATTATTACTCAGCCACAAAGGAATAAAGTACTGATACATGCTACAACATGGATGGATCTTTGAAAACACACTGAGTGAAAGAAGCCAGACACAAAAGTGATATATTCTATGTGCTATGGTGTGAATGTGATTCCATGTTGGAGCCCTAACCTCCAAAGATGATGGTATTAGGAGGTGGGGTCTGTGGGAGATGCTTATTAAGTCATGAGGGTGGAGCTTCCATGAATGGGATTAGTGCTGTATAAAAGAGGCTCCAGATAGATCCCTAGCCCCTCCCCCTCCACCATTTGAGGACACAGCGAGAAGGCACAGGTTATGAACCAGGAAGAGGGCTGTCTTCAGAACTCAACCACGCTGGCACTTTGATCTTGGACTTCCCAGTGCCCAGAACCATGAGAAATAAATGTTTATAGGTTATAAGCTACCCACTCTGTGGTACTTTGTTATAGCAGCCCAAATAGACTAAGACAATAGGATTCCATATAAATGAAATATTCAGAGTGGGTAAACCCATAGAGACAGAAAGGAGATTAGTGGTTACCAGGGGTTGAGAGAGTGGGGGAATTAAAAAGGAGTGTTGAATGGGCACGAGATTTCTTTATAAGGCGATGAAATGGTCTGGAGTTAGATATTGGTGATGGTTGCACAGTATTTTGAATATATGAAGAGCCACCGAATTGTACACGTTAAGATGATTAAAATGATAAATTTTATATTATGTGAATTTTCTCTTAGTTTTAAAAAGTCTTTTAAAAATGCTTCAATTCTGGAAACTCCAACCCATTACCCCAGAAACAGGTTCAACCTGGAGCAGGGAGAGTTTCTCTGAGCAAATGATGAAGATCAGATGATAATGGTCCTGCTAACTATGAGGGGGGCCACACAGAGTGGTTTCTAGTTTCCATTACAAAGTTCATGGGCCATAAGGAAAGTGAGATGCAGTAGCTCTTGAAATGACCATATTGTGGCAATCCCTGATTAATCGGTTGTGAAGCCCTACACATTGCCTGTAATCTCAGTCTGGTATAATTCCTACATGATTGATTAACTGTCGCAGTTCTCACTCACTTTGGGCTGCTATAACTAAGTGCCACAGATCTGGCAGCGTATTAACAAGAGAAACTTGATGACTCTTGAAAGGACACTAATCCCATTTCTGAGGCTCCACCTTCCTGAGTTCATCTAATCCTAATTACCTCCCAAAGGCCCCACCGCCTAATACTATCACACTGGGGAGTAGGGTTTCAACATATAAATTGTGGGGGGACACGAACATTCAGTCCATAACACCCACACATGAGTAACTCCTCTCTAAAGGGAATACATACACCTGAATTTTTTCCAGTTAAGACATTGCTATGGCAAGTTAGATTTATTCAATTCAGTCACCGAATATTTATCAAGCACCTAATGCTGTTTATTGAGCATTTATTGTGTGCTTGATCACTGTACATTAACAGTTTATATATATATGTATATATATATAAACTCACTTAGTCCACTTAACAAACCCATTAAATAGATATTAATGTTCCCATTTTATAGATGGGAGACTATAATGGAAAGATGTTAAATAAATTGCCTAAGGCAATTTACTTACTGGCAGATCTGGGATATTAACTGAGATCTATGATTCCATACCCCATGCTCTTTCACACTATACTGTAATGGCAGTTAGTATGGGCTGGAGGGTGAGGCATATGGAGATCATAGAGAAAGAAGGCTAGCATGAATTCTGGGTGTTATTCCAGACCAACTGATTGAATTTCTCACATTTCAGACAGTTGTTTAGGCTTCATGAAGACAACGGCTTAAATAACCTAATTCTCTCTCCTTCACTCTTGTAAAAATAAAATCTTTTATCCATTATCATTTTCACAATTTCACTGTGCAGTAAATTGGGCCTGTTGAAATCTCATAATATTGTTGGAATGGTGTTAGGCATTTACAGTATGTGTTCCAGTTTGTTTATTTGTTAACTGTGAAAACCTGTTGATCGTACATTAAATTGAGGCAGATCTATAGCTTCTGACTTAAAAAAAAAAAGGAGACATATTGTAAATGTGGCTGTTGACAGAATGACAGGATTTTAAGCTTTTACAATTAAAAATGTCTACACATTCTGTGTGACATCCAATAATTAAATGTCTGGCAAGTGTCATTAAACAAAATTTACATACCAAAGGTGTTGGTTTGTAAATAATCAGGATAGGAAGAGTGGATGAGTGTATACACAACTGTGTTTACTTGAATAACTGCCTGTAACTTAATGAAACCATCGTTTCATCTACTCTTCTCAAAAGTCTAAAATATATCAAAATTACTATTTATGCTGTACTAAAGAATTGTATTTGCCGTTCTGCAAATAATTATGATTACAGACAGATAAATTAGGATTACATTATTTAATTGCCATACGGTGTTGTAACTTCTTTTAACGATATAAACCTTAATCCACATCACCTCTTTCAAGACTCATACCAGAACATGCCTCCTCTTTAAAGCCTTCCCTCACTAAGCTGCCATGCTCACAACATACTTTTCATACCGGGCATGCTGTTTAAAGAGTGCCATCTTGCTTATATGTATTAATATTATTTAAAAATGACCTTTCTGGCTATTTCAGGAATATCCATTTTCTTTCTATCTGGCAAGCTCCCCAAAGAAGTCATTGACTTCTTTTTTATCATTGACTTCTTTTTTATCATTGACTTCTTTTTTATAGCCACAAAATGTTTAATGATAGTCCTCTAAATAATAGGTGCCCAATAAATATTCCTGGAATTGCAGATTGCCTTTCTAAGTTGCTAAGCTCATTTAATGTCTACACTATTAAAGGTCATGGTATCTGGAAATTTTGAGCATAAATCCAGTGGTGTCTGAGAAATCTGGGAATTGTTTTTGTTACTGGAAAAGAAATGATTCTTTATCTTTACCCAAGTGATTGGACAAGCACTCTAAACACAGCCTCTCTGGCCTAAAAGGACTCAAGCATCCCCTCCCTCCATTCACCAGGATATCCCCCACATCCTTGTTGTGGAAGGGCCTTGATTCTTCTTTGTAGCATTTTTTGACTTATATAAAAAGGGATATCTCTCAGGAGAGAAATCTCAAAAAGTAATACTTAGTTTATCTGGCATCATTTATCCTGAGACTGCTCCGGGTTGAGTTGGGTCCTCATTATCTGCAGAAAGAAGGAGAGTGGTTCCACTTCTGGCACGACAGTTAGGAGCTCTTTGGACTTTCTTCTCAGAGTACAGTTGAAAATTATTTTTTAAAAACAATTTAAAGTTTCTGGAAATTGTCCTAAGGGCATAGAGCACATGAAGAAATGTTCTGAAATTTTCAGTGATGGATGCACAACTCTGAATATATTGAAAACCACTGAAAGGTATACTTTTTGTTTTAGAGAGAGAGAGAGTGCACAAGCATGAGCAGTGGGGAGGGGAAGGGCAGCAAGAGAGGGAGAGAGAATCTTAGACTCCACACCCAGTGCAGAGCCTGACACAGGGCTCGACTGGGGGCTCCATCTCATGACCTTGAGATCATGATCTGAGCAGCAATCAAGATTTGGACGCTTAACCTACCAAGCTACCCAGGCACCCCTGAATGGTATATTTTAATGGGCAAATTGAATCACATGTATATTGTATCTCAATAAGGCTGTTAAAAATTAAGAAAGAAACAGGGAAAGCAAACTTCAGATTCTGTCTTTCAGAGTGCACCCAGAATAGTATTAGTGAAATAAAGGAGAATGTAAAACTTATCTATTGCTGTTTAACAAATTTCCCAAAACTTAGCTGCTTAAAACAGCAAAGATTTAACCCAGTTTCTATGGGTCAGGAATCCTGGGCACAGTTTAGCTGGGTGCCTCCCAGTCTAGGTCTCTTATGAAGTTAGAGCTAAGCCATCAGACAGAACAGTAGTAGTCATATCAGCTCTTGGTTTGGACTGGAGAATTTGCTTCTAATCTCACTCATATATCTGTTGACTAGGAAGATCAGCTTCCAATTCATTTATGTGGTTGCTGGCAGGGTTTGGTTCCTCATTACAAGGACCTGAGTGATCTCAATATATGGCAACTGATGATGAGGAGAGAGGGAGAATATGCCAAAGTGTGTCCAAGATGGAAGCCATCGTCTTTTTGTAACCTAATCTTGAAAGTGGAATTCCATGACTTCTGCTGTATTCTTTTCTTTCTTTTTTTCTCTCTTTCTTTTTTCTCTTTCTTTCTTTCTTTCTCTTTCTTTCTTTCTTTCTTTTTCTTTCTTTCTTTCTTTCTTTCTTTCTTTCTTTCTTTTCTTTCTTTCTTTCTTTCTTTCATTTTTTTATTATATTATGTTAGTCACCAGACAGGACATCTTTGGTTTTTGATGTAAAGTTCGATGATTCATTAGTTGTGTATAACACCCAGTGCATCATGCAATATATGCCCTCCTTACTACCCATTACCAGCCTATCCCAGTCACCCACCCCCCTCACGTCTGAAGCCCTCAGTTTGTTTCTCAGAGTCCATAGTCTCTCATGGTTCATTCCCCCTTCTGATTACCCCCCCTTTCTTTATCCCTTTCTTCCCCTACCGATTTTCCTAGTTCTCACGTTCCATATGAGAGAAATGATATGATAATTGTCTTTCTCTGCTTGATTTATTTCACTTAGCATTATCTCCTCCAGTGCCGTCCATGTTGCAGCAAATGTTGATAAATAGTTCTTTTTGACAGCTGAGTAATATTCCATTGTATATATGGACCACAACTTCTTAATCCAGTCATCTGTTG
>NC_048238.1:86439021-86441377 GCF_002007445.2 Ailuropoda melanoleuca | reverse complement strand
TTTCCATCTTTTTGTGTCTTCTTTAATGTCTTTCAAGAGTGATTTATAGTTTCTAGAATATAGATCCTTTACGTCTCGTTAAGTTAATTCCAAGGCAACGTATGGTTTTTGGAGCTATTGTAAATGGGAGGGATTCCCTAATTTCTCTTTCTTCAGTCTCATTATTCGTGTATAGAAATGCAACTGATTTCTGAGCATTGATTTTGTATCCCACCACATTACTGAATTGTTGTATAACTTCTAATAGTTTGGGAGTGGATTCTTTTGGGTTTTCCATATAAAGTATCATGTCATCTGTGAAGAGAGACAGTTTGACTTCTTCTTTGCTGCTTTGGATACCTTTGATCCCTTTTTGTTGTCTGATTGCTGTTGCAAGGACTTCTAGTGCTATGTTGAATAATAGTGGCGAGAGTGGGCATCCTTGTCGTGTTCCTGATCTTAAGGGAAAGGCTTCCAGCTTTTCCCCATTGAGAATGATATTTCCTGTAGGCTTTTCACAGATAATTTTTATGAGATTGAGGAATGTACCCTCTATCCCTACACTCTGAACCGTTTTAATCAGGAAAGGATGTTGTATTTTGTCAAATGCTTTTTCTGCATCTATTGAGAGAATCATATGACTTTTGGCTTTTTCCTTCTGGATATGATGTATCACATTGATTGATTTGCGAGTGTTGAACCATGCTTGCATCCCAGGTATGAATCCCACTTGGTCATGATGGATAATCCTTTTAATGTACTGTTGGATTCTATTAGCAAGGATCTTGTTGAGGATTTTGGCATCCATATTCATTAGAGAAATCGGTCTGTAATTCTCCTTTTTGAGGGGGTCTTTGCCTGGTTTGGGGATCAAGGTAATATTAGCCTCATAGAATGAGTTTGGTAGCTTTCCTTCTGTTTCTATTTTTNCCAGATTTGAATCTCACTTGGTCATGATGGATAATCCTTTTAATGTACTGTTGGATTCTTTTAGCCAGGATCTTGTTGAGAATTTTGGCGTCCATATTCATTAGAGAAATCGGTCTGTAATTCTCCTTTTTGAGGGGGTCTTTGCCTGGTTTGGGGATCAAGGTAATATTAGCCTCATAGAATGAGTTTGGTAGCTTTCCTTCTGTTTCTATTTTTTGAAATAGCTTTAGGAGAATAGGTATTATTTCTTCTTTGAATGTTTGGTAGAATTCCCCAGGAAAACCGTCTGGGCCTGGAGTTTTATTATTTGGAAGGTTGTTNGAGTTTTGTATTTTGGAAGGTTGTTTATCACTGCTTCAATCTCTTCATATTTAATTGGCCTATTTAAAAAATAAGTTTCTTCCTGTTTCAGTCTTGGTAGTTTATAGGTTTCCAGGAAGGCCTCCATCTCTTCCAGATTGTTTAGTTTTTTGGCATATAGCTGTTGATAAAAGTTTCTAATAATCCTTGCAATTTCNTTTTCTAAGAATCCTTCCAATTTCATTGGTGTTGCTTGTGACCTCTCCTTTTTCATTCATAATTTTATTAATTTGGATCCTTTATCTATTCTTTTGGATAAGTCTTGCCATTGGTCTATCAATTTTATTAATTCTTTCAAAGAACAGCTTCTAGGCCTGTTGATCTGCTCTAATGTACTCCTAGTTTCTAATTCATTGATTTCTGCTCTAATCTTGGTCAACTGTTTCCTCGTGCGTGGATTAGGCCTGTCCCTCTGTTGCTGTTCCAGTTTCTTGAGGTGAGAATATAGAAACTGCATTTTAGATTTTTCTATTCTTTTGAGTGAGGCTTGGATGGCTATGTATTTCCCCCTTAGGACTGCCTTTGCAGTATCCCATAGGTTTTGGACCGTTGTGTATTCATTCTCGTTGGTCTCCATAAATTGTTTAATTTGTTTTTTGATTTCCTGGTTTATCGAGTCATTCTTGAGCAGGATGGTTCTTAGCCTCCAAGTGTTTGAGTTTCTTCCAGGTTTTTCCTTGTGGTTGAGTTCCAATTTCAGAGCGTTGTGGTCTGAGAATATGCAGGGGATAATTTCAATCTTTTGGTATTGGCTGAGACCTGTTTTGTGTCCCAGAGCATGATCTATTCTTGAGAATGTTCCATGGGCATTTGAATAGAANAATGAGTATTCTTTGGTTCTGGGGTGTAGTGTTCTATATATATCCATGAGTTCCATCTCATCGAGTATGGCATTCAAAGCTCTTGTTTCTATGTTGGTTTTCTGCTCCAGTGCTCTGTGTATTGCTGATAGTGGAGTGTTGAGGTCCCCTTTTATTAACGTATTTTTATCTATATGTCTCTTTATTGTGGTTAAGAGTTGGCTTGTGTTTCTTGCTGCTCCCCTGTTGGGGGCATATATATTTATAATTGTCATATCCACTTGTTG
>NC_048238.1:86435480-86438867 GCF_002007445.2 Ailuropoda melanoleuca | reverse complement strand
TTAAGAATAATATAGTGCCCTTCTGTATCCCTAACTATAGTCTTTAGTTTAAATTCCAATCTGTCTGATATGAGAATTGCTACCCCAGCTTTCTTTTGAGGTCCATTNTGAGGTCCATTTGCGTGGAAGATGGTACTCCATCCCCTTACTCTAAGTGAATGTATCTTTGGGTTCAAAATGAGTCTCTTGTAGACAGCAAATGGATGGGTCATGTCTTTTTATCCAATCTGCAACCCTGTGGCTTTTTGTGGGAGCATTTAGGCCATTTACATTGAGACTGATTATTGAGAGATATGATTTTAATGATGCCATGTTGCCAGTAAATTCTTTGTTTCTATAGATTGTGACTTTCTGTTCTGTATCACTCTTGGGGCCTTTTTACTTTTATAGAACCCCCTTAATATCTCCTGTAGGTCTGGTTTCGTGGTTACAAAATCGGTTAATGACTGGCGATTCTGGAAGGTCTTTATTTCTCCATCAAATCTGAATGACAGCCTTGCTGGATAAAGGATCCTTGGCTGCATGTTTTTCTCTGAAAGAGCTTTAAAAATGCCCCCCTCAACCCTTTCTCTCATTCCAGGTCTGTGTAGACAGGTCTGATGTAATTCTGATACCTTTGCCTTGATACGTGAGAAATTTCTTTGCCCTGGCCGCTTTCAGTACTGTATCCTTGGATCTAATATTTGTGAATTGCACTATGATGTGATGTGGCGTAGGTTTGTCGTGGTTGAGCTTGGGAGGGGTCCTCTCTGCCTCTTGGACACGTATGTTTGTTTCCTTTGCTAGATTAGGGAAGTTTTCAGCTACAATTTGTTCAAATATCTCTTCTAGATGTCTGTTTTTCTCCACCCCCTCGGGGATGCCGATGATTTTGACATTGGAACGTTTCATTGAGTCAGTAATCTCCTGTAACCTACATTCCTGAGAATGGATTTTTTTGAGTCCAGATTCTATTTTAGCTTTCTCTTCTACTAACCCATTCTCCAATTTGCCAATACGTTCTTCTGCCTCATTCACCCTGGCCATCAGAGCCTCTAGTTTTGACTGCATTTGGCTCATAGAATTTTTAATTTCTGCCAGATTCACTCTCATTTC
The DNA here is from genome assembly GCF_002007445.2 of Ailuropoda melanoleuca. Lineage (NCBI taxonomy): Eukaryota > Metazoa > Chordata > Mammalia > Carnivora > Ursidae > Ailuropoda > Ailuropoda melanoleuca. The sequence continues at coordinate 86,437,772 of NC_048238.1, read as the reverse complement.
TGCCCTTAGAGATTCTATATTCTCATTAACATTTTCGTTAATACTTTTTTCAATTCTACACATCATCTTGACCTTTGTTACTCTGAATTCCATTTCTGATAATTTGGTTATATCATATCCAGTAGTTCTGTGGCAGAGGCCACAGACTCATTGTCTTTTCTTTGCTGGGGTGGGGATTTCTCCTTCTCATCATTCTGATGAGGAGAGGTTGCGGGGGTGTCCAGAGCTCAAATTATTGACCGGGACCCAGGCCATGCGCCCTTGTTTTATAGGGATCTTAGGGATTTGGGCTTCTTGATTTTTCAGCCTGCCTTCTGGGGGAGGGGCCTGCCTGGCCAATACTCAGGCAACCCTGTTTGGGTAGAGTCTCCGTGTCCCCTGCGAGGGGGGATGGGGATGGGCACACTGTGAGCTGGTATTTCTAGGCTGTTGTTCTCTGGCGGCTTTCCCTGGTGGTCTGCTGTGCCTCTTCTGAGAGTCAGAGCAGCAGCAGCCGAATCTCAGCCTCTGTCTCAGAACAGAGGGATCACGCACTGTTCTCCACTGATGTTCTGGCCACTTTAACTCTGTTTCTGTTGGTGCTGCTTAACCCTGCAGCGTCCCGGGCTGTGCGCCCCACACCCGGCGTCCCAGCCCTCACTTCCNCAGCCCACACTTCCAGGGCCGGCGTGTCTCTGTCCTTTGTGTTTCTAACACCGCCAGCTACCCGCGCACTCCCGGAGCTTCCAGTCTCAGTCTGGATCCAGTGAGCACACCGTAGCTCCGTTTCAGTCTGGTCACACGTTCCCCAGCTCATGGTCTCAGTCTGCTGTCTCGCAGGTGCCGGTCCATGAGTCTGCCCGCTGCCCCATGCAGGTGGCTACTGCTTTCTGGCACCCGAATGTGGTGGCTCCCTCCCCCTTCCATTTATCTTCCGATATCTGTGCGCGGTTTCATGGCTCCCCGCTTCATACCTCAATACTCAGTGCTGGAGATGTTCATTTGTAGAGATCCAGATGTATCTTCCTGCATCTCAGGCTGATTCCCTGGATGTTCTGGATGGTCTGGTACCTATCCAGCTCGACTCAGGGGACCGGCTGAAAAAGGGGTCCCCTACTCCTCTGCCATCTTAACTCCTTCCCTCTCTGCTGTATTCTTTTCATTACAAAGAGCCAATAATTTCACACTCAAGGCAGGAGATCACACAAGGGCATGAATACCAGGAGGCAGGGATTATTGCAGGTCACCCAGAGGCTGCCTGCCACAGAGAGAATTTCCCAGAGTCTAGATATTCTATCCTCTCTTTTCTGACTATGTCTGTGGAGGAGGATACATTTTTAGAGCAAAGCTTGAGTCAATTATAATGCAGTATAATATGTGATGTGCTTGGACTGCACAGGTAGCGAGGAGGCACTTCATTTCTTTAAGGATTTTATTTATTTATTTGAGGGGGAGAAAGTGAGAGAGAGTGAGAGCATGAGCAGGGGGGAAAGGGAGAGGGAAAAGAAGCAGGCTCCCCACTGAGCAGGGAGCCCAATGCGGGCCTCCACCCCAGGACCCTGGAATCATGACCTGAGCCAAAAGGCAGACACCCAACCAACTGAGTCACTTAGGAGCCCAGAGGAGGCACTTTAATCTAATGCTGGAAGGACCTGGATGCGTGGTCAAAGAATTGACCTCGGAAGATGTGATATCTGAACCTTGTTTTGAAGTGAGGAGTAACTCTGTCTAAAAAGATGGGGTGCAGGAGGGAGAAAGGGCATAGAGGCACTGTATCTTAAAAAACTGCAGGCAGTTTAATATAACTGGAAATGAGGGTGTGTGTGTGTGTGTGTGTGTTCAGAAGGATAAAAATGTGAAAGGACTAGATCTTGAGGGTCTCGATATGATATGCTAAGGAGTTGGAATTTTATTTTATTTTTTTTAATTTTTATTTATTTATTTATTTATTTATTTATTTTGTTTGTTTATTTATTTTTTAAAAATTTATTTAGAGAAAGTGAGAGGGAGAGAGCACAAACAAGGGGGAGGGGCAGAGGAGAGAGAGAGAGAGAGAAAGAAGCAGACTCCCTGCTGAGCAAGGAGCCTGATGCGGGCTCAATCGCAAGACCCTGAGATCACAATCTGAGCTGAAACCAAGAGTCAGATGCTTCGCTCACCGAGCCACCCAGGCACCCCGAGAATCTGGATTTTAAATTTTCTTTTTTTTTTTTAATTTTATTTTATTATATTATGTTAATCACCATACAGTACATCCCCAGATTCCGATGTAAAGTTTGATGCTTCATTAGTTGCGTATAGCACCCAGTGCAC
>NC_048238.1:86394335-86434549 GCF_002007445.2 Ailuropoda melanoleuca | reverse complement strand
TTCCATACAAATTTAAGGACTATTTGTTCCAGTTCTTTGAAAAATGTCCTCGGTATTTTGATCGGGATAGCATTGAAAGTGTAGATTGCTCTGGGTAGTATGGACATTTTAACTATGTTAATTCTTCCAATCCATGAGCATGGAATATTTTTCCATCTTTTTATGTCTTCCTCAATATCTTTCAAGTGATCTATAGTTTCTAGGATATAGGTCCTTTACGTCTCTGGTTAAGTTAATTCCAAGGTAACGTATGGTATTTGGAGCTATTGTAAATGGGATGGATTCCCTAATTTCTCTTTCTTCAGTCTCGTTATGGAATTTTATTTTAAAGATTTTATTTATTTATTTGATAGAGAGAGGGACAGCCAGCGAGAGGAGAACACAAGCAGGGGGAGTGGGAGAGGAAGAAGCAGACTCCCAGAGGAGCAGGGAGCCCAATGCGGGGCTTGATCCCAGGACCCTGGGATCATGCCCTGAGCTGAAGGCAGATGCTTAATGACTGAGCTACCCAGGCGCCCCAGGAGTTGGAATTTTTAAACTGAAGATACTTGGGAATCATGTTATAAAAAAGGAAGTCACTTGGTTCTTATGGGAGCAGAGCTCAGTGAAAATACATCGATTGTGCATTAAGTTAAAGGGAATCTATAACTTCTGACTTTGAAAAAGGGTGAAATACAGACAGGAATTTCCAATAACCATTCTTTAAATATTCCCCATGTATTCCTTCTTTTGTGCCATTGTTTACTCTTTCTACTGCCTTTTCTGTCCTTCCCCTCCCATTCTCAGTACCCCCCTTTTCTTCAGAGTCCACCTTAAGGAATGCCTACCTCCATGAAAACGTCCAGTATTTTAGTGCATAAGATTATCTTTCTCTGAAAGTCACAGCATTTGAATATTATACTGCTTCTTTTATCCTCTAAATAGATAATCTGGTACAGTTAGTTATTTCATCTTCATTCATCCATTTTATGAATACTTACTGAACAATCTCTTACGTGCATAACGTTATATAAAATGCTTCAGTGATATCCAGCTATATGTGATATGGAACACTGTTGCTGCCCTCAAGATATCCAATCTAGGCCTGAGCCACCACACCAGATTACCAGAAGTGAATATAAAAGATGCCAGTTCCAGGGCCCACCCAAGACTCACCAAATAAGAGTCTGAGAATAAGACACTCAAATCTACTGTGATTTTAAAGAACATTAAGTTTGGGAACTAGTGGTCTGGTGAAAGAGATAAGAATATACATAAATAATCCCAATGTACCAGATGAACATAGGGGAAGGGAAGGAAAAATAAAATAAGACAAAAAGAGAGAAGGAAGTAAACCATAAAAGCCTCTTAACACTAGGGAACGAACTGAGGGTTGCTGGAGGGGTGATGGGTGGGGGGACGTAGTAACTGGGTGATGGACATTAAGGAGGGCACTTGATGGAATGAGCACTGGGTGTTACATGCAACTGATCCATCACTAAATTCTACCCCGCTTACTAATAATACAGTATACATTAAATTAAATTTAAACAAAGGATTAAAAAACAATCCCAACACAAGGTAGGATGTGCTTAGTGTGTGCCCCATGAAACCTACAGAAACCCTTTCAGAAGTTCAGAGATCACTTGTAGTTGGGACAATTTAGGGAAATCTCATGGACAAGCTAGTATTTTAATTGTCATATCTGAGGGACAATTACTGATAGATCCTCTCTTATTTGTTTATTTTTTTTAATTCCCTTGTCTTTGACATACGAGTCTTGGCTTTCTTTTGAGAACGCTGCCCCTTTAACAGGAAGAGCAAACAAATTTTTAAAGCATGTGTTTCCAGGGGGAGCTTTTCCAAATTGGTCTTAAGATCTTGATTCTCCATTTGCTACCCTCTTCTGCCACATCGTTTTAAATCCAGACTTGGAAAACCAAACCTGCATTTACTTCTTCATCCACTTATACATGCTGTTCACATTCACTGTGCGCTTGTGGGAGGATGAGAGCTATATAAATCCAAGGTGTTATTATTATTACAATCTCTCACTGCTGTTCCCTTTTGGCCCTTTATTCTAGGCTTTCAACTTGACTTCGTTTGAATTCTGCTCAATCTGATCTTAATTTAATTCTGTTTTAATAAAGCAATCTATAAATAATAACAAAGATAATTATAAGAAAAAAGTCAGATCTGTTTACTGCAAACCTCAGCGGACTAAGACCAATTTTCCCTAAATGGGGTCCTGAAGATACTCAAATGCAACATCTCTATTTCGAGACATGTCTGCTGGGTGGATTTTTTTTTTTTTTTGACGTTTATTAGGGTTGGTTAGTGCTGGTAATTTGTTTTCTTTACAGATGTTCTTATTACTGAAGAATAGAGGTACTGTTACTGGAGAGATTAAAGAAAAACTGAACGTTAGCCTGCACAACAATGCTCAGTAGCTTTTAGGAGATTGTGTGGCCTTTGGCATCTCTTAGCTGGCATGTATCACCATCTTCTGATAGTAAATCTTGTATCAATCACTGTCCATTCAGAAAAGCAGAAGCCATTCGGGGTATTTTACATATACAGAAGGGTACACAGGGAGTAATTTGGGGAATTAAAATCTTTTGTTCCACTGGAAAGACTGCAGTAAAGAATGTCAGGAGATTGCTTTTGGGAAACAAGGATGTGTGGGGATCTCAGCAAAGCCACCATTAGTGATATCTGCTGCCTGCTCATGAGGGACGTGACCTCAACTGCCTGCCTTGTATCAGAGACACGAGCCAGCTCTAGTGGGAAAGGTGGAGAGCAGCCTTGCTCTGGTCTCTGCTTTTTCCATTATCCTCTGTTGGTACAGATGTGGCATTTTTTTGTACCCTTAGAACGACATACATGTTAAAATAGGTGGACACGTGCTCCAAAATGTAAAACATTTTTTCACTTAGTAAATTATGAGCATATTCCTGTCACTAAATATGATGCACTATGATTTTAATGGCTGTGTGGCTGTCTTTCATAGGGATAGATCATAATTTATGAACCACTATATTATTTACAACAATGGTGGGATAGTGCCTGTGTTGGAATCCTGGCTTTGATGCTCACTGGCTTTGTGATCTTGACAAGTCACTTAACTTCTCATATTCTAATCCTCATATTCTTCATTTGTAAAATGGAATTGAAAATATTAACAACCTTTTGGGTTGTCAAGGACGTTAAAAGAGACTGTGTATACAAAGTGCTTCCCCAGTATCCGGCATACCAAAAGCTCTCAATAAATAGTGAGGATTATTATTACTATTATATCATAACTCTTAAGACTATAACATTATTTCCCATTTATAAATTCCTAGTGATTGCACTAATGGGTCAAATCTATGTGCAGTTTTGTGGGGGGTTTTTTGTAGAGAGTATGAGTGGGTACATATAACACATTTTTTCCAGATGTATTGGGCAATTTATATTCCTACGAGTAGTTGTATAATTATCTATTTCACTAAACCCTCACAATTTCAGGATAGTATAATCTCAATCATTATGGTATAGTTTTTCAACTGTCAAATTGGTCTTGTTTTAATTTATGTTTTCCTTTGTTTTCTATCCTTCTACATTACGAATTGTTTGTTAATTTCCATTTCTTTTTTTTAATTTATTTTTAAATTTAAATTCAATTAGTTGACATATAATGTATTATTAGTTTCAGAGGTAGAATTTAGTGATTCATCAGTTGCATATAACACCCAGTGCTCATTACAAGTGCCCTCCTTAATGCCCATCGGCCAGTTACCCCACCCCCCAACCCCCTCCCCTCCAGCAACCCTCATTTTATTTCCTAGAGTTAAGAGTCTCTTATGGTTTACCTCCCTCTGTTTGTATATTATTTTATTTTTCCTTCTCTTCCCCTACGATCCTCTGTTTTGTTTCTTTAATTTCCATTTTTTACTGATTTGTAAAATATTCTAGATTAGATGACATATATAAAAATACTATATATATTATAATATAAAATACTAATATTATTCTTTTGGTATGTGTTATAAACATTTTCTTATTTATGGTTTGCCTTTTAATTTTGTTTATGGTACCATTTGACAACCAAGGTTTTAAATTGTAAATTGGTCAAATCTGTCATGTTTTCTCTGTTTCTTTTGTCTCTGTTTCTCTCTGGTTTCTTTTTTCATATATAGAATTAGAAAGGTCTTCCTACCCAAACAGCAGATATTTATAAAATTTTCTTGAGATCACTTTCATTTCATTATGCAATATATAACCCTAACTTTCATATTTTTAGAAAATGTTCAACAATTGTGGCGTGACCATAAATAATCTCTCTCAATTGTGTTGTAATGCCATTGTTATTACATACCAAAATTACTAAATACTTAAATATACTGGTTTATTTTCCTGGGCTTTCCAATTTGTTTCATTGATATGTCTATTTCTGCTCAAGTACTTCACTGTTCTATTGTCAGAATAATATGCTTCAGTGTCTAATAATGCAAATTCATCCTGTACTTTCCTTTATATAGACTTCAAAAACATTTAGAGTAGGTTCAAAAAAAATCGATATGCTTTGGATTCAGATTGCATTAAATTGTATATCTGGGAAGAATTGACATGTTTTTAACACAAGGCAGAGGGAGAGAGAATTGGGGGCAGAGTCTTGTTGAATGTGGAGCCCTATGTGGGGCTAATCCCATGATCCTGAGATCATGACCTGAGCAGAAATCAACCAACTGAGCCACCCAGGCGCCCCTGATTTATTCCTCTTTTCATGGATTTTTTTTGGGTATTTTCCATTTAAAAATTATGCTTTTCTTCTTAGAGGTTCCCACGTGGTTTTTTTGGCTTAATATTATTTATATTTATATTTTTGGTTCCCAGTAAGAATAAGATCTATTTTATGTTTTAATCATTATTTACTTATTCCAGTCTTATATTATTTGACACATTAAGCCTAAAGGTTACAATGAGGATCTGTCATGAACTATTATCAATAAACATTGACTTTCCTCATTTTCTTCAATGGTCTTGCCTTGGATTCTACTTTATGTCTTGAATGTTGATATTGACAAGTCTGATTTCATTTTGTTTGTTATTTGTCTGATTCACCTTTGTTTATTCTTTTACTTTTAATATTTCTGAATCGCTTAGTTTTTACACATCTGTCTTATGAAAAACGTGGTCTATTGAGAGTTGTTCAGTTTTGCAGAGGAGAAAGCTGATGTTATGTCTTTGTAGATTAAAAAAAAACTTAAATAAAATGTGTCTGGGTACTTATAAGATCCTTTCTTTATCTGTGAAGGTAAAAACAAAACAAAACAAAACCAAAAAAAAAAAACTAACGACATTATTTGGATATTTGGATATGTTTAGGAATTAGTCCTTGAAGGTCATTTTAGTCCAGGATCTAGTGAGTGTTTTCTATCTGCTGACTTAGGTCTTTGTCCACCTCAGGAAAGCTTTCTTCCTTATAACTTTGCTTCTTGCTTCTTTTCCATTTGTTCTGCTGCTTCTTTAAGTTCAGCAATTCCACCCTCTATACAGTACATCTTTAATTTATTCTTTTGTTTTCTATTTCCATTTACTTTGTGTTCTAGAGAAACTCTACTTCATTTACTATGGCCCTTGTCCTCCCTCCTGAATGCCACCTACTGAACTGCTGAACTGTACGTACGTTTTTACTTATCTGCTTTCCTCACTAGACTACTCTGGGCCCATTCTAGCTTGTCTGTCCTTGTATCTCCTGTACTCAGAACAGAATCATCATTGTTAAAACATTTTCAGTGGCCAGAGCTAGAAAAATATATCATGATTTTATACTAATATTTTCCACTCAAATTTATGAGTTTTACTTAATTTCTTTTTTCTTACATGAAAATCTTGGGTCCCTATTACACTGATATAATTGCTTCTTTGGTATGTATATTTTCAAAACAATAATATAAATATATTATTACTAATAAAGTGATTACTGAAAGCAATTAATAATATAACTGATAAAGTAATTACTGAAAGTAATTTGAGAATTCTTTGCAGATCTTTAAAAATTTTTTGTCCTTGCGGTGTATCCTGCTAGAATGTATAATCAAACTACTGTGTTTTAAAGTCCCTTGAAATAATTATTTTTATAGTTATGCCAACAACTTGATATATAATTAAGTTCATTTATTTTATTTTTGTTTTTCAACAATCCCTTTTTAAATTTAACTTTGTTTTATAGTTATGTAAAATATTCACATTGTTCCAAAGAAAACAAAAACAAGGTACATTAAAAGAAGCCTAGTTTCTCTCCCTATCTCTTCCATTCTGTTCCCTCTGTCCTTATTATAGATAACCATTAAAAAATAGTTTTGCTTTTCCTTCCATTGTTTCCTTTTTAAAATATAAGAAAATATAAATATAATTATCTATAATTCATAACTTTTTACACTTTCTTATATAAAAGTAGCTTAATGTAACACACTGTTCCGTACCCCACTTTGGTACAAAACAATATGAAATCACTTCTTGATAGTATAAGGAGCTCTGCCTCATTTCTTTTATATGGCTGCAAGCTATTCCATTGTATGGATGTCCCAGTTTATTAAAATAGTTTCTTACTAATCTGCATTTGGAGTGCTTCCGATCTTTTGCTATTTCAGCATATGTCATTTTGTATTTTTGACAGTGTATCACAGGGATAGACCCCTAGAGGTGGGATCACTGAACCAAAGGGTAAATGCATGTGTAATTTGTTAATTCTTGCCAAATTTCCCCTCTGTCAATAGGTGTATCATCTTGCATTCCCATTAGCCGTGTATGAGAGCACCTATTTTCCCATAGTCCCACCAACAGAGTGTAGATATTACTAAACTTTTAGATTTTTGTCATTTTGATAGGTGAAAAATTGTATCACAGTCCAGGTTTAATTTGCTTTTTTATATTTCAAATGTTTTAAGAAAAGAGTATTTGTATTTTTTGGTATGAACTATTATAACTCTCCAATTTTACAATAAGTTTGTGACAAAAAAGTTTTTAAGAATGCAAAGAGCTGCACCACAGAACGTTCTTTGTTGTAAAGATAAGGACTAGCCAGATAATATCTACAAATCAGGTGCAAAGAACAAAAAGAGTATTAGCTGCGTAGGACAAAGGGCCAGCTAAAGCTTAATCAATACTTAATCTGTATCTTGTCATCATCACATTGAATTCTTAACTAATTTGTTTGTGTAAAACTCTCCTGAAATATTTTACCTTTAAAAGATTGGTCTTATCACCTGCGAAATATAACCTCTAACCTTGGGACAATCTTAATGACAATGAGTATTTCACTATGTTTGTCAGAAGAAATTGAAATTGCTTGTCAACCTTGTAATTTTTAACTCACTGGACATGATCACACAGATATTGTTACCATTTGCCCAACTGGCATATACATTGGTATATTTTCTTGCTAATCAGGAAAGGATCTTTATTTAGGTTGAGGATTTTTTTTTCTTTGCATAGCTTTATGAAAGTAACATAAAATGATATTTAAGAGCAGATTCATTATTAAACATCAAAGCGAAATCTTATCATTCTATTAAAAATCTGTTTTAGCATTATTTGCTTCTGTACATTCCCTGGCTCAGCCAATTTCCTTTTTAAACCTAATTGTTTCGTTTGAATCAATCCGCAATAAGAGTCAAGGTTAAATTCCCTTTAATTTTATTCTGCACAAAACAGATACTATTTTAAATAAACTTCTATTTCCTATAGTAAATCTTTTTCAAAAATCTGAATGCTCCTCTTCCACCACTTGCTTCACTTTCTTTCCCGTTTCTTTTTTTTGCTGCATCAGGATTTCATTGACCTTGTGTTAGTTTCAAGTTCAATTCATTTTTGAATGAAGAGGATTTATCTCAGCTTGGAATATGCCACTCAAATGAGTGGGTAGATTCTTTTTCCCTTCTTTATTTAGCTGTGTGCTGTTGCAATGATCTTACCTTACCTTAACCTGAATGGCTAACCAATATAAGTTTAAATTAGTGCAATGATATAATTGGCAGAAATACATGGGGAGAGAACTGGGATTGTCGATAATCCCATTAGGCAAACTTGTTTGATCATTTCAGTCGGGATTTGTGAAGGCACATTTTAGTGCCTTTGTTCAAGTAATGCCCTTACTTTAAAAGCAGTTTGTAAACTTTTTGGCAACAAATTTTTAGGTGAAGCTAACTAATCAATGTTTGAGATAATCATCTGTATTCTATGAGACTTTGATTCCTTTTCCATAATTACCATTAGAACACTTTTCTGAAGCATCCAACTCTATACTGAAAATGAAATGACTCCGCCATACAAAATATTTAAGTGGGTAAACACTAAATTTTATCAAATGACTAAAACATATTATTAAACACATTAGGCCCCAAAGTGATAATACTGGACTCTGATGGACCAACTTCTACTTATATTTCTGATCCCTGCTTGAGAGTCATTTCCTCAAAATGCCCTTCCTGAACACACTCCATTCAAACCAAGTTGTTCCCCCTGTTATACACTTATATGCTCTGTAGTACTCCTTAATTGTATTAATGGTTGGTGGTTATCTGTTAATCATTTCATTAATATCTGTGTTGCTCACTAGATTTCAAATGGCACTCAATAAATGGCACTCAATAAATACTATTTGGCTACATGGGTGAGTACAAGATACAAATATTAAATCACATCCTACAAAGTGAAGATAAAGACTAAAGGGATATATTTGGGGTGGAGGGATTGGATTTGGGCTGGCAAAGAAAGGAGCTTAAAATAGTGGGTAGAGTACTAGATTTAAAGTCAGAAGTGTTTGTGTCTTGATCCTGCTATTTCGCAGTTGTGTGACTTTAATAAAAACACCTTCTCTCTCTCATTCTTACTTTCTGCATTTATAAAATGGATGGGAAAAATCAAGTAATATAATATTTTCTTATAATTCTAGTCATCCTTGATTTTCTTAACTTCTGTTTTGTCATCCCTAAAATGGAAATAATAGTAGTACGTATCTCATAGACTTGTGAATATTAAATGAGTTATCTGTCAAAATTTTTCTTTCTGCCCCTTCTTCATGAAGCAACTAAGCAGTTTTCAAATCTTTTTTGAGCCTCTTTTCTTTACTTCAGCAGTTTTATCTTTAGATAGATCCAACACATCATCAGAATTCCCTAGAAACTTCTAGAACAGTGTCTGTCAGCTAGAAGGCATCCATGCCTTCCCATTCATTAGTAAACTCTGATGGTATGGAGGAGCATCACACAGGGAGAAACAAATACCCTTATTAGTAGTGCCCTTTCCTTAGTTTGAACATGCAACAGCATTCAGCACTGGCCTGATTCTGAACGGTGCTTTCTAATCTCTAAATTTTGGCGCTTTTCTTCTTCCATTTAGTACAGATGCACTTGTTTACCCTTATGGTCCGAATGTGTTCATTGGCTACTAAGTTGTTTTTCTAGGCTAAATAAAAATACCCCTTTTTCCATTAAAGGCAGCAAATTTCCCTGTTCTCATGTTGCCAGGTGCGGGCTATATTAGAGAGTATTTAGCTGATGAAAGTCTGTCTTTTGCAGGCAAGAGAACAAGAAAACCTGGAGGGATGGAGCGTCTGTTTCCTTGGCTTTCTCACTGAACTTCCATATTGGAAAGAAAATCACCTAAGAGAGCCATATCTTCCCAGCTCTGCCTAGGCCTGGTAGAACAGCACTGAGGATGTTTCCTTAGGCTTAAAGCCACCAGATGGGACAGAAACAGCTGCAGTGGGGGACTGACCACAAGGAGAATGGAGCCATCCTTACCTGAGCCTCACCCATTCCCAAGCTAATTCCCCCACCTAAGGACCATATGTTCATTTGACAAGGTATAATAAGCCCCTATTTGGTGCCAAGAACTATCCTAAGGCAATATGTTAGTGGAAATTCAAAAGAAGTAGAAGAAAAATGAGCACCTAATCTGAAAAACTCCAGACATCTCCAAGAAACTATGAAATTGAAATCAAGGGCTAAGCTGTGAGCGTTGTATTGCAAGCACTGCAAGAGTCCAAGAGAAGGAAAATACATGTGAATCGGTGTTGGCAGGGACAGCTTCATTGCGAATACAGGTGGAGTGGGTGTGGGTAGCAGGAACAAGCACATGGCATACAAGAAAATAATTACTGTGCATAGCTTTGTTAAAAGAAATGGTTTTGTTTCCGTATGATCTTAAAATGGAATTCTGGTTTCTTTAAGACAGGTAAAGCTTTAATGGATTATAAAAAACTGCAAAGTCTCTAGTAGGAAGGGCAATGACCTCTTCAAGCAAAAATAAAACATTGGTTAAAAAAAGGAGGGGTATTGGGGAGGGGCTGGCCAAAAGTGAATAAATTGTCATTTTACACAGTTATGGTCTGTATAGGAATCTTTTCTGTATTGGAACAACAACAAATAATTATGTAGAAAGAAATGTGATCTGTGACTCTGTTCTGGATCTTTCTTTGAAGGTGCGTTGAAGAGTGAGTTGAAGGGTGAAGAAAACCACTTGATGCCTTCTCTTAGAGGAGCAGGAAATTAGCTCACATATATTGAGCACTTACCATGTGCCAAGCACTGTGCCGGGTGCCTTGTATACACAATCTCATTGAAAGTTCTCAATAGTCCCATAGAGACAGCTTTCTAATTGGACCTCTGCTGTCACATCGAAAGTACTGCCATTCAACTGCAGATTTGCAGGCCCAGTATCTAGTGAGAATCACTCTCAGGGGATTGGCATTGCAAACTAGACCTAGGGAATAATGGCACATTTGTGATGTATGTTCAGGCTGAGGAAAAGTGAGAGGGGAGGCCAAAAAGGTAAAATGGCACAGAGTAGAGAGTGCCAGGTGCATGGGTTTCAGTTATTTCTGTTCACTTTTCTTTGGTGTTAAATAATGGTCTGTGTATTTAACTGGGGGTCATATTAGGACTCTTGTCATAATTTGTTAGTTTTTCTCAGGGAGGAGGAGAAAGATTTATTTCCCTATATTGGATTCTGTACATTTGGGGGAAACTGGGGAGTGGAAGATGAGATTAGGAAGCTCTTAAAGGTCTTGATGAAAACATTTGTTAATAGTTTTGCCAACATTCATTCTTTTGTTCATTTATTTTCCCACCTGACAATCAGCCGAGCATCTATCATGTGCCAGGCATTATGTAAGTTGCTGGGTTTATGACAAAGTTCAAGACACAGTCCCTGACCCAAAGGATCTCTGAGATTAATAACAATTTAATAAGGTAAGTACTTTGATGAACAAAAGAAGGAATTGGACACAGAAGAGGGGGTCAACCTAGTTCCAGGCTGTAGTGGCATCTTGAGCTTACAAACAACAATCCTAATAAAAAGAAAATATGAGCTCAACTTAATTTTCTGTCATACCCTATTTCCTTTCTCAGCACTCTATCTCTCCAGGCAATATGACCCGAAAGTCTAAGATATTTCAAGAGCAAGGGCATTTGCTGGCACTTATGTGCCAGAGGGTCAGTTAGGCAGTAGGAACAGAGGGAAGACCTTTAAGAAAGCTAAGTCCTCCATGTGCAAAGATAGTGTTGAAAGAATTCTGCTCAGAGACCTCATCTTTGGAGATCAATGCCCGAGAGCAGCCAAAAGAATATTAAGTCCTAGAGGTAACTTCCTATGGATGACGAATGTGGTGGCAGATTGCATCCCACCAGGAAAACCACCATTAGCTAGTCAGAAGAGAGAGCTTTTAAGATTTGGGATATCATTTTGGCATAGTGCAAAGGGCAGACAATTCAGGCCTCAAATGTCTTCTCTGGATTTTAAGTCTTGTGCTAGTAATGAGAACGAGTCCTAACTCAAACATTTTGGTCAAGGAAAGGAAGAAAATCAACATATATTGATTGCCTACTGTGAACCGGACACTGTGCTGGTTTTGCATGTAAACTCAGAACAATCCTCGGGGGTGGAAATCAACAGACAAGAACATGAGACTCAAAAAGGTTAAGTATCTTAGGTTCACATAACTGTTAGGTAGCAGAGACAAGATTCAAATTCAGCTCCAAATTCTAATTGGCAACAATAAAGTTAGATTCAAAGGCAAGCAAATATGTTTGGAGGGTGGGCACATTTACATGCAGAAAATGTTTGATTTCATTCTTCTGCTTTCCTTGGCTTTGAAGAAGTTGTGCCCTGGGTAACAGCTTGTGGGTGCTTAGGGTTAATCACTGTATTACACAGCCATAAATTCCCTTTACAAAGAGCTGTCTCAGTGGATTTGCCACTCTTGTCAATCCCTTCTAGGCACTAGCTAATCAGGTCAGGAACACAGTAGCCGAGACCAGAGCCAAAGAGAAACTTGTCAAACTGTTTTGACTGTCTTAACATGACTGAAACACATTCACGGTGAAAACATTTGGAAAATATTCACTTATTTCGAAGCACCGGTTCAGTGTGGTTTCCATCCCTCCTTTCTCCCACTCCCAACACCTACACTTCCAACGTGTTTGGGGGCTGATGTAGAAAGGCCATGTTACTGGAGTGGAAAAGGTTTTAAAGAAAAGTCTGTGCATACAAGTGACTCACTGACGGCCAATTAGGAGGCTTCTGCTGGGAGTCTGCCCTGGACTGACAGCAGAGCTACAAATCCAGAGTAACCTGGCCAGGCTGAAACATTCCCCTAACGGCCCTTGAAAAGAGCTTTTGGGTGAGAAAAATCCAAACTGTGATATGTCAAAAGGTCAGTTGGTTAGTTTTTGCTTTAAGCAGAAAAGAAGGGGCAATGAATAGGCGATTTCATGATTTCTTGTCTCTGTTTCCATCATTCTCTTTCCAGATGGGATATTTATTTGCTCGTGTATAAAGAGAGACCACATCTCCATGATGCTGCCACATACATGCACAGCCTTATTTTGGGCTCCTTTAGATGGTGACAGATAAATACCCACTCCGAAAACATGCTTATTTTGTGGGCGACAGTGTCAAGAAGTAGTCACAGTTACGATGGCTTCTGATTAAGATTGTCTTCTCTGTACCACAAATCACAATCCCATGATATTCATCCTGGTCATCACTCTACACCAGGAGTGGAACAAGATATTTGGGAGAAGCCATTTAACTCACAACAGGGAATCCCTTTCCTTTAATGATAGAAACATGACTGGAAGGGGGCCAAGATGGCAGAGTAGGAGGACCCTAAGCTCACTTTGTCCCACGGAAACAACTAGAGAACATTCATATCAGTATAAATAACCTAGAAAATAACCCAAAGCCTGGCGGAACAAACTCCACAACTAAAGTAGAGAGGAGGCCACACTGAAAATGGTAGGAAAGGCAGAAACCTGGTGATGAGTGAAACCCTGGCTATCCACCATGGGGAGGGAGCCAGGGGTGCAGAGAAGGATAAGAAACAGACTGTTACATGGGGGAGCCCTCACAGGGAAGACAAATCCCCATAACGCTTGGCTTTGAAAGCGAGATGGGTCAAATGTCTTGAGTTCTTACAACCAGTGAGACTTAAAGCCTGGAATTTTAAAAATCAGTGGGCTCAGCTCTGGGAAAGCCCAGAGGGTGTTAGGAAGCTGAGTCCCTGAACTTAAAGACATAGCCCTCAAAGATATGGCATAGAAACAGCAGTTTGAAAGATGCCTGGGGCTTATGGGAGGGAGAGTTAGTGACTCAGAGCAAAACCTAGAGGGGCAGGGCTCACGGAAGGACTTCTCCAGGAACAAAGGACCTGGCAGGCATCATGTCCCTCCCCTGCCCCCCAGCATAAATACATACCACCTTCAGGAACCAGTCCAAAGTATTGCTACCCTGGCTTTCTTTTCACTTCCACTTGCATGATAAATGTTTCTTCATCCCCTCACTTTGAATCTGCAGGCAACATTCACTACTGAACTTGCTTACACCAAGGCCTGGCACCCGTGATTTGGTGGATCCACCCTTGCCAGTCACATTTGCTTCAGTCCGGACACTGTGGGTCCCCTGCCCCAGGAGATGGGCACCAATGGTGCCAAAACAGCATCTCGTGACCCGCAACTTTCTCAGGGCCTTGGTCTGGCTGTGGTGGCAGCCCTGTGGAAATCCAAGGCACACCTTGTTAAAATTGCATACCCCGCCCACACAGCCCCAGTCCTGGTGCGGGGGCGGAGGAGGGGGAGATGGTGGCAGGGCCCATTTGACAAGATCAGCTTACACCTTATTAAAACTGTGTGCCCACCCTGGCTGGGGGCCAAATACTGTCCACAATAGGCAAAGAGAATCTCTGCAGATGACTAGACTGAAGCAGAAAGAAGCCAGGACACGACAGCTGGGTGCACACAGCACAGATAGGAGACAACCCTGAAGTGCCAGGTTCTGGTGAATGGGAGGCACTGCACTGCAGGGCCCTACAGGACCTCTTCTTCATAAGGCCACTGCTTTCAAGAGCAGAAGACGTAACTGAACCTTTCTAACACAGAGAAACAGACACAGAGTTAGACAAGAGGAAGAGACAGAGAAATTTATCCCAAATGAAAGAAATGGACAAGGCCATGGCCAGAGATCTAAGCAAAACAGATATAAATAACGTGAGGAGACAGAGGAATATGTCCCAAATGAAAGAACAGTACAAAATCACAGCAAGATAGCTAAGTGATGGAGATGAGCAACATGCCTGTTTGAGAATTTAAAGATTTTTTAAAAAATTTTATTTATTTATTTGGGGGAGAAGCAGAGGGAGAGGACCCTGAGATCACGACCTGGAACAAAACCAAGAGTTGGATGCTTAACCGACTGAGCCACCCAGGCTCCCCTCAACTTTTTAAAAAAAGATTTTTAAGATTTATTTATTCAAGGGAGCAAGCAAGAGAGAGAGTGCATGCCTGTTAGAGAAAGCAAAGATTATAAAGATACTCATTGGACTAGAGAAAAGAGTGGAGGACATCAGTGATACCTTTAGTAAAGAAATAAAAAGAACCAATCAGAGGTAAAGAGTGCAATAAACAATATTAGGAATATGCTTGATGCAATGAAAGAGAAAGGAATCCAAGTATATCTCTAAAGAAAGCCAGCAAACTGGGAGAGAACAGAGCAAGAGAAGAAAGGAACAGAGAAGAACTACAAAAACAACCATGGCAAAACAAAAATGGCAATAAGTACATAGCTATCAATAATTACTTTGAGTGTAAATGGACTAAATGCTCCAATCAAAAGACATAGGGTAACAAAATGGATAAAAAAACCCCCCAAGACCCATCTATATACTGCCATTTTAAACCTAAAGACACCTGCAGATTGAAAGTGAGGGGATGAAGAAACATTTATCATGCAAGTGGAAGTGAAAAGAAAACCAGCATAGCAATACTTACATTGGATAAAATAGACTTTAAAACAAAGACTGTAACGAGACAAAGAAGGACACGATACAATAAAGAGAACAATCCAACAAGAAAACGTAACAATTGTAAATATTTATGCACCCAAAATGGTAGCATCCAAATACATTAAACAGTTAATAACAAACATAAAGGAACTGATCGATAATATTATGATAATGGTAGGAGACTTTTACACCCCACTTTCATCAATGGACACATCACCCAAACACAAAATCGACAAGGAAAATGACTTTGAATAACACACTAGATTAGATGAATTTAACAGATATAGTCAGAACATTCCATCCTAAAACAGCAGATACACATTCTTTTCAAATGCACATGGAACGTTCTCCAGAATAGATCACATATTACCCCATAAAACAAATCTCAACAAATTCAATAAAGTTTGAAGTCATACCATGCATCTTTTCTGATGATGATGCTATGAAACTAGAAGTCAGCCCCGAGAAAAAATTTGGAAAGAGCACAAAGACATGGAATTTAAATAACATGGTACTAAACAATGAATGTGTCAACCAAGAAATCAAAGAAGAAATTTTTAAAAATTACATGGAGAAAAATGAAATTAAAAATACAGTGGCAAAAAATTTCTGGGATGCAGCAAAAGTGGTTCTAGGAGGGAAGTTCATAGCAATACGGACCTTTCTCAAGAAGCAAGAAAAATCTCAAATAAACAGCCTAACCTTACACCTACAGGAGCTAGAAAAAGAATAAACAAAACCTAAACCCAGAAAAAAGAAGGGCATAATAGAGATTAGAGCAGAAATAAATGATATAGAAATGAAAAAAATAATAGAACAGATCAATGAAACCAGAGCTGGTTCTTTGAAAAGAGAAACAAAATTGATAAATCTCAAGCTAGACTCATCAAAGAAGAAGAAAAAAAAAAAAGAAGGAGGAGGAGAAGGGGGGAGGTGGAGGGACTCAAATAAACAAAATTACAAATGAAAGAGGAGAAATAACAACCGACACCACCGAAATATAAAGGATTGTAAGAGAATATTATGAAAAATTATATCCAACAAATTGGACAACCTAGAAGAAATGGATAAATTCCTAGAAACATATAACCTCCACATACTGAATCAGGAAGAAATACAAAACATGACCAGACTGATTACCAGCAAAGAAATTGAATCAGTACTCAAAAAACTTCAACAAACAAAGGCCAGGACCAGATGGCTTCACGCGTGAATTTTACCAAACATTTAGAGAAGAGTTAATACCTATTCTTCTTGAACTATTCCAAAAAACACAAGATGAAGGAAAACTTCCAAATTTATTCTATGAGGCCAGGATTACCCTGATACCAAAACCAGATAAAGACACTACAAAAAAGAAAACTACAGGCCAATAACTCCAATAAACATAGAGGCAAAAATCCTCAACAAAATTTTGGCAAACCAAATCCAACAAAACATTAAAAAAATAATTCGCCAAGATCAAGTGGGATTTAGTCCCAGGATGCAAAGTGGTTCAATATTCACAAATCAATCAATGTGATACATAACATCAATAAGAGAAAGGATAAGAACCATATGATCATTTCTATAGACACAGAGAAAGCATTTGACACAGTACAACATCCACTCATGATAAAAGCCCTCAAAAAAGTAGGTTTAGAGGGAACATAGCTCAACATAATAAAGGCCATATATGAAAAACCCACAGCTAACATCATCTTCAATGGGGAAAAAAATGAGGGTTTTTCTCCTAAAGTCAGGAAAAAGACAAAGATGTCCACTCTCACCACTTCAATTCAATAGTACTGGAAATCCTAGCCACAGCAATCAGATAACAAAAAGAAATAGAAGGCATCCAAATTGGTAAGGAAGAAGTCAAACTTTCATTGTTTGTGGATGACATGATCCTATATATAGAAAACCCGAAAAACTCCACCAAAAAAACTACTAGAACTGACAAATGAATTCAATAAAGTTACAGGATATAAATCAATGTGCAGAAATCTGTAGTATTTCTATACACTAATAATGATGCAGGAGAAAGAGAAATTAAGAAAATAATCCCAATTACAATTCCACAAAAAATAATAAAATATCTAGGAATAAACTTAACTGAAGAGGTGAAAGACCTATAGTCTGAAAACTGTAAAATGTTGATGAAAGTGGGGTGCCTGGGTGGCTCAGTCAGTTAAGTGGCTATCTTCAGCTCAGGTCATGATCCCAGGACCCTGGGATCAACCCCACTTTGGGCTCTCTTCTCAGCAGGGAGGCTGCTTCTCCCACTCCCTCTCCCTCTGCCTGCCACTCTGCCTGCTTGTGCTCTCTCTCTCTCTCTTTCTGTCAAATAAATAAATAAAATCTTTTAAAAAAATTGATGAAAGAAATTGAAGATGACACAAAGAAATGGAAAGACATTCCATGCTCACGGATTAGAAGAACAAATACTGTTAAAATGTCTATACTACCCAAAGCAATCTATACATTTAATGCAATCCCTATCAAAATACCAACAGCATTTTTCACAGAACTAGAACAAACAATCTTCAAATCTGTATGGAACCATAAAAGACTCCAAACAGCCAAAGCAATCTTGAAAAGGAAAAACGGAACTGGAGGTATCACAACTGTGGACTTCAAGTTATATTACAAAGCTGTAGTAATCAAAACAACATGGTACTGGCATAAAAATAGACACATAGATCAACAAAACAGAATAGAAAGCCCAGAAACAAATTCACAATTATATGGTCAATTAATCTTTGATAAAGGAGGCAAAAATATGCAATGGGAAAAAGTCTCCTCAACAAATGGTATTGGGAAAACTGGACAGCGACATGCAAAAGGCAGAAACTGGACCACTTTTTACACCACACGCAAAAATAAACTCGGCATGGATTTAAAACCTAAATATGAGACATGAAACCACAGAAACCCTAGAAGAGAGGACAGGCAGTAATTGCTCTGACATTGGCCGTAGTTACATCTTTCTAGATATGTCTCCTGAGGCAAGGGAAACAAAAGCAAAAATAAAATATTGAGACTACATCAAACTAAAAAGCTTCTGCACAGGAAAGGAAACAATCAACAAAACTAATAAGCAACCTATGGAGTGGGAGATGATCTCTGCAAATGACATATCTAATAAAGGGTCATTTTCCAAACTATATAAAGAACTTATAAAACTCAGTACTCAAGAAACAAATAATCCGATTAAAAATGGGCAGAAGACATGAACAGACATTTCTCCAAAGAAGACATCACATGGCCAACAGACACATGGAAAGATGCTCAACATCATTCATCATCAGGGAAATGCAAATCAAAACTACAATGAGATATCACCTCGCACCTGTCCGAATGGCTAAAACCAACACCACAAGAAATGACAGGTGTTAGTGAAGATGTGGAGAAAAAGGAACCCTCATATATTGTTGGTGGGAATGCAAACTGGTGCGGCCACTCTGTAAAAGAGTATGGAGGTTCCTCAAAAAGTTAAAAAATAAAAGTACCCTAGATCCAGCAATTGCACTACTGGGCATTTACCCAAAGAATACAGAAACACTAATTCAAAGGGATACATGCAGCCCTAGGTTTATAGCAACATTATTTCCAATAGCCAAACTATGGAAGCTGCCCAAGTGTCCATTAGTAGATGAAAGGATAAAGAAGATGTGGCACATAGATACAGTGCAGTATTATGCAGCCATAAAAAAGAAGGGTATCCTGCCATTTGCAACGACATGGATGGATCTAGAGAGTATAGTGCTAAGCAAAATAAGCCCATCAGAGAAAGACGAATACCATATGATTTCACTCATATGTGGAATTTAAGAAACAAAACAGCAAACAAAGGGGAAAAAAAAGAGATGAATGAAATAACAGATTCTTATCTACAGTTGGTTATCAGTGGGGAGGTGGGCGGGGAGGAGGGGGAATGGGTGAAACAGGTGAAGGGGATTAAGAGTAGACTTATCTTGATGAGCACTGAGTAATCTGTGGAACTGTTGAATCACTGTATTGTACACCTGAAACCAACATAATGCTGTATGTTAACTATACTGGAATGTAAATAAAAAATTTAATTTAATTTAAAAACTAGAAATACGCTGGATGACAGTGGTGACGATGATGTCCTTAACTCTCTAGCTCCAATATAACTCAGGCTGACATTTCTTTAGATAAATTCATTTAGAGAAGGAACTCCATGGCAATGTTTCTCAATTATTGTCTTGTCATTCCAGACAGAATAATATTTTCACATAGAGTAAAAGGAAAGGACTTCTCACTGCCAGAGCTGAACAGTCCAGGGCTCTGGCTGCCCCAGGACCCTCCTGGTTGCTGAATGTTGGGAGTGGTCTTATCACACCTGTAACCCTTGCACATGGGTTGGAAATCTCTCTCATCTAGATGACAGCTGACAAAAATCCTCCAGATTCAGACCCACAGCTTTCCTAGGCATCTCAAATTGCCACACATTTTAAAATCCCTTAGCTCTAATTTTAGGAAGCTGAAGATGTCTCCAGTTTACTAAGTTTAGCTGAAGTGGCTTTGTCTTTTTTTTTTTTTCCATTAAGTACTGTGGTTATTGGTATCTTGAAGGTCTCTGAGAACCCTATGTAAATAATTTGCTCTTCTAATTTCATAGAGATGATGCTGCAAGCTCCCCACTCTACCAGAAAGATAGATGGTCTGAGTTATTCTCTGAGGGATAGGATGGGTTTTCCCTGATCCAGCTGTTCTCTCTCTGTCTAAGGGACTCATGAGACACTGGGTGGGACTGGGAATACAATTTATTAAAACAGAAAAATCAGCTATTCTTTGCTCATGCTGTCTCCTCTGGCAAAAGCCTCTCTTCTTTTCTCCATCCTGGAAATAGCTATTCTAAACTTAGGCCCAACCTCCTCCAAGAAACTGTCTCTAAGATCTACTGTACTGTGTGTGTTCTATCACGGCATTTATCACACCATGTAGGAGACATCTTTCACTGAGGCCCTCTACACTGTGATCTGCAAAGGGGCAGGGACTCCTAGGACTGGCTCCCCAGTGGCTGGCTCAGGGAGAAGAAGGTTGTTGCATAAAATGTTGAATATATGAACTGACCCATATGGAGATCAGAGTTCACAACTTTGGGCTTATTTACTGTGTGTCAGGTGCTTTCTACATATTACCTCGCATAATTTCCCCAACAAGATGAGGTGAGTGTCATTCGTTCCATTTTACAAGAAGCTTAACAGAAGGGATGTTAAGTGACTTGCCAAAAGGAAGTGGCCAAACCAAGGTTTCAAACCCAGCTTTGAAGGACTCTAAATCTATTGCTTTTATCCCCTGAACCTCAGTATTTTTTTCCAAATTGTCCATTCTGAAATAATCCACTGTTACCGAGCAGACCCTTTTAACAACAACAAAAAAGGAATTGCATACATTGTGGTTTGGTATTTGGGGGCCACTAATATTTCTGAGACTCTATGATTTTTAGAAACTGTCTGAACTATAGCCATTCTATGACTGCAGCATTATCAAGTGAGATCAGCTCATGCCTGTACTTTTGAAAAATGAGATTCCGTAAGTGATGTTACTCGGAGACTCAAAAAAGAAAAGACACCCACAACCAACTTCAACCTAGAGCGCTAAACTATTATTACTATAAACTGTTATTATTGGACTATTTCCATTTCCAACTCTACTCAGGAAACTGCTTTAAGCGCAACATTCAAGATGTGTTCCTGCAATATGGGTAATCGTTTTCGAGAACTACCCGCTGTTATTACTATTATTATGCTGGGAATTATTAATGCTTATCATAACGGCCTCACTTTAAATTTGTAGGGTGAATTAATGATGGCAAACCCATGATGAGAGGCTGCCCACTGTATGCTTTACATACAGACATTGGTAATACCTTTTTCTAAGGCTGCAGTGAGCTAGGCATGTGGAATCCTAAAATTTTCTCAGCTGATGGCTTCTCCAAATTGTCAAATGATATGGCTGTCTTAGTTGCTGGTTACAGCCTGCAGGTGGTGCGGTAGAGGTTAATGAGTTCAGTCCCCTACCCAGGCCATTTGCTGAACCGGGTTCTGGAGCTCAGGTAAGGTTTCTAAAGTCCACCCACCCAGGGAGTACACAGGGCTCCATGGACTTCTTTGATGAGAAGAACTGCAGAGATCACGGATGTTCAGGGTACATAAAGCTCAGTTGCACTAGAACCTGCACACACACACACACACACACACACACAACTCCTCCTGAGTTCCTACCATATGTAAAACCCTATGTGGACAATTTATAAATAAAACATCGAATTTATAAATAAAAACATAGGCTCTTCCTTGTTCTCAAATAGCTTATAATCCAGTCCATGAGGAAGATCTAGATTTAAATAATTGTAACATAAGATGAACTGTGGAAAGCTCCATAATGGAAGTAAAAAAAAAAAATTAGATGCTATGGGATTATAAGGGGAAAAGACAGAAATTCGCACTGAGGCTTTTTAAGGTGGCTATGTGATCAAGGTGGGATTTCAGGGAAGCTTAAAGGATGAATGTGCATTTGAAACATGTCTTTCAGGGAAGAGAGACTTACACAGGAAAGTCTAAACAGAGCAACGTAAATGTATGAAACTCTGTGGTAAAGGTTAGGTCAACTTTGGAAAATATCAAGGGAAATGACATTGTTAGGTTTAGAAGGGAGTTGAATCAGTGAAGGACTTGGAAGGCAAGTTTACTGGGTGAAGGGGTTTGAAATTTTCCATTTGTCACTGTTGTGGCTATGCATACTTCTAGACCAGGGAGTGGCTCTATTAGGCCTATGAAACTGCAACAAGCTAAAGGACAGGTAGAACAGGTGGAGGCTGGAACCGGTGAGCCTTGTTTGGTAATTACTATTCTAGTTTGGACAAGAAATAATAAGGGGTACAACCAAAAGGGATTAGTAGAATTTCAAGTTCTGGTGGCTTGGGAGGGTGGTGAGACCATTAACTGAAGACAAGAAACACAGGAGGAGGGAGAAGGGTGAGATCGCCAAGCTTGACATCCAGCAACAAATAGAAATTCAGGACTCAGGTTCAGTTGAGGTTAAGGTCAGAGTCATAAATTTGGGGCTCATCCACACAGAGCGAGCTCTCGTGGCTGCAGTAGTAAATGTGATTGCCTCATAAGAATGGGATCAGTGGGAAGGGGAATGC
Organism: Ailuropoda melanoleuca; assembly: GCF_002007445.2. Taxonomy (NCBI): domain Eukaryota; kingdom Metazoa; phylum Chordata; class Mammalia; order Carnivora; family Ursidae; genus Ailuropoda; species Ailuropoda melanoleuca. The sequence continues at coordinate 86,412,083 of NC_048238.1, read as the reverse complement.
GTCAAGGCTAGAACCTTGGCAAGTATCCATTGAAGGGTGAAAGCAATTTTACAGTGACCAAGAGGGGAGAAATGTAAGGCAGAGGAGTGGTCAATAACACACACGTGTGCACACACACTCACAGACACACACACTCACACACACGCAGCAGACAGGGCCAGTAGGATGAAACTTGAGAAAAGAACATTAGAATTGACATTTTAGAAATGATAGGTGACCTTTTAAAGAGTAGTTTTAGTATAGTGCTAAGTCTACAGCTGGAAGGAAGTAGGAAAGAGGAAAGTGGGATGCAGAGGGAGGCGACAGGTAAAATGGCTTGTTGCTAGGCATCCTCTCCTCTAGTCCTTGAAACAACCCCAGGAAATATGTAGTAGGATTCCTGTTTTGCAAAGAGAGAAACAAATCCCACAGACAACACTTCGTAATGTTTGTTGAACACTCTCTCTGTGCCAGGCACTGCATGAAGCATTTTACCTAGTTTACCACCTTGGTGTGCAGAGCATTCTTTCAGATAGAAACTACTGGTATCTCTTATAGATGAGAAACTAAGATTTAAAGAGTGTAGGCATTTTGTTTAAGATCTATTTGCTTGTAAATGTTAGAGCCCGTATTTAAACCCAGTTTTGCCTAGTGCCAGAACCTGAACTAAGATCATTCACCCAAGGTACAATGATAGCCTGACTCAAATACGGGTCTTCTTGTATAGACTACAGCTTGGCAGGTTTTCAGAACAACCAAAATGGATTAGGCCCAGGAAAGGGTGATGTCTCTCAAGTAGCACAGTCTAGTCTAATCAGGACTTTAGGGCCTAGACGTAGGAAACTACAGTGGCTCTGGGGTTATTAGTATGTTATCTGGGGACGAAAATCAAGAGGACTTTGTACTTTATGGTTTACCCAGGGGACTAAGTGCACAGAAATTGAATCCACACCATCTGGGTACAAATCCCAGCTCCAGCACTTCCTAGCCGAATGACATGAATCAGTAAATAGGCCGGTGATGGGTAGTAAGGAAGGCACGTATTGCATGGTGCACTGGGTGTTATACGCAAACAATGAATCATCGAACTTTACACTGGAAACCGGGGATGTACTGTATGGTGACTAACATAATAAACAATTATTATTTAAAATAAAAAAAATATAAAGCACTTAGAACAGTGCCTGGCACACAGCAAGTGCTAATTAAGTGTTAGGGATGTTTTGTGGGTCAATGGGGTCCTGCTCTTTAGCTTCTTATAATGCTTCAGTCAGATTATTTCTAAGTCTCTTCCTCTGAGAGGAAGAACTGCCTCAGAGCAGTTCTGCCTTGGCCCTACCCTTCATTAGGGGATGTTAGGGAAATTTTTTTTTTTTTTTGGTGGAAGTATCCTGAAGCCAGAGATACAGTCCTTAGCTCTCATGACACAAAACCAGACTGGGCAGTGAATCAAGACTTGTGTACTGTGACCTTGTCCTAAAGGAGGCACCATCTATAATGGGCAATGGAACCTCAGCTCACTCACAGTGATTAAAGATTCCTTTGATGTTTTCTTGGCAAAAATCGCATCAGCAAATTACATCCTGTCTGTCTGGGCTGCATATAGTGACTTGGAATGGGAAACTGTTTTTCTTGTCTGGTTCATGATACTTAAAATTCCTACCACCAGCCATCAGAGGCCTTGGACTAGTGGGGACCAGAATTTGAATCTTAGATCAAGCTTTTACTATTAGACCTTGGGCAAGTCACTGGTTTTCTCTAGGGATCAGTTTCCTTGTTGCTAACTGTGAATAATAATACTCCTTATGTCACAATACTGTTGTAGAATTAAAAGGAGATAACTCTGTGCCTGAAACACATTGATACTCAATAAATGACAGCTTACTTTCTACTTGCATTCCTTTGGATCATTGATAGCCATGTTTCTGTACGCATGTGTTACATGTAAGAGTGAACATGTCATTTTCAGCCGCAGACACATTAGCTCATAGTAGGTGCTCAATTAAGACTTGTCCTTTTCCTATTCACCTTGAGTTAATTGATCAGATGTTCTAATAAAGAGAAGACAGTTGGAATATAAGGCAGAAGAGGTACCAGTCTTATTCACTCTGACCCCCTCCCCTCTATTTTTAACCCCATTATATAGTGTCTGGCAAATTTTAAGCACTCAGTACGTATTTGTTGAACAAGTGAATGGATGGCCAAATGAATAAATGAATGGGCCAGCGATTGACAGGCAAGTTATGGTGGGAATGGGAGCTGGCTGGAGCATGAAGTGGTTACTAGTAATGGCATGGCTGTACTCAAGGCAAGACACCAAATCAGTTGGCTGAACTGATAAGTAGCAGCTTGAAATGATCCATTTGGGTCCCCAAGTGGACCCCGGCTAAACAAGCTGACTGGCTTGGGACCACGTTTCCAATTTTTTCAGTATTATAGGAACTGAACAAACAAGTAACCGTGCGGTAAGAAAGGTGTAACTTTTTGAGGGGAAAAAAAAAGGACTTTTGAAAAATATGCAGTGGAAACCCTCTTATACTGCTGGTGGGCATGTGAACTGGTATGATCACTCTGGAAAATAATTTGGCTTTATTTGGTGAAGCCAGAAATGTTCATATAGGCTGCAGTCCAGAAATTCTGTGCCTGGGTACACACCCTAGAGAAACTCCTGGACCTGAGTGTGGGGAACATGCTCATAGTAGCATTATTGGTAAGAGCAGAAAGGTGGAAACAACCTGAACGTGTGTATGGAGAAAAGGTATAAGTCTGTGGTATAGGAATACAAGGCAGTAGATACAGAAATACAAATGATTCAATTAGGGCTATGTGCATCAACGCGGGAGAATCTCAACAACCACAATGTTGCGTGAATAAAAGCATGTAATTTATGGAAAACTACAAACAGCATAATAGCATAAAACACAAACAGTATTATATGTTGTTTATGGGTATATATGTATAAAACATAGTATAAAGCATGCATGGAAATAGGAAACACCAAATTTACAATAGTGTTTACTTCTGGGGAGGGAGGGAAGCAATAGGGACAGGACAAGATGCACTGCGCAGGTGGCTTCATTTATATCTGTGATGTTTTATTTCATAAACTGAACGGTAGATAGGAAAGTGTTTGAATTATTTGCTTTGCCGCTTGCAGTTCTTAAATAAGGAGACATAAACCGAAAAACTGTACACCCAGGACATTCTCTGGCAATCTGGCAATGAGCATTTCTGTGCACAGCCTGTGTTCATTGTGGTCCATGGCTTCAAAATACCAAGCAAAAGTGGGAGGTCCGACTGACCTTAGAATATTTTGCAGTGCACAGAACCAGGTGTTTTTGTGATGAAGTCTGAAGCAGAAAAATAGCTCCACTATTGAGCAAGATTGTTTTGGACAGTAGGTTTTGGATAGTAAGGACTCCAATTGTCCAACCCATTTTTAAATGGACTTTGCACGGGCGTGCCTGGATGGCTCAGTCGTTAAGCATCTGCCTTCGGCTCAGAGCGTGATCCCAGGGTCCTGGGATTGAGCTCAACATCGGGCTCCATGATCCGCTGGGAGCCTGCTTCTTCCTCTCCCACTCCCCCTGCTTGTGTTCCCTCTCTTGCTGGCTGTCTCTCTCTCTCTCTGTCAAATAAATAAATAAAATCTTTAAAAAATAATAAATGGACTTTGCATGGCTCTAAGTACATTTCTATTGCATTTGATTTGTGGTCGTATGGAAATCGCCCTATTTTCTTTGGTCACTGACAGCAAATGTGAGAATAAATGAACGATTTGCAAAATTAAATTTTCATCTAACGGGTTTCCATCAAGCCTGGTACCTCCTGTACCAAGATAACATTGATTCCTCAGAAAAGTGAAGCTTAGTTGGGGTATTTCAACCTTGTATTAGTACCTCAGTTCTTCTGAGAATTGAGTGAGTTATGAGAAAGACCAGGGTCCCATTCCTGGGGATCTAGGGACTCCTACATCTCTATCTTAAGGCAGCTTTGCCAATGCTAAGAAGATCTTAATGCCCTTGGCTTGGAAGACCCATTCTCTGATAGAACAAGATAAAGGGGGCCCTTTTTAATTCCATAAGAAGTTCATATAAAGTATTTGTAACTTTGTCTAAGCTTGGCTTTTGGTCTATTGATCACTTTGGCTGAACACCTAATGTTTGCAGCCACTATTAGTAACTTATTATAAATTAGTTCCACCAAAGCAGCTTTCCATCATTAGAAATAACTTGCACGTGAACATGGCCTAAATAAATATCTAAATTGCCTTCCAATTAAAATGCACATTATGCATATTATGTCATTGGAGACTTTTTTCTTTTTAGTTATTCATACAATAAATCATTAGAAAAATTCCTCTAGTGCCAAGGTGGAACGTAGTGATTAATTACCTATTCACAGAGAAACAAGAGGAAGTGATGTGGTCTTTTGCTCTTGGAAAATTTGTCTGGTCATCCTAGTTACTCCGGATTGGATTGGACATTCTGAATGCATTGTGAGCGCGATTACAGAGCACAGCTGCTGACCTCAAGGCTGGTCTGACATCACACTCATTTTATTTTCCAAACTTACAGAATGCTGTCGAATGTCTGACTTGATGAGCCCAATTAACTTGGTCATTAGTTCTTCCATTCTTAAATAGAACCAAATCTGTAGATACGTTGGTACTTTGGAGCATATTTTTTGGTGAAATGAGCATAATTATTTTCCCTTAGTACTAACAACTTAGCGTGTGGGTGTGGGTTTGCAGGCGCGTGATGGATAAGGGTGTTCGCTTTTACTCCTGATGTGATTGGTAGCATAAAATTCACTTTCTTTGTGAGGGAATCATTGTAGGAGTCAGTAAATTAGTGATATATGATCTTTGAAATCATTTGCTAGAAGGATAGAAGGAAGAACAGAAGAAGGTCTGGGAATCTTGCAGAAAGTTTTCTTGTTGAGCCCCAATCCTACAGAAGGTAAGCTCCTTGAGGTTATAGATTAGTTTTATTCACCACTGTATCTCCTGTTTCTAGTAGAGAACCCACAAGAGTATTTGCTAAAAGAAGGAAGGAAGGAAGGAAGGAAGGAAGGAAGGAAGGAAGGAAGGAAAGTAGGAAAGTACAAAGGAAAGAAGACAGAGAAATGACCAAATGAGAAGACTTAGCTGACTGGTTTTTGGGTCCAGCATTCTCACTTACAAAATGTGTGGGATGTACCTAACTGCACAGGGTGCTGGGATGAATGCTGTTATAATCCTTAGAAGTTGGGATACAAAACCCACTAGGATTTTAGAAGGCCAGTGGGAGAGGAAAACAATCCAGGAGAGAACATGGTTAGGGTTGTGGAACTACATCAGTTTAGCAATAGCTTTGAAAGGAGCAAGCTAGCAGTTAATGGCATAGCGTCCATAAGCAGTATAGCAAGTTTAGGCCAAGCTGGCATAAATTTCCAAGGGCGAGACAATGGGATGGTATGTGGATGCTTATAAGCAGAAGTTTCCAAGCAATAGTTAGCTCCGTATGGGAAATATGGTAGCACTGTGGTTCTATAAGGCCCATTTGTTTGAAAGCAAGGAATGAGGATCATGTTCCCATCAGCAAAGGGCAATCCCACAGTCAGAGATTGAGGCTCTGGAGCCGCCAGAGCAGCTGCAGTGCAATCTGGAGACAGAGGCTGAACCCCAGTTACCCCTACCAGCTAAACCTGGCAGGAAGCAGTAAGGAAGTTGAGACTAATGGTAACAGTGGGCTGGTATCAGACTTAGGACAGATAAAATCATTCAAAATCCTCTCCACTGGCAGTGAGGCTCAAGGACCTGATGGACTTCAGTCTGCAATTATAAACGTTTTCAGCCTGTACAGCAGGGAGGCATGGAGAAAGCAAAGGCTGAAGGGTCTTAAGGGGAGCAAAGCAGTGAAAATCAGTCTCTGACTTGGGGTGCCTGGGTGGCTCCGTTGGCTAAGTGTCCGACTCTTGATTTCAGCTCAGGTCATGATCTCAGGGTCATGATACTGAGCCCCGCGTCGAGCCCTGCATCCACCTGGGTGTGGAGTCTGCTTGAGATTCTCTCTCTCCCTCTCCCTCTGCCCCCACCTCCCCCCCTCTAAAAAAAATCAGCCTCTGATTCCTGAGGAAATGTTCCAACATAAGCATTCTTTTCATAAAGGGGAAAAGATAAATAATAGTAACAGCAGTAATAATAACAATAATAGTAACAACATGGCAACAATAGTAATAGCAGCATCTGCTTCCATTTAATGAGTAATCACCATGCCCCAGGCCTGTACTAGGCACTTTATTTACATTATCTCATTTAATTCTTACAATCCCTATGGGATAGGTCCCAACATTGTCCTCATTTTAGCAGGTCAGAGAGATTAACCTACACGCCCAAATTCACATAGCTAGGGAATGGCAGAGCTGGGGTTGAGCCCAGACAGTCTGATTCCTAAACCCATTAACACATATAATGCACATATAATATCTTATCATATATATGTAATGCTGAATAAATATTATGAGATAGACTCCATTATCAATTTTACTTACATGAGAACAGAAGGAAGTGGATTTCAGATGGCGCTTCAGCAAATGCGTATTGTATGCACACTAACTACGTGCCAGGCACTGTGTTGTGTGCTGGGGATACAGTAATGAATGAAGTATCCACAGTCGCGGTCCTCACAGAGCTTACTCTCTAGTGCGAGGCTCTGGGGGTAGTTACAGGCTACACTTGACCCACCGGAATTCAAAGAAGTCAGCCAGATTTTTCAACTCTCAGGTCCTTTGGAAAACTCCACGGAATGAAACTCTTCTGTGGAAGTCCAAGATAGCACGGTGTTTAAGTGCATGGACTCTCGGGCTAGACTGAGCTCAAAGCTTTATCTGTTAGGGTCTTGCCAAGAAAATGGAAACCACTAGATCTTTCACCTAAAGGGGATTTAATATAGAGGAGGGGTTACACGAGTGAGACATACTGAGAAATCCAGCAAGGATGGTGAGGCCAGCAAGAGATTAATAACAGCAGGAAGCTGTCTTCACTTCTAGGGCTAGATGGACAATGGGAGGAGGCGGTGTTACCAGAACCTTGAAGCCAGGCTATGTGGTTGAAGCTAAAACCCAGGCAGGGGCTGCCCCAACGTACCCTGGGCTTTGGCAGGAGAGGTGTCCACTCTTGGTTGGAGGATATACAGCTGCTTCCAGAGATGCTATAGGAAGGTGGTGGGGGGAGAGAGAGAGATAAAGATGTAGAGAAAAAGAGAGAAAGAGAGAGAAAGAGAGACTGGCCTTTCCCCAGCTCTCGTTCTACAATTTTCTTTTTACCAGTGCCTCCCATTGATCAAACTTACTCAAAGCCGGGGGACAGGGGAAGCTGGGAACATAGTCACTGTGACGATGAGCAGAGGAGGGGAGGCGAAGAAAAGGAGTGCATAGGAAGCTGTTAACAGCTACAAAGCCAAGCTCTATCATTTATTAACTGTCATTATGGGTAAGTATCCCCATGCTTCAGTTTCTCCATCTGTAAAGTTGGAATTTCGAAGCAGTACCTCCCCAGAGGGCATTTGTGAGCATTAAATAAGTCGACGCATGTGAAGTGTTTGGAAGAGTGTTTGGCAAATAGTAAGCCTACTAGAACTTACTGTAATAAGGTAAAAGAAGGTACTAATAAGACCTCCTATTATTATTTTTCTCATATGCAATATTACCAGTTCACTGTGTTTAATCAAGGCCTCTTAGCAATAGGAGCCCATAGTTCAAGTGTCTTGGCAAACGGTAGCTGTAAATGAATGAGTCTGACTATTCCGATGCACGCCGTCCCTCTGTAAAAGCCATTCTCATAAACCTAAGCAGTGTTCGGGCCGGAATTTAGGGAAGCTCATGAATCACTTGGTAAGCCTAGCCCCTGCCAGCGCTCTCAGCAAGAAGCGCTCAACAATAACCCGCTGTGTGGAGTTAGAAAGGCTCCATCAGATCGAAAAGAAGAAACACAAGAAAACATTATTTTGAATTTACCCCACGAACAAGTGCCCTCTGGCTTTTGGGACAACTATATACGTTAGTCCTTAATCCTCCTTTACAACTGCCATCATCAAAGTTCTGGAATCAGAAACAGAGGCTGCGGGTAAGAGGGAGAATGCAAATAAGGCGGAGATAGGAACAAAACCAGCAATTCACAGAAACGAGAGAGAGAGAGAGAGAGAGAGAGAGAGAGAGTTCGCTTGGTTTATAGATATGAAAAAAACTATAGCAGATCATTTAAGGGTAAAAAGGACATAAAATGTTCAATCGATGAAGGCAGTTATTAGATTAATGTGTCCTTCTGTATAAAAATGGAGAAACGTATCAGGTGGCATATGAATGACAAGAAGGAAGGAAAAAAGCTCCAGGCGGCGGAGTAGTGTTTAATGCTTTAATGCTGCGAGGGACTCAGTGCTTCTGTTGCTTCTTGGCACTGGCTGAGAGACAGATTGGTAGCAGTCTAGCAGGTATTTTCTATCTCTAATTTCCTTATGGTGCACCCATCGGATTGCTAAACTTGGAGAAAATTCCAATATCTTTGAAATAAACAATTGTTCATCAGGACCTGGCAGGTAGATTTCTGTAAATATATTTTTAAATGTTTGCTCTTTACTGTGAGTGAAGATAAAATTGTGGCTTTGGTAAAGATGTTGGATGTTTTTCTTTGTCTTTGCAATTGGGTGGCATTGGTTAGAGCACTTTGCAGACAATGTAAGCCAGGGTGCTGGGCCAATCATCCTATCGAGTTAAGCCCTCGGCCCTTCTTGGGCATTACTGATTCAGATATTTCAGACTGAGACTTTTGGAGGCATGAATTATGCAGGTAAATACCCCGTGCTCTGCGTCACTTTGCATGTTCAGACTTGACTGAGATGTTTATTAGATTGTATCTTGGATATCGATGTTTCCCAGACTAGACTGTGGGCATCATGAGAGCAGGAACTGATCTGTCCTTTTTACTCTTCTATCCCTAGTGTTTGGATAGTGTCTAGTAAATAAACGCTAGGCCCTCCGGGATTATTCGTTGGGTGAACGAATGAAAGTTTCTAGTGACTGGTAGACATTGCTGTATGTGCTCCTGAAAAGCAACATGAAAAATCTGCCTGCCATTTTCAAGGATATCGTTTGTCTCGAGAAGTTGGCAAATATTATATTCCTAGTGGAAGGCTGACTTTAGAGAACCCTGAGTGTTTTAGGTCACATTTATTGTACGACAAATGTCAGACTCGTACTGCTTTGGCCAATGTCACTATGTCAATGGCTATTTTCTTTTCTTTTTTTTTTTTTTTAAAGATTTTATTTATTTATTCAACAGAGACAGAGAGACAGCCAGCGAGAGAGGGAACACAAGCAGGGGGAGTGGGAGAGGAAGAAGCAGGCTCATAGCAGAGGAGCCTGATGTGGGGCTCGATCCCATAACGCCAGGATCACGCCCTGAGCTGAAGGCAGACGCTCAACCGCTGTGCCACCCAGGCGCCCCGTCAATGGCTATTTTCTTAAGTTTTCTGCAATGAAACCTCTCCCGTCAGGAATCTTAACAGCCGGAGTGGATCAAGCGTCAGGCACAGGGTCTACCACTTAGTACTTTTACTTCACCGCACGTGTGCTTTGAAATTGACACTTAACAAATGAGGAGTTGTGGTTCCTGCGTTTTGGAGGCTGATGAAATTCTATCTTGGTATAGTGTAGTTTTACAACATGAGTTACATAGAACACTAGTTCCGCAAGATACTTTTATAAGAGAAAGAAGAAGGTTCTATGTTCAAATAACTTTGTGTAATGCTGTATGGTATAGTCCCATTTTGGAAATTCATGATGTACATTAATTAACATAGTGAAAGCTCTGAGAAGTTATACAGTTAAAGACATCTATTTCTTTCTAACTCTGAATTTCTCAAATTGAGTTAATTACAGAAGCTTTTCCCTCCTATTAACATTCCTACAAGATTATTATTCCATTGAACAGACATTAGAAAAATCCAGTGCAATAAAAGGAAGACTGACCACCCCTTTTAAAAAGAACCAATTTCCTCTCTGGATCTCCTACTTAATAGCTAGGTGACATGGTGGTAGTCTTCCAGGCCTCATTTTTCCCATTTTCAAAAAGGGATCATATAACCTGTCCTAAGGTCTGAGAAGAAAGTTTTGTTTTCAGGGACTCCTGCCTGGCTCAGTTGGTAGAGCATGCAACTCTTGATCTCCGGGTCATGAGTTTGAGCCCCACTTTGGGTATGGAGCCTGCTGAAAAAGAAAAAGTTTTGTTTTCATACTTACACGTTTTTGAAATCAGAATAAGTCTTACGGTCCATTTCATAAGACATTTATTTTTTTTCTGAGAAAAGTTATAATTAAATTGATAGTTCATCTTATAATTCACGGCATCTTAGGGACAAAGAAATATGGTAGAACCACCCCGCCAACTTCTCAAGGTTATTGTGAAAATTGAATGAGTCAATGAATGAGAAAGCAGCACGTACAAATTCATAATAAGGATTATTTTTATTAAGTCTTGTTTGTCTGGCTTAAATGGGACAGGTAAGCTACCAGGCTGCCTTTTAATACCATTTCCTCAGGTGAACAGGAACACACCAAATCCAGGTATCAGAACTGATTGATTTCCCTTTTCATTTGGTTGCTTGACTTGACTTGACAGTTTTGCTTTATGTACATAGTCATGGCCTCAATTACAAAAACAAAAATAAAACCGTTTTTAATATTCAGTAATGATTTCTGGCAGAAGAAAGAATTTGAAAATGTGTGATAACTTTATTTGCTGTTGTAAGGAATTTGGAACGAAGTGGGTACTTCTTGGAACCCATCAGGGGAATTAATTCTTCAGTAAGCATTTACTGAACTTATGTGCCTACTTCTGCATTAAGAGCTGTGAAAAATACAGTTAGTAGGCACTAAGTGGATGCTTTTAGAATGACTTTTGGTTTGGCTTTTGATAGGTACTGACTATGATATGTATGAATGAAGGCAGATCAGTACCCTGGAGCAACTCATAGACTAATGAGGAATACGGGCTGGTAACCAGTTAAGTGCCGTGATATAAGTATTTACAAAGCATGGTTGAAGGGCCAAATAAATGGTTACTGTGAACTAACTCAGCTTTGTGGGGTTTGAATGGGACTTGAAGCTTCACAAGATGAAGGAATATGGGCTGGGCATTTAAGGATCAGTAAGAGCTAGGCAGGAAGCATGGGAATGTCATGAAGCCATAAAAAATCACACGTGTAAACTCGGATGAAATTGCATGTATGCCCCATGATCTCTGCAAAATGCTGAGTTTATTGGTGTGAACATTTCATGGAGTCATAGTGAAAGATGAGTCTGGAAATGAGCCTGGCGACCGTGAAGGACCATTGCATGCCATGTAGCAGTTTTGGCCTGTGCAGTGGATGCGATTCTAGCCATTCAAGGGTTGTGAGTTGGCGAGTAATATGATCAGTTTTGCATTAAAAAAAAAACCCACTCTGGTAGCAGCCTGGAGCACAGATCAAAAAGTAGAAAGAGGTATTTAGGAGACGTAATAATCTGGTCAAGAGATGATGATAGTGGGGAATGGGAAGATAATAATAGATTTTGAGAGATGATAATTCTAAGGTAGAAGCTGCAGAATTTAGAGATTAGCAGACATGGGTGGGGTGGGAGGAGAGGGAAGAACCAAAGAGTAAATTCTGTGCTTTTGAGTTTGAGATATTGAGTAGATGGTGATGTCATCACTTATAATAGGGAATTTGGAAGGAGGAATCTGCTTAGAGAAAAGATAATGACTTTAGCGGCAGTGTTATTTTCAACAGTCAATAGGACGTATGGAAAAAAGATAAAGTTTCTGCCTTTCTAGAGCCTGTTATTTGTTTAGCATGACAGAATTACACATATCCTTCAAGTGGCTTCTTCTGTAGTCATGAAGTCGGCAATGAGCCTGAGGACAGAATTTGGCAAGACTCTCCAGCACTTTTTTGTGTCAGGGAAGGCTTAATAAAAGAGGTGACATTTAAGGTGGATCTGGAAGAATGAGTAAGAATTCATAAGATTCATAAGAAAGATTCATAAGAAAGCCATTCTATGCAGGAGAAACAGCATGAACAAAAGCAGGGAGCTGCGAAAGATCATAGAATGTCTGGGAATTGTAAGAAGCTCAAAATAGCTAAAGCGTGTGTGGTGAAATTGGTGGGAAAAGAGACCTAAAATTAAGTTTTCACCAGAACCAAAGTCAAGGACGTTACACTTTACTCTGTAGGAACCAACAGAAGTTTAAAGCGGAGGAGTAACATCCACAGATCTGTATATATAATTGGTGATGAGGCATTGAGCTCAAAAGAGATCAGAGGGGAAGTCTACAATTCCCTTTGTAGCTCCAGGTTAAGCCGTAAACCTTAATGACTCCTTTTTAAGGGCGCCCATTAATCCTGCATCCCAAGAGCTTTGGTTCCATTTGGGATCTTCCTGCTATTATTTGAGGTTGCCAGCCATTTCTCTTTTATACAGAAACAGATTCTGCCACTGAAAATATGGCATCAAGCAGGCTTGAATTGATTCTGCTTAGCTCAGCATGCAACACATTGAGATTTCCCTTGGAAAAACTATCACTAAGAGTCCCAGATTGCGTCTGAGACTGCTTTATATTTTATTAAAGGAAATGGTTCTAATAAACACCAGTGAATGCCTGGTAGATATCAAATATCTGGTTAAAAAGGCAATTGGGAATCTATCCAACATATCTGGTTATTTCAAGATGGAAAAATTATGTGTGTGTGTGTGTGTGTGTACAGAGTAATGGGCTATTTTTTTTCTCTATTGAGTTGCGTTTTGAAGACTATTTCCCTTAATTCAGTGTGTCTTCAACTATGATCCTTGTTCAAAATGTGGATTCATCATCCCCATCCCAAACTTACTGAATCAAAATGTGTAGGTTTAGAGCCCTGATGATAGGAATTTAAAAAAGGTCTCTACCTAATTCCGATGCCATTTAAAGTTTGAGAACCACCAAAATATGGATTCTACNTGTGTCTTAATTCAGTGTGTCTTCAACTATGATCCTTGTTCAAAATGTGGATTCATCATCCCCATCCCAAACTTACTGAATCAAAATGTGTAGGTTTAGAGCCTGATGATAGGAATTTAAAAAAGGTCTCTACCTAATTCCGATGCCATTTAAAGTTTGAGAACCACCAAAATATGGATTCTACAGATGAATGAGATCATAAGGATATATTTAATTTNAACCACCAAAATATGGATTCTACAGATGAATGAGATCATAAGGATATATTTAATTTATAAGTATCCCGGACTCCACACTGCATGATGTTGGTTTTTAAATACAACAAAATAGGCTTCCTTCAAAATAACCCCTGGTGTTCCCAGGCACGAGAACAGAGCAGTGGATACGAGAGGGGACTCCAGCTGCCAGATGTCGGGGTGGTCAATTAGGACAATGAAACAAACTGAAAGTAATAATCAAGCTTTTATTTACTTACTGTGATATGGCAAACAAGAGGCAAAACTGGCACGAATTCTCTAGTGTTCCACTTTCCCCCATGGAATGGCACTGGGCAAGGGTCAGACGGATGCAGGGCACAAGGGGGTAATCACCTTGCTACTGAGGAGCCCCTAACAAAAGGCTCTTTCCTCTTTATGGACTCACGGGCTGGAGATAAGGAGAGAGGGAAGGGCTCATAGTGCAAAGGAACTGAGACAAAGCAGAGAAAAGCACTTCCACCGAGACCCCTCATGAGGAGATCACAGCAGAGACGTGGGGGAAATGCCTCAGCTGAAGCCTCTGATCAGAAGGCCTCCGAGTGGGGTTGCTTGGGCCAGAAATGCAGATACGTGTCTGAGCATGGCTAGCCTGGAGCAGGCAGCCTGAGTCTGTGACAGTAACTCCCTCCAGAACATTGCAGTGCAATGGCAGTGCACCAAGTGTCCTGAGGGGAAGGCAGCTTCCACTCATGAGGCCTGCCAAGCAAAGCCTTATAATTGCCTGTGGCCAGGCCCGAAAGATCAACATCGGATTTTGTCTAGAGCTGGCCTCCTCAAGAACTTGACTGGGAACCAGGAGATCAGAGTTCTAGGCTGGATTCTGTGAGTGATTCACCAGGTGAAGTCAGCTTTTCTCTTGGGGCCTCTTGTTTCCTCACTTAACAAAATGAGGAAGCCCTAGTTTAATATCCTCTTGCTCAGCCTCAAAGCGTTCTTTCATCTCTTACATTTTGTAGTTTCATTTCTGAAAGAAGGAGGTTTGTGTCCAAAGGTGACAGCGCCTAGACTCTACCTCCTGCCACAAGAGCGGCTCTCACATCACCGGGGGAAATAGTCGAGGACCACTAGGCAGCCCCTTAGTGCTCAGCCCCAGGACGGTAGCATCTTCCTCAACTTAGCAAACTGGACAGGCTTTTGATCAGCTTTTTGCTTTCTGAGGATTCTCTTTGGCAAACACTAGGTAAGGGTCAAAGACAGTAGCAGCTCTATTAAAGGTGACTCTTGGCAAGAGGCTTCTCTCTCCCATCTGGCTTCCTGGGTTCTGCCATTTATGATCTGAAGGCAGAAGGCCGATTTGTCACGGTGGGAGGGGCCAGCAGAACCCAACCGCACCATCTATGGATGAGGGCTTGTATTGAACAGGTCTCGGCAGCAAGTTTAAGATGGTTTTAGCAATCTGAGGTGTGAGCATAGAGATGATTAACTGCTCCAGAGCAGCTCTGTGGCTTATACTGCCTTGCAGCCCCAGTCCAGAGAAGGCAGCGTGTGGGGAAGTATCTTGTTATAATTGGTATCATCGTTATGGATACTCAGTGATGGGTGAGTGCTTACTCCACTTTGGGCACTTTAAACATATGCTCTTGTTTAATTGAATCCTCACAAGCCACCCTGTGAGGTGAGCACAGTATTATTATCCCCATCTTACAAGTGAGACGATTGAGAGCACATAGCCTGCTCAGGGTTCTACAGCTAGGCACTGGCTGAGCCAGGATTTGAATCTCTGTGTGCCTGACTTCGGAAACTACATTCCTGGCCACTATCTTATGCTACCTCTTTTTGTTGTTGCTGTTTTGGTCAGGTCGATTCCACCGGGAATAGCCACAGCCTTGGGTAAAGCAGATAGTTACCTGGGTGGTATGATTTGAGGATTGCTCAATTCCTGGCCGTTGAGTGGTATTGAGGCTGAGCGGCCCTCTGTGGGTACGTGTGCACCGCGGTACAGGAGAAGACCAGATGAACTTGTACTTCCTCCAATTCGTGTCTTTTTGTGGGTGTCTGTTCTCAATCACAAGAGGGGAAGCTAAGGCAGCCTAGAAAATTCTCCATCTTTGGGCTAAGACGTGGTATCTTTGGAAGCTTATTGTTAAAAGATCAGTACCATTTGGGAGAAGCATTAGATGCCGCCATCAGTTCCTTAGCTGTAGTTTATCCACTGATGTGAAGTCCGAGGAAGCCCTGGGTAACTTCATTTTATCCAAGGGTTAGATCTGAAATAGGAGCCAGGAGAGTGAGAGACTCTTTGAAATGTGTGTTTCGGACGGTGGTGAGATGGCAGAGGTGGGAGGCGAAGTGAACACTTGGGCTCTGGGCATCTGGGGCAGATGGCACTTTCAGCTCCCTGGGAGAGGGAGACGCAGAGGCAGGCTGGAGGGTCAAAGACTGGCATCACTTCCCTTCTCCCTCCCTTTTACCCCCGGCCTAACTCAGTACCTCCACCTTGACAGGGACAGAATTTCTGAGCAGGTAACTGGTGTCGTTTCCTCAGCATTGATTATTTGTGTCCCCAGCTCACCGATGCTTGCACCCTAAGAACAGTGAGATCCGGGGCCATAACTGAATAATGCTCGGCAGCCTGAATGAAGTCCAAAGAAAGTTCACTGAACAAACCAAAAACCTTGTGGTGAAAAGAGAAAATACTTTGGGGTGTTGTTCTCACGTCAGAAACCCAGAATAGCACTTTGCTCACACGGGGAATTAATTGGTTGATGCATTCAGTTTAGGAAAGTTTCCATCCAGGTGTTCTTAAATAAGAACTCTGGCAATGCAAAAAGATGAACGCTTCCAGAAAAGTGAAAGACACTGTGGTGAGATGGAAAGAGCATGGGCTTCGGAAGCTGACAGCCTTGGGCAAATTCCTTAAGCTCTCTGTGCCTCCATTTCCGTTTTCTCATCTGTAAAATGGGGAGGAATACAGTACTCGCCCTGTCTCACGGAGTTATTGCGAGGCTTCAGGATGATACCATATAGAAGTGCCTGATACAGGTCCTGGTGTATAGTGGATGCTGGAAAAGGTTAGCTCCACCCTTTCCCCCTCAGCGGAAGAGCTACGTTGAGGTAGAAAAGAAAAGGTAAAGTGTAAAAGGACAGGAGCCACAGCTCATGAAAATCAATCTTAATGAAGATAAAGTGGCGTTGGAAGCATGATGCAAGTCTGTAGACAAAGATAACACAATCTCTACAATGGTTTGTGCACGGTGTCCCAGGGAGCAAGCTTACTGCAGTGCCTGGAAGAAAGAAAAGACGACGGCAGCATGGTGGGCACTGACACCCTTGTCACTAGCAAATATGGCGAGCGGCCCTCCAGCACATGCCTACTATACCAGAGCCCTCCCTGTGTACCGAGAAAGGAACTGCTTACTTGGCAAGATTTTCACTGTGGGTTGTCACTAGCAATCAGGGAAAAATTCCCATTCAAATACCACCATCTCATCGTAGCTATTCAAACAGACAAAAATAAACAGTCTTTAGTGTGGAGAGGACGTGGGGAAAATGCACTCAGATACACTGCTGGTGGGAACGAAAATAGGCACAACCCTTTGGAAGATGGTTTGGTAGTTTCTGTGAAATATTAAAACGGGCCTTGACATCAGCCCAGCAATTCTACTTCTATGTATATATCCCGGAGAATTACCCCCACGTGCATTTGGAGACATATACAAAGGATGGTTATTGTAGCTTTAGTTGTAATAGCCTGACTGCTCATTAGCTGGAGTGGCTAAACATTACAGCACATTCGTGTGATGAAATATTATGCAGCCATTTAAAAATGAGATGTGTGAGATGCAGGGACATGGAAGTATTCTTATGATGCATTGTTGGGATTTAAAAGCGAGTTTCAGCACACTATTTGCAGCATGATATCCAATTTATTTTGTAAAATTCTCAAGAAATTTCAAGAATATACTTATATTTGCATAGAAAATGAGTCTGAAAGGATAGAAGTTACCCCTGGGGAATGGGGATGGGAGTGCTGTTGGTGCTCACTTTCCCTGTTTACTTTTTAGATGTCTGCATTATTTGAAATTCTTCAGATGCACATGTTCTACTGTTTCAATTTTTAAATAAATCATAAAGTAATGAAACAAATGTATGTGATAGATTGGCTCAGTCACTTCTAGGCCATGCTTGGTCTGCATTTTCTCTGTTTTCAGATAATAATGATGATGACGATGATCATGACAGTAGCTAACATTTATTAAGTGTTTACTATGTGCCGGGTGATGTTCCAAGCGCTTTACATGTATTAGCTCGTAGAATCTTTGCAAGACCCTAATGAGGTGATCTTAGTCTGTTCAGGCTGCTATAACAAAAATACCATATACTGGTAAATAACAGAAATTTATTTCTCACAGTTCTGGAGGCTAAGAAGTCCAAGAGGCGCCAGCAGATTTGGTGTCTAGTGAGGGACCACTTCCTAGTTCACAGACTAGAGTTTTCTTGCTGTGTCCTTGCACGGTGAAAGGGGTGAGGAAGTTCTCTGGGGTCTCTTTTATAAGG
>NC_048238.1:86376575-86392678 GCF_002007445.2 Ailuropoda melanoleuca | reverse complement strand
ATGCACATGTTCTACTGTTTCAATTTTTAAATAAATCATAAAGTAATGAAACAAATGTATGTGATAGATTGGCTCAGTCACTTCTAGGCCATGCTTGGTCTGCATTTTCTCTGTTTTCAGATAATAATGATGATGACGATGATCATGACAGTAGCTAACATTTATTAAGTGTTTACTATGTGCCGGGTGATGTTCCAAGCGCTTTACATGTATTAGCTCGTAGAATCTTTGCAAGACCCTAATGAGGTGATCTTAGTCTGTTCAGGCTGCTATAACAAAAATACCATATACTGGTAAATAACAGAAATTTATTTCTCACAGTTCTGGAGGCTAAGAAGTCCAAGAGGCGCCAGCAGATTTGGTGTCTAGTGAGGGACCACTTCCTAGTTCACAGACTAGAGTTTTCTTGCTGTGTCCTTGCACGGTGAAAGGGGTGAGGAAGTTCTCTGGGGTCTCTTTTATAAGGGCACTAATCCCATTCATGAGGGCTTCACTGTCATGACCTAATCACCCCCCAAAGGGCCCCCAGCTCCAAATATCATCACATGGGAGATTAAGATTTTAACACATGCATTTCAGAGGGAGGGGCACAGACGTTCAGTCTATAGCAGAGGTAGAAACTATTATCATCCCCATTTTACAGATCAGAAGACTGAGGTTCAGAGAGTTTAGTGTACTCGTTAAATTTCATACATCTTGTAAGTGATGAGGCTGGGATTTGAAATCAGAGATCTTTGCTCTCAAAGAGTTAAGAGACTGACTGGGGAAAAGCATACTGTCTGTCTCTGTCTCTGTTTGTCTTCCCGCCACACACATTCAGGAATGCACACGACAAAATACAATATTTTGTATTTAGTGCTTTTGTAATAGTGCTACAGAGAATGAATGCCGCAGAAATCATCTGGGAGAAAGAGTGCTCATTATAGGCTCAAGGACTCAGGGACCAAAGCTTAGAGTTGGACACACAGCCCACCTGATTCTTCTGTGGCCAAAAATATGCTTAGTGGGGCATCTGGTAGGGGTACCTTAACAGCTTGTAGCTAAAGAATAAAGCAAAGCCTAGAAACCCAGCCAGACCTCTGCGCACCATTATTCTGAGTTGGGCTGGGCACCGCAGCAGCGCCGAAGCCAGCTACGGTAACACACACAGTTCTGTGCCCCAGCCGCATGGCTCAGTAATAGGGACTAACTCCAATCTAAGGTCATACGAAACCACAGCTGGAGGGGTCTTTTGATGCTCACTTTTCACTCTTTTTATAGATGAAGAAACTGAAGCCCAGAAAATGGAATTAACTTGATCAAGGTCACACTGCTATTTTGGTGGCCAAAATACTGCATATATGGCAGGATGTAACTTTTCTTAGAAGTAAAATACATCACCTGGCTAAAGGAGTCCCTCTGCCTTGTGATTTAGGTCAAGGATTTAGGGGCTTTCTCCCTTCCATTCTCCCCCTCTCTCTCCACACACACACACACACACACACACACACACACACACGTGCGCGCGCACGTACGTGTTTGACAATTTCACTTCCTGACGCTTTTGTTCATGTCTTTCTCCATTGATTATCACTTACCCTCCATATAAAGTATTGATGGAATTTGGTCAGCCTTTTTCCTCCCTGAACATGGGTGGAGAGGGAAAAATGTTTGATCTGTCCAGACACCACTTTTCAAAGGGCATCATTATCACAGCCAGAGGATGAATGATGGGCCTCCAAAGAGAGTCTTGAGAACGGGACCCAGTGTTCAGGGATGGCATTTCACGTGCTCGCTTGGAGGACAATGAGCTGGTACCTCTGTGACATGATCAGTTACATAGGGCCAGGGTTAGGGTTACATAACAGGCCTGCCTGCAGGAAAAATCTTATAGAACAGAGGGGTGGGGAAAAAATGTGCTGTGCAATTGCATAATAATCTTGTGAAAAACATAATGCCTTACCCATTTTAATAAAAAGACTGGGAAAAAAATGATGAGTCCTCGCTCTGTCTAATCAATTGCAGGGCTTCATAAAAGAAGTGAAGCTGCTTTTTCTCTGCAAATAAGCACAAAATCAATCTTCAAAAGCAACATATCTTATTGCACCTATTCTCGGCTCTTCAACTCCTCAATTTTTAAATGGTGATTTCTTTCCCCCCTAAGTTGGGTGGAGATGGGCGGTAAGGGCAGAGCAGGACTCATAGGTGTCTCTAGTTTTCTGAGCTATGTGCCATGAGGCTGCTTTCCAAGTCCTCAGCGTTACAACAGCAGCAATCCGTTAACTTGAGTGTTAATTTGGGGCTTGGTCATGTAGAGAGAGGCACACAAAAAGGTGTGGCAGCGAAGAGCCTTGATTCAACTCTGCTCTCCATAAGCTCTGGCACTAGACAGAATGGCTAGATTCACGTCTGTTTCTAGGCCCAACCAGACCCTCATTCCTTAATCCTCTTCCAGGTTATTTCATAATAAACTCAGCACATAAACTCTGGTGCTTAAACTCCCCTCCCCATACCTATTCAAACATCCAAACAGTACCTTGTCTCTTCTTTTTCTTTTGTGCTGAAATGGGCTCCTTGCCATTAGCCTAGTTTGTCTGATTCAAAAGATTTTAAAAGGTGATTTCTCCCAGGATGCATTTCTTAGCTCTCTCCCGTACTTCTCAGTGTTACCTTAATACACTTTGCTCTACCTATGGTTGTCGACGTGGCTTTCTTGCCCCATTCATAGAATGCCCGAGGAGAGGAATCAGGTAGGCTTTGGGTCTGCGTCTGTATCAGGCAGCGCTGCGCTTGGCACAGAGAAGGGGCTCAGTCTGTATTTCTGGAATCGAACTAAATGCTGGGGCTAACTTGATATTACGAGATGAGGGGGGCACTAATGGGTTTATCGAGTATATGTGCCCATTAGAGTGGATTTTGAAGACTAGCAATCTTTAAAGAGCCCCAACGCAGGAAATACGGAGGCTGTGAACTGTTGCAGCCCTGCAAACGGGGACACAGAGCTTGCATCTGTGGCCTGGACATGTTTGCCTTCGGTTTGTGTCCTTGGAGCTACCAACTGCCAGGATTAGTTCCTCGGAGAGGTGTCTTCATCGAGTCATATTTATAATCTATTTCCCAAGTTGAATTGGATTTCATGGGTGGTTTACCTAGTCCAGGGACTCTTAGTACCATTCAGGGAACACTCCGCGCCCATGGTGAGCACTAAGGTGCCCCTGTCTCAATTGACGCAGCTGCTCATTTGCTGAGCAGGGAGGCAGGTGGTTCCAGGCCAGCACGTGCTGGTGTTATTACGGCGAAATAAATAGTTTTGTTTCGGTAGAAACGCCACTGGTCAAAGTGATATTAAAAAATGAGGGCATTTCTAAGATAAAGAACGCCAGTGCAAATGGAGAAGAGGGATAGGAATGTGTGTGTGAGAGAGACAGACAGACACACGCAGAAGAGAGGAACTACTTGATTCCCGTAATTTAGACTCATGTCTAAAAATGAGAGCGAACATTTACAGTGTTTATGCCAAGCATTGGCCTCAGCACCTTACAATGAGCATCTTACTGAATCCTTAAGGTATAGTTTACATGCAGTAAATGACACAAACATGAAAGATACAACCAAATAATATTTTACGTATGTATATATCTACATGATAACCACCTAGGTCAAGATGTAGAATATTTCCATCATGCCAGAAAGTTCTTTTGCATCCCTTTCCAGTCAACACCAACCCCCTACCCCAAGGTAGCCACTCTTCTAACTTTTATCACCATATATCAGTGGTTCTTGAAGTGTGGACCTGGAACCAATAGCACCAGCATCACCTGGGAACTTGTTAGAGATGCAAATACTCAGCCCCCCCCAGCCTAACTGAATTAGAAACCTAGAGAGTGGGGCCTAGAAAACTATGTTTTAACAAATTCTTTAGGTGATTCTGTTGCACAACCAAGTTTGAGAACTGCTGCACAGAGCTGTTTTGTGTGCTTTAGAAATTCATATATATAGAGAGAGAGAGAGTGAGAGAGAATCATATAGCATGTATTCCTTTGTGTCTGGCCTTTTTTTATCAGGAAAATATCTGTGAAATTTATTTATATTGTTGCATGTATCAGTAATTCCTTCATTTTAAATTGCTGATTAGTATTCCATTGTATAAATATATAATGTTATCTCTTTGATAGGTTGTTAGTAGAGCTTTTATTAAGGAATGTTTATTAAGGGAAATCTTACATTTGTCTAAGGCAAATACATTTGTGGAATCACAAAAAATTAAGGAGCAACTTGAGCAAGAGTGAAGCAGGTTATTGTATCATATGACACAATTTCCAGAAAGGCAGTGCTATCCTCCTAAGTCTCTCCATTACTTGCTTGCCAATGCTGGAAATTCATTTCATAGGAAGCTAAGACTTTTATTCCACAATAAATACTAAAACTTAAAAGGCATGTGTGTACTGCAAAAATTAAAAAAGGAGAGAAAATAGAGTGAAAGTCATACTGATGTGTTTGTTAATGATCTCTCCTTTCTCACCAGGAAAGGGCACAGATGCCAAATATAGCATGTGCTATCACTTACCAATCCAAGCCCTTAACAGGCATTACTAATCAGTCGTGCTACTTTTAAATGTTGATTCCCAAAGCAATCTCAGGATCTTTCTCAACAAATTCTCTCAGGTCATGCCAACTCTGGCCTAATTCGTGTGTGTGTGTGTGTGTGTGTGTGTGTGTGTGTGTGTGCGTGTATGTGTGAGATTGTAGTAGTGTTTAGAACTGAAGAGGGAAGAAGACACCATGGAGGGGATGTACGGCTCAGCAAGAAACTCAAAGTCATATTTTGTCTTCCGTGACCTATTTTCTTTTGTGTTTACACTGGAAATCCCATTAAGTATGGGTGATCAGGATATAGTAAGTTATTGGTTAACTGACTTTGTGAGAAATCAGCATAACAGCACCAAAAACAAAAATAACAACAACCACCCACGGTTCCACTGAGAACTATGTATTGGGCCTTGCGGTAAGTGATTCACATGCACTCTCTCACCTAATTCCCTCAACCCTGCTAGGCTAGTATTATTACCTCTGTTTTAAACATATAGGCCCAGAGAGGTGTCCAAAAGCATGTGACGGAGCTGAGATTCAAATCCAGGCTATCTCACTCCATATCCCATGTTCTTTGGAAACCACTACACCATTCTGATTCTGAGATAATTAGATTTATTTAAGACAACTTATCCCCAATAACTTAATGGTCAAGATTTTATTTCCATAAAAAAGGATGAGATCTTGCCATTTGTAACAACATGAATGGACCTAGAGGGCATAATATAAATGAAATAAGTCAGAGTGAGAAAGACAAATACCATATGATTTCATTCATATGTGGAATCTAAAAGATAAAACAAATAAATGAACAAACAGAATCAGACTTATAAATACAGAGAACGAACTCATGATTGCCAGAGGGGAGGGGGCAAAATGGGTGCAGGGGAGAGGGAGGGACAGGCCTCCATAAGGAACGACTAAGTCACAGAAATACAAGGCACAGCATAGGGAATATAGTTGATGACACTGTATGGTGACAGAGGGTGGCTGTACTTGCAGTGAGCAGAGCATAATGTGTAAGGATGTTGAATCCCTATGTCGTACACCTGAAACTAAGGTAACATTGTGTGTCAACTATTCTCAAATAATAAAAAATTAACTTGAAAAAAATGTTTTATTTCCAGCAGACAGAAGCTTGCCTTTTTAAAAAATAAAGCTGAATTTATTGATGCTGGCAGAAAAATGTAAACATTGTGTCCATAGTGATTTTTACATTGGATGCTACATTTTTAAAAATGCAAAATAATGAAAGAAGAGAGAGAATTCCTCACCATTCTTTTCACAGTTAAAATGCATTACATGGTAAGCTAGTCTTTTTCAAAAATAAGTCAGCGTTGGTTCAGTATTGAGCAAAATGCTTCAGTGGTTTTTGTAAAATTGAAAGCAACACATTCCTAATCTAGTGAAAGTGAACATTCCAAAAGGTCTCATTTTTTTCCTGAAATTATGCACAGGACCTGGAACGATGGCAAGCAACTTACCCAGACATATTTCCATGGAATCTCAGCGATCTTGCCTCTCTGTCTCACAGCAAAGCAGCACGACTAGCACACGTTCAGGGCTGGCGCGGTGCCCATGTCACCTCAGCATCAAATGCACTTGGGTTCTGATGAGCAGGGACCAGAAGGTTTGCATTATCTGTAGGAACAGTGCCAGCCGCTCACTCAGCTGGTGTCCCCTCTTAGGCACAGGTGGGTAAAGCAGACCACTTTTCCTTAAAGGGTAAAAAAAATGATGACCATCTTTCCTGCTATTTCTGCAGCCCTAGAGTGAGATTCATCCACGAGGAAGGTCGAAAAATATCAATACAAACTTCTTTTTTGGGTCCGCAGAGCCATTATAGGACCATGTTCTAAGAAATGTTACCAGTGACAGCAATCAAGGGCTTGTATTCCAGAGGGATACTGTGTGATTTGGAAGAGGAATTCAGGTTTTATTTTATTTTATTTATTTTGCCTTTATATGGGCAACAGCTGCTATGGTGCCAAACTGTGGAGATATTTGACGATTCCATCCCCAAAGCTGATTTTTTGGAGGATGATGATAAGACACTTAATTGTTTTCACCCAATACAGATTTATTAGTTTCCTATGGCTGTTGTAACAAATTACCACAGACCTAGTGACTTAAAACAACGCAAACGTATTCTGTTATGTTCTGGAAGTAAGAAGTCTTTTTTTTTTAAGGATTTGTTTATTTATGGCAGGGGAGGGGCAGAGGGAGAGAATCCTCAAGCAGACTCTGCTGAGCAGGGAGCCCAATGAGGGGCTTGATCTCACGACCCATGAGATCATGACCTGAGCTGAAACCAAGAGTGGGTTGCTCAACCAACTGGGCCACAGAGGTGCCTCTAGAGGTAAGAAGTCTTTTTCTTCTTTCTTTCTTTCTTTCTTTCTTTCTTTCTTTCTTTCTTTCTTTCTTTCTTTCTTTTCTTTTTCTTTCTCTCTCTCTCTCTTTCTTTCTTTCTTTCTTTTTCTTCTTTCTTTTTATTATGTTATGTTAGTGACCATACAGTACATCATTAGTTTTTGGTGTAGTGTTCCATGATTCATTGTTTGCGTATAGCACCCAGTGCACCAAGCAATACGTGCCCTCCTTAATACCCATCACCAGCCTATCCCAATACCCCAGCTCCCTCCCATCTGAAGCCCTCAGTTTGTTTCACAGAGTCCATAGTTGCTCATGGTTCATTCCCCCTTCTGTTTACCCCCCCTTCATTCTTCCCTTCCTTCTCCTACCGATCTTCCTATTTCTTATGTTCCATAAATGAGCGAAGCCATATGATAATTGCCTTTCTCTGCTTGACTTATTTCACTTAGCATAATCTCCTCAAGTACCATCCATGTTGATGCAAATGTTAGGTAATCATTCTTTCTGATAGCTGAGTAATATTCCATTGTATATATGGACCACATCTTCTTCATCCGTTCGTCTGTTGAAGAGCATCTCGGCTCCTTCCACGATTTAGCTATTGTGGACAATGTTGCTATGAACACTGGGGTGCATATGGCCCTTCTCTTCACTATGTCTTTATCTTTGGGGTAAATACCCAGTAGTGCAATTGCTGGATCATAGAGTAGCTCAATTTTTAACTTTTTAAGGGCCCTCCACACTGTTTTCCAAAGTGGCTGTACCAACTTGTATTCCCACCAACAATGTAGGAGGGATCCCCTTTCTCCACATCCTCTCCAACATTTGTTGTTTCCTGCCTTGTCAATTTTTGCCATTCTAACTGGCGTAAGGTGGTATCTCAATGTGGTTTTGATTTGAATTTCCCTGATGGCTAATGTTTGGGATAGGCCGGTGATGGGTATTAAGGAGGGCACATATTGCATGGTGCACTGGGTGTTATACGCAAATAATGAATCATGGAACATTACATCAAAAACTAAGGATACACTGTATGGTGACTAACATAACAAAATAAAAATTATTATAAAAAATAAAGTATAAGCTTATAGCATAAGAAAAGAAACTAAAAAAATAAAAATAAAAGAGCATTAAAAAATATCACTCATCACTGAAGAAAAAGCAAGTCAAAACCAAAATGAGATATAACCTCACACCTGATAAGGACAGCTAGTATCTAAATAAATAAATAAATAAAACACACACAAAAACAGTGCTAGCCAGAGAAAAGGGTATCTCAATGTGGTTTTGATTTGAATTTCCCTGATGGCTAATGATTTTGAACATTTTTTCATGTGTCTGTTAGCCATTTCTATACACGAACAATGAGACTGAAGAAAGAGAAATTAGGGAATCTATCCCATTTATAATAGCACCAAAAATCATATGATATCTCAGAATTAACTTAACTGGAGAGGTAAAGGATCTATATTCTAGAAATTACAGAACACTGTTGAAAGACATTGAAGAAGACACAAAAAGATGGAAAAACATTCCATGCTAATGGATCAGAAGAATAAACATAGTTAAAATGTCTATGCTACCCAGAGCAATCTACACTTTCAACGCCATCCCAATCAAAATACCAATGACATTTTTCAAAGAGCTGGAACAAACAAGCCTAAAATTTGTGTGGAACCAGAAAAGACCCTGAATCGCCAAGGAAATGCTGTAGAGGTAAGAAGTCTTAAAATCAAGGCACCTATAGGGCTAAGTTCCTTTGGCAGGCTCTAGGGGAGAATCCATTTCCTTGCTTTTTCCAGCTTCTAGAACCACCTGCACTCTTTGGCTTATTCCCCCTTCCCTATCTTCAAAGCACACCACTTCGATCTCAGCCTCCATCATCACTTCTCCTTTTTCTGCCTTTGACCCTCTTGTATCCCTCTTATAGGGACCGCTGTATTTACACTGAGCTCACTGAAAAAAATGCAGTATAATCTCCCCATCTCAAGATCTTTAATTTAATCACAGCTGAAAAATCCCCTTTGCCATGTAAGGTAACATTTTCAACAGTTCTAGGGATTAGGGCATGGACGTCTTTGCAGGGGCGTTATTCTGTCTACCTCATCAATCCAGGTGTAATGATGACATGCTTTGCTTACTTGATTAGGGTACCTAAGTTCATAAAGCTGATATTGCTTGTCTGATTCTCAGTACCATACTGATGGTTATTGATTACATAATATAATCCCAACAACTGTGGTGAGGTGAGTGTTATTATAATCTCATCTCGGAGATGCAGTAGTGGAGCTCATAGACGTTAATAAACTTGTCCAAGTTCACACAGCTAGGAGGTGGTGAAGCCAGAACTGAAATTCTGATATATCTCACTGTAAAGCCATGAAATTTGTAGTTCTGCACTCTGCCTTGTTAGTTTTGCCACATTTATTTACTTCATTTTCTGGCCACTGTATGTACTTAAACCTTGATCAGAAATATCACGGCTGGGCGCCTTGACCACATGTAGGTGGATAAGGGCAAATTCATCACCACCACTACAAGTGCAATTCAGGTTAACTCCAGAAACATTTAAGCATCCGTATATGCCCCAACCTGTGCAAAGTCCGTGTCTTACTGATGGTGATGACTCATTAGGGCCGTACTGATATTGTCAGAGAATTAGACAGCAGCCATATCGTTTCATACTTCTCTGTCAGGATAAAAGGGAGCAGATACTTCCAGAGCAGTTCAGTGAAAAGGCCATGCCTCACCACCAGGAAATTGCCTAGTTTCCTAAGCTCCTTTAGCTTGGAAACCCATCCACCTCCATAAGATAAGAGATAGTTTCCTGCATTTTTTTTAACTGTTCAGAGATAGTCCCTGAGATAAGCAGTGTCCCTGGGTCTACAGAGGTGGAAGGACAATTGTGGACCCTGGAAGGCTTAATCTAGAAGTAGCATGGCTACGTTTGAAATGTCCCTTTCTACATTTCATTTAATAGTATGTGACTTCATCTTTTCAGGGAGGTCAAACCCAAAGCTGACAGTCATGGTGACATTCATCCAATTGTTTTATTGGCCAATAAATACTTTACTCTTTTTTTTTAAATTTTATTTTATTATATTATGTTAATCACCATACAGTACATCCCCAGATTCCGATGTAAAGTTTGATGCTTCATTAGTTGCGTATAACACCCAGTGCACCATGCAATACGTGCCCTCCTTACTACCCATCACCAGTCTATCCCATTCCCCCACCCCCTCCCCTCTGAAGTCTTCAGTTTGTTTCTCATAGTCCATAGTCTCTCATGTTTCATTCCCCCTTCTGATTACCCCCCTTTTCTTTATCCCTTTCTTCCCCTACCGATCATCCTAGTTCTTATGTTCCATAGATGAGAGAAATCATATGATAATTGTCTTTCTCTGCTTGACTTATTTCACTTAGCATTATCTCCTCCAGTGCCGTCCATGTTGCAGCAAATGTTGAGAATTCGTTCTTTCTGATAGCTGAGTAATATTCCATTGTATATATGGACCACAGCTTCTTAATCCAGTCATCTGTTGAAGGGCATCTCGGCTCCTTCCATGATTTGGCTATTGTGGACAATGCAGCTATGAACATTGGGGTGCATATGGCCCTTCTCTTTACTACGTCTGTATCTTTGGGGTAAACACCCAGTAGTGCAATGGCTGGGTCATAGGGTAGTTCAATTTTTAACTTTTTAAGGGACCTCCACACTGTTTTCCAGAGTGGCTGTACCAACTTGCATTCCCACCAACAATGTAGGAGGGATCCCCTTTCTCCACATCCTCTCCAACAATTGTTGTTTCTTGCCTTGTCTATCTTTGCCATTCTAACTGGCGTAAGGTGGTATCTCAGTGTGGTTTTGATTTGAATTTCCCTGATGGCTAATGATTTTGAACATTTTTTCATGTGTCTGTTAGCCATTTGTATGTCTTCATTGGAAAAGTGTCTGTTCATATCTTCTGCCCATTTTATGATTTGTTTATTTGTTTCTCGTGTATTGAGTTTGAGAAGTTCTTTGTAGATCTTGGATACCAGTCCTTTATCTGTGGTGTCCTTTGCAAATATATTCTCCCATTCCGTGGGCTGTCTCTTAGTTTTTTTGACTGTTTCCTTGGCTGTGCAGAAGCTCTTTATCCTGATAAAGTCCCATAAGTTCATTTTATCTTTTATTTCTCTTGCCTTTGGCGATGTGTCGTGAAAAAGGTTGCTCTGGCCGATGTCATAGAAGTTGTTGCCTATGTTCTCCTCTAGAATTTTGATGGATTCCTGTCTCACATTGAGGTCTTTCATCCATTTGGAGTTTATTTTTGTGTATGGTGTGAGAGAGTGGTCAAGTTTCATTCTTTTGCATGTAGCTGTCCAATTTTCCCAGCACCATTTATTGAAGAGACTGTCTTTTTTCCACCGGATGTTTTTTCCTGCTTTATCAAAGATTAGTTGCCCAAAGAGCCGAGGGTCCATTTCTGGGTTCTCTATTCTGTTCCATTGGTCGATGTGTCTGTTTTTGTGCCAGTACCATGCTGTCTTTGTGATCACAGCTTTGTAGTACAGCTCGAAATCCGGCATTGTGATGCCCCCAGCTTTGTTTTTCCTTTTCAACAGTTCCTTGGAGATTCGGGGCCTTTTCTGGTTCCATACAAATTTAAGGACTATTTGTTCCAGTTCTTTGAAAAATGTCCTCGGTATTTTGATCGGGATAGCATTGAAAGTGTAGATTGCTCTGGGTAGTATGGACATTTTAACTATGTTAATTCTTCCAATCCATGAGCATGGAATATTTTTCCATCTTTTTATGTCTTCCTCAATATCTTTCAAAAGTGATCTATAGTTTCTAGGATATAGGTCCTTTACGTCTCTGGTTAAGTTAATTCCAAGGTAACGTATGGTTTTTGGTGTTATTGTAAATGGGATGGATTCCCTAATTTCTCTTTCTTCAGTCTCGTTATTCGTGTATAGAAATGCAACTGATTTCTGGGCATTGATTTTGTATCCTGCCACCTTACTGAATTGTTCTATAACTTCTAATAGTTTGGGAGTGGATTCCTTTGGGTTTTCCATATAGAGTATCATGTCATCTGCAAAGAGAGACAGTTTGACTTCTTCTTTGCCGATTTGGATACCTTTGATCCCTTTTTGTCTTCTGATTGCTGTTGCAAGGACTTCTAGTACTATGTTGAATAATAGTGGCGAGAGTGGGCATCCTTGTCGTGTTCCTGATCTTAAGGGAAAGGCTTCCAGCTTTTCCCCATTGAGAATAATGCTTGCAGTAGGCTTTTCATAGATGGCTTTTATGAGATTGAGAAATGTACCCTCTATTCCTACACTCTGAAGGGTTTTAATCAGGAAAGGATGCTGTATTTTGTCAAATGCTTTTTCTGCATCAATTGAGAGGATCATATGGTTCTTGAGTCTTTTCTTGTTGATATGATGTATCACATTGATTGATTTGCGAGTGTTGAACCATGCTTGCATCCCAGGTATGAATCCCACTTGGTCATGATGGATAATCCTTTTAATGTACTGTTGGATTCTATTAGCAAGGATCTTGTTGAGGATTTTGGCATCCATATTCATTAGAGAAATCGGTCTGTAATTCTCCTTTTTGAGGGGGTCTTTGCCTGGTTTGGGGATCAAGGTAATATTAGCCTCATAGAATGAGTTTGGTAGCTTTCCTTCTGTTTCTATTTTTTGAAATAGCTTTAGGAGAATAGGTATTATTTCTTCTTTGAATGTTTGGTAGAATTCCCCAGGAAAACCGTCTGGGCCTGGAGTTTTATTATTTGGAAGGTTGTTTATCACTGACTCAATTTCTTCATAGTTAATTGGCCTATTTAAGAAATCTATTTCTTCCTGTTTCAGTCTTGGTAGTTTATAGGTTTCCAGGAAGGCCTCCATCTCTTCCAGATTGTTTAGTTTTTTGGCATATAGCTGTTGATAAAAGTTTCTAATAATCCTTGCAATTTCAATGGTGCTGGTCGTGACCTCTCCCTTTTCAGTCATAATTTTAATAATCTCAGTCCTTTCTCTTTGTTTTTGGACAAGTTTTGCCAGTGGTCTATCAATTTTATGGATTCTCTCAAAGAACCAGCTTCTAGTCCTGTTGATCTGCTCTACTGTGCTTCTGGTTTCTAATTCATTGATTTCTGCTCTAATCTTGGTCAACTCCTTCCTTGTCAGTGGGTTAGGCCTGTCCCTCTGTTGCTGTTCCAGTTTCTTGAGGTGAGAATATAGAAACTGCATTTTAGATTTTTCTATTCTTTTGAGTGAGGCTTGGATGGCTATGTATTTCCCCCTTAGGACTGCCTTTGCAGTATCCCATAGGTTTTGGACCGTTGTGTATTCATTCTCGTTGGTCTCCATAAATTGTTTAATTTGTTTTTTGATTTCCTGGTTTATCGAGTCATTCTTGAGCAGGATGGTTCTTAGCCTCCAAGTGTTTGAGTTTCTTCCAGGTTTTTCCTTGTGGTTGAGTTCCAATTTCAGAGCGTTGTGGTCTGAGAATATGCAGGGGATAATTTCAATCTTTTGGTATTGGCTGAGACCTGTTTTGTGTCCCAGAGCATGATCTATTCTTGAGAATGTTCCATGGGCATTTGAATAGAATGAGTATTCTTTGGTTCTGGGGTGTAGTGTTCTATATATATCTATGAGGTCCAACTCGTCGAGTATGGCATTCAAAGCCTTTGATTCTTTGCTTAGTTTTTGCCAGGGTGTTCTGTCTATTTCTGATAGTGGGGTGTTGAGGTCCCCTACTATTACTGTGTTCTTATCTATATGTCTCTTTATTTTGGTTAAGAGTTGGCTTGTGTATCTTGCTGCTCCCCTGTTGGGGGCATATATATTAATAATTGTCATATCCACTTGTTGAATACTTCCTTTAAGAATAATATAGTGCCCTTCTGTATCTCTCTCTATGGCCTCTAGTTTAAAATCCAGTCTATCTGATATGAGAATTGCTACTCCAGCTTTCTTTTGAGGTCCATTTGCGTGGAAGATGGTACTCCATCCCCTTACTCTAAGTCTGAATGCATCTTTGGGTTCAAAATGAGTCTCTTGTAGACAGCAAATGGATGGGTCATGTCTTTTTATCCAATCTGCAACCCTGTGGCGTTTTATGGGAGAGTTTAAGCCATTTAGATTGATAGAGATTATTGACAGATATGATTTTAATGATGCCATTTCTCTTTAAAGTCTTTGTATCGGTTGTGACTTGCTGCTCTGTATCACTCTTGGGGCCTTTTTACCTTTATAGAGCCCCCCTTAATATCTCCTGTAGGGCTGGTTTCGTGGTTACGAAATTGGTTAATGATTGGCGATTTTGGAACGTCTTTATTTCTCCATCAATTCTGAATGACAGCTTTGCTGGATAAAGGATCCTTGGCTGCATGTTTTTCTCTGAAAGAGCTTTAAAAATGCCCCCCCAAGCCTTTCTCTCATTCCAGGTCTCTGTAGACAGGTCTGACGTAATCCTGATACCTTTGCCTTGGTACGTGAGAAATTTCTTTGCCCTGGCCGCTTTCAATACTGTATCCTTGGATCTAATATTTGCGAATTGCACTATGACATGCCGTGGCGTAGGTTTGTCCTGGTTGAGCTTGGATGGGGTCCTCTCTGCCTCTTGGACACGAATGCTTGTTTCCCTTGCTAGATTAGGGAAGTTTTCAGCTACAATTTGTTCAAATATCTCTTCTAGACCTCTGTTTTTCTCCACCCCTTCAGGGATGCCGATGATTCTGACATTGGATCGTTTCATAGAGTCAGTAATCTCCCGTAATCTACATTCGTGGGCGTGGATTTTTTTAAGACCAGCTTCTATTTTCGTTTTTTCTTCTACTAACCCATCCTCCAATTCGCTAACGCGTTCCTCTGCCTCGGTGACCCTGGCCGTCAGAGCCTCTAGTTTTGACTGCATTTGGCTCATAGAATTTTTAATTTCTGTCAGATTCGCTCTCATTTCTGCCCTTAGGGATTCTATATTCTCAGCAACGCTTTCTCTGATGCTTTTTTCAAGTTTACTCATCATCTTGACCATTGTTGCTCTGAATTCCATTTCTGATAATTGGGATACATCCATATGTATTAATTCTGTGGCCGAGGCCAATTCTGTGGCAGAGGCCACAGACTCATTATCTTTTCTTTGCTGGGGGGGACTTCTCCTTCTCGTCATTCTGATGAAGAGAGATTGCAGGGTTGTCCAGAGCCCAAGTGTTGACTGGGACCCAGGCCGTGCGCCCTTGTTTTATAGAGATCTTAGGGATGTGGGCTTCTTCCTTAAAGAGTTTATTTATTTATTTGAGAGAGAGAGAGACAGTCAGCAAGAAAGGGAACCCAAGCAGAGGAGTGGGAGAGGAAGAAGCAGGTTCCCGGTGGAGAAGCCCGATGAAGGACTCCTTACGGAGCGTTGTGATCACACCCTAATCCGAAGACAGGTGCTTGGTGACTGCGCCACTCAGGCGCTCCGGGTTGTGGGCTTCTTGATTTTTCAGCCTGCCTTCTGGGGGAGGGGCCTGCCTGCAGGTACTCAGAAAACCCTGTTTGGGTAGAGTCTCTGTGTCCCTTGCGAGGGGGGATGGGGATGGGCACCCTGTGAGCCGGTATTTCCGGGCTTTTGTTCTCTGGCGGCTTTCCCTGGCGGTTTGCTATGCCTCTTCTGAGAGAGCAGCAGCGGCTGAAATTCAGCCTCTGTCTCAGAACAGAGGGATCGCGGATCGTTCTCCACTGATGTTCTGGCCACTTTAACTCTGTTTCTGTTGGTGCTGCTCAACCCTGCAGCATCCCGGGCTGTGCGCCCCACACCCGGCGTCCCAGCCCTTGGGCCGGCACATCTCTGTCCTTTGTTTTTCCAACCCCGCCAGCTGCCAGTCGCCAGCCGCCCCGCGTGGGCTCCCGGAGCTCCCCGTCTCAGTCTGGTGTCTCACGGGTGCTGACCGCGAGTCCGCCTGCTCCCCCGTGCAGGTGGCCCTCCAGCCGCCAGCCGCCCCGCGGACGCTCCCGGAGCTCCCGGTCTCAGCCTCGATCCAGTGAGCACACCGGAGCTCCGGAGCTCCGTGAGATGCTTGGTGGTGCACACTCCCGGCTCAGGGACTCAGTCTGCTGTTTCCAGAGTGCGGGTCCGCGGTCTGCCCGCTCCCTGGTGCAGGTGGCCCGCCAGC
>NC_048238.1:86346534-86376557 GCF_002007445.2 Ailuropoda melanoleuca | reverse complement strand
CGCTCCCGGAGCTCCCTTCTCAGCCTGCTGTCTCAAGCGTGCGGGTCCGCGGTCTGTCCGCTCCCCCTTGCAGGTGGCTACCGCTTCCCGGCGCCCTGACACGGCGGCTCCCTCCCCCTTCTGTTTAGCTTCCGATATCTGTGCGCGGTTTCACGGCTCCCCGCTTCGTACCTCGATACTCAGCGCTGGAGATGTTCATTTGTAGAGATCCAGATGTATCTTCCTGCGTCTCAGGCTGATTCCGTGGATATTCCTGCTGGTCTGGTACCTATCTAGCTCAACTCAGGGGACCGGCTGAAAAAGGGGTCCCCTACTCCTCCGCCATCTTAACCTCCCAATCCAATACTTTACTCTTTTAGAGTCCCCTATATTTTTAGTATCTCATCTCAGTTTCCCTGATCTCCCATTTCAAATGGATCACCAGATGCTCTGATTCTGTCTATATTCTAATCTCAGACTAGTTGCTCCTGTGTCCCATTCCCTAATGGGGTTCTATTCCTTAGTTTTTATAATAACTCTGTACAAAGTTATTAAAATATATAGCTTTGTTATTCCTCCTAAGTAGTAACTTGAACTATTAAGAGAGGGAGGGAAGGAGAGAGGGAAGGAGAGGAAGAGGAAAAGGATGGAGAAGAGGTTGGTGGGGGAAGGAGAGAGAGAGAAAGAGAGATTTTCAAAGCCCTCACACGTGGAAATTTCTTCTTCCCCCGCCATATGATCCTCTTCCAAATTCTTTTTATCATATTCTCTTAGACTTCCAAGTGCCAAGCAGCCTCACAAGCCACTTCTTTCCCCATTCCTCAAAAGCTATCTAGTCCTATTGATTCTTTGGTTCAGTTTTACACTTTTTAAAACTTTAGTATGTGTCAGGCACTGTGATGGGTTCTAGAGAAACACACAAAATCACACAAACCCCATAACCTGGGGCTCCTGGGTGGCTCAGTCAATTAAGTATTCAACTGTTGGTCTCAGCTCAGTTCATGATCTCAGGGTCGTAAGATTGAGCTCTGTGTCAGGCTCCACGCTCAGAGCAAACTATGCTTGAGATTCCTTTCCCCTCCCTCTGCCTCCCCCTCTGCTCCTCCCCTAGTCTCTCTCTCTCAAATAAATGGATAAATCAAATATTTAAATAAAAAAACCCCATAACCTGTAGGAGTTTTTAAGGTTAAGAAGAAACATACATTATAACAGAACATTTTAGTGTACTATAATATGGACAAATGCACATAAAGCTGTGGGAAAACAGAGTTCTTGAAGAGATAATTCTTCATTTTGATGGATGAATAGAAAGAAATTAATTAGGCAAAATAATTGAGAGGCTTCATTTCTTTAATAATGTCTTTGGTTTACATCCTTTCCTTTCCAGGTTCATGGACCCACTTTGATCCAGACCTAGGTCGGTTCAATCTCAGACTGTTCATTGAAATAGTCTCCCAGCCTTTCTGGTGTCTTAACTTCCCTGCTATCCACTGGCCCCTGTCCATCCTCCACCTTGCTAACAGACTAATCTTCATAAAATATTTCTTTGTAGAAATCATCACTCTTTCCCTACCACCTCTCCCAGCTCTGGAACCTTCTTTGACTTCCTACTGCTTTCAAGATAGAACCTTGAGCCCTTCATCTAGCATTCAGTGCTCTCTACAATCCAGTCCTCATCTATGGGCCTAGATCTTCTATAATTTCTGACACATAGGGAGAGCTTCTTCAGTTAAAAGGATATCAGTTGTCAGAGTGTATCTTACTATCTGAGGGAAGGGGGTGAGGACATATCAAAGGCTAGTTTCTAAAGCTTAAAAAAATAAATAAATCTGCAACCAAAAAAAAATTTCTGACACATAACCTGCTCCCTAGTCAAAGTAAATGTGTGTGTAATTTCTCAAGTGCCCAGATATGTTCTTGTTCAGAATGTCCTCCTCTAATCCCCAGACAGATCTAAGTTCTACTCTTCCTTCAAGAACTAGCTCAACCCCCATACCTTCTATAAAGCCTACCTGGCCGGATCCATCCCTCTGGGGTCACTGCTTTCTCCAGTAGATGCCAATCACCTAGCATTTAGCATATGCAATCTTCTACTGAACTACACAATCCCAGGCTCTCTCACTGGACAGTCATCCCCTTAAGACAGATTGTATCTGGTGTCCCTTAGTGTCTCCAGTGTTTAAGGAGCTCAAGACATTTTTATGATGATGGTAATGAGTCAGTCATGTGGTACATATAGGGGAGATATGTGGAAAAGAACTCTTGGGATCCCTCATATCACACCCTGTAGGGAGGGACACCCAAATTGCTTACATCAAGGGCCAAGGTGAAAGCTTTACTGGGGATAAAATTAAGCCAGAGGTACAAGCCCAGATGTTTATAGGGGCCAAGGAGGGAACATAATTAAGCTAGAGGTAAGCCAATATTTTATTTAACAAATCTTTACACAGCGCTTACTGTGTGTGATTCTTTCCTACTATGACTATTCCCATTTTATAGATGAGAAAACCAAGGCACAGAGAGGTTAAATCATTTCCCAAAGGTCACTTAATTAGTAAGTGATAGATCTTGAATTTCAACTCAAGTACTCTGTTAGTGTCTCTATTCTTAACCATAAGAAGTGTTGATTTTCCAAAAGAGACTGGTGTACCCAATGGCGACTTGGAGTGAGTATGATAAACCTAAGGACTTTTAAATTTATTTTAAAGAAAAATGTGAGCCAGAATAAACATGACTGTGGGCCAGGTCAGCCAGGGTGCTAAGCATTTGCAACCCCTAGATTGAGTCCAAAAATGACAGGGAAAATTTAGTCTTTGTAATACCACATATATTCCAGGACAGCGAGAAGCATCCTTGATTATGTCCTCTCTAACTTGACATCAGCTCACACACCTATTATGGGGATTTGTCAAAGAAAAGGAAGTATCAGTGTTCACTGTCATCACTTTATATGTTTAGGTTTGCAGATTCAAATTGCAAGAGATTTATGAACCTCTCCAAGGAACTAATGACTCCCCTGCATTTGCTCCCATAACACTTTGTTTATACCTTTACCAAGTTGTTTATCAAATGTCACTCTTTTCCCTATTTGAGATGAAGAATTTTTCACTTTCTCTTAGAACAAAAGATACTGTCTCCAGACACTTACCTACAGATTTAAGCAACTTCTAACAGTTTTAATGTGTGTTGATTTAAAATACGTTCAGCAAATCCCTATCAGCCTCTAACTTAGGCGCTTTGCATGCCGACAGTAGAACCCTCTTTTTTATGGTGCCTCTAGATGTAAATTCAGAATTTACCAGCCCAGAACTTTTAAAACTAACATAAGGTAATCTGCATCTTTGAAAAGACATTTCCAAATAGCTTTATTATAATGTTTGTTTTGTTCAGGTTTGAAAGAATAAGTGTAAATATGCAGTACATTTGGAAAATTCCAGAAAGTTGAAAGAGATGTAGAAGTAGGAAATTTCACAATCACAACTCGACTGTACAAGACTGCAAGGTTCTTTATCTCCCTACAATTGAGATCCACCTAGCTTTTAACTTGCTTTTCAATTTTCTGCAGTAAACTTAGTTCTACAATATGTCTTAAGTATTTCTGATTTTAAACTCAGTCCTTTATGAAGGACTCAACTGCTTCTTCCTTTCTTCTGGGTGTTCTAATTTCCTGTGGGTGTGAGCATCAACCCCCTATCCTGATGGACCTCCGCTGAGGTGCGTGTGGCTTGTTTAGCCCGGGCGTGTGTCTCAGCACCTCTGCATTCCATGCCTTCTGTGCTTACTTGGGTTCTTCTCCTGGCATGGGCAACGCACAGTAGTGGTTCGGGGGTAAGGTAAGTGGGGCAATGGGAAGCCTACCAGTAATCTCAGGCTAATTGGACCTCCTTTTCAGTTCATATAGATAAACTCAGTAGCTGAGATTCAGTCAAGTTCACTAGCTTCAGACTTCGGCTGTCCACTTGCCCCTTCTGCTACTTGGTTCCTTGGCCCTGGGGTATGATAACGCCCTGGCAGACATACTGTTTCTCAATTCTTGGTAATTTTCCTTGCTCCTTTCAGACACATGGGAACATTTCAGATTACCTACACACACACTTTGGAAGCCAAGGAAGATTCAGGGAAAAGTAGCAATGCATCAAGTCTCTTTGTGCCTAGACATGCCACGCTGCCATTTCTACTCCAACGCAGCCATTCCACTGGCACCAGGGGCATTCTTAGAGGCTGCCTCCTCCAAAAGATGCAGTTGAGAAATGCAGCACATCTACAATTCTCAAATAGATCTGA
This sequence comes from Ailuropoda melanoleuca, assembly GCF_002007445.2. Classification (NCBI taxonomy): domain Eukaryota; kingdom Metazoa; phylum Chordata; class Mammalia; order Carnivora; family Ursidae; genus Ailuropoda; species Ailuropoda melanoleuca. Next base: position 86,372,294 of record NC_048238.1, on the reverse strand, counting down.
CTTTTTTTTTTAACTTTTCTTCCTCATTTCAGTGGCTTTTGACTTGCGGAGAGGGCATCTTTAGTCTCTCAAACTTCTCCAAACATCTACCAGTACAGAAGGGATTCTTTTTTCTTTTTATGGCTGGGAAACCCCTCCTATATCATTACAAATTCTTCCTTACTAAATGGTTTATGATATAAACCGTGGGTCCACCAGTCTTTATGAATAGCAAGTTTTTAGAATTCCAAATGTTATTTTTCTCTCTTGGGTGCCTCACTCCAGCAAATCAAAGTTTCTTTGGCTTTCAGTCTCTCCTCCTAGCTAAGGACTTTACAGTTTTATTTTCAAACTCAAATGTAAAAATTTTGACTCATTGTTTCCCTGGGTTATTTTTTGTCTTCCCTTCCCTGGGGCAATAAGCTTCAGAGCCAGTGTCTAATTTTAATTGTGGAATATACTGCAGGGCAGAAAGGATTATCAAGAAGTAAAACAAGCATCAATTAATATTTTAAAATTCTGTCCTTCATAAGAAAATAAAAATCACTTGTAATTTCAAACCCTGGGAAGACACTAGTATTTTGGTGTCTAGCCTTTTGCTCTTTTTTTATGCATACGTATGTGATATATTTTATGTGTACATACGCTGTATGGTACACTTCTTATTTTTTGGTCCATATGATTTATCTTTAGATATTCTCAGAGGAGTTGGAGATCAAGGGCAAATGTTCCGGCTTAGTTATTGTCTTTTTGGCATATCTCCCCAAAGCCCTGTTGACCATTCTTTGCCCTCCTGTGGGAGTGGGAATGAATATTTCCCTCCCGATAGCAGTTATCTTATGACCCTCACAAGTGAACATCACAGAAATTTGCAAGAAAAGAGTTCAAACTACTCTTTCCTCAAGGCTTCTGGTGATTAATCCAAACTAGACAGGGGAGTAGTAGCAGACAGTGCCTGTAATGTTGGTTGGTGAGACCCTGATTTTTCTCTCATGTCCTGCCTTCTTTACTGGGGGGGGTTGACCCCACTTTTGGGTTTGTTCTGGGAGGGTTTTTTCTCGAGCTGTATGAAGGGGAATGTCTTCTCTTTCTTCTCTTCTTTTCTTTTTTGTCCTTTTAATTTTATTCCTTCCTCCTGAAGTCCCTGCTTCCCCTGTTTCTTCTGGGTCTGCCATTTGCAAGTTCCAGGACAATGCCAATCTCTCTCTCTCTCTCTCCTCTTGTAAATTGTTGGTCTCCAACATGGGTTGTCAGTTAAAGCTGTTCTGCCAGGTAGAGGGAGAGGGGTGAGTTCTGAATCCTATAAATGGAGGAGGGAATGGTGGAGGAAGAATGTCAGGGTGAATCTCTGTTCTGGCTTGCAGTCTGATATTAGATATTTTTATATTCTTGGGCAGAACAAAATAAAAAATAATTTAAAAAACCACATCTCACAGGGGGAATTTCTTTCCTGCCCAAATCCTTCATCGGGTCTGCATAGGAGATGAATCACTCCCTTGTCAGCATAAGCATGGTCTTATTATAACAGAAACCATTAGTCCCCTTCTCAACTTCGATTACATTTCAAAGCTTTTTTCATTAACTTGACACTGAATGGCATCACTGAGCTATCCTTTCCTTTTTCTTACAATCATGTAGTAAGCATTTTCTTGTGTGGTAATTTTTAAAAACATATTTTAAGATATCATAATACTACTCCTTTATGTCTGCTCCATAATGTATTTAATTATTCCTCTAATGTTTAATATTTAGACTATGTTTTGATATTATAAAACTTATAAAGATCACTCGGCATATTAAGATTTGTGCGCACGTCTAATTATTTCCCTAGGAAGGTGTCTTTAGAAGTGGAATTAGAGTAGAGGTTAAAAGATACAACCTGGTTTTTTATTGAAATTTTTAAATTAAAAAGGAATTTTGAGTTTAAAGTGTAAAAACAAAATAAACCAGGTACTAAAAAAAATAAAGAAGCATAGAACATAGGACATGTAAGTCATTTCTGCCATCTCATCCCTGAGATCATAACTTTTACCAGGTTAATGTCTATTTTTAGTATGAACAATTTTAATGCTCTTTTTAGTATTATCTATTGCTTTCCCCAAAGATCAGCCATTTTAAATTCCCACTAGCAGCTAATAAAAGTGCTGATCTCACTGCATACTCATCAACCTTAAGTATTCTTGTTTATTAATATTGTTCACATTTGATAAACAAATTGATACTGAGAGTGCTTTTTTACATTAACATTACTGATTTTATATATCTATTTACATATTTAATTTATATATGTATATTATAAATATTTTCTTCACTTTTGTAATTAAAAATTTTTGAAGTGTTTCTTTTAAAGATTTATTTATTTATTTGAGAGAAAAAGCATGAGTGGAGGGGCGGGGCAGGCGCAAAGGTAGAGAATCTCAAGCCGACGTTGTGCTCAGCACGGAGCCCCGTGTGGAGCTCAGTCTCCCACCCTGAGACCATGGCCTGAGCTGAAATCAAGAGCCAGCCGCTTAACCGAGCCACCCAGGTGCCCTGAAGTGTTTTTACCTAGAATTTTTACCTTTTTATGTAGTCACATTTATCAATCTTTTCCTTTATGATTTTTCTTTCATATTTAAAAGGTCTTCCCTTCTCCCAAGAGCAGATAAATATTCACCCATATCTTCTTATAATCATTTAAGGTTTAAACATTGTTCAATGTAATTGATTTATTTCTTTAGATTTATTTATTTGAGAGAGAGGGAGGGAGAGCAGGGGTTGGGGGCAGAAGGAGAGGGAAAGGGAAAATCTCAAGCAGACTCCCCACTGAGCTCAGAGCCTGATGAGGGGCTGAATACCACGATCCTGAGATCATGACCTGAGCTGAAACCAAGAGTCAGACACTCAACTGATGAGCCACCCACGTGCCCCTTTAATGTAATCTAAATCATGACATATTTCAAACATAGAAAAGTATATAAATTTACTATAACAAGCACCCATTAATCAAACACAAAGATTTAACAGACACTAACATTTTGCCATATTTACTTGTTTTTTTTTCCATAAATACAGTTACATATATAGCTAAACACTGACCTTCATCCCTTTCCCTTCCCTGCCTCTGCTGAAATTGGTGTATGTAATTTACCTGCATTTTCTGTATTTTCTGCATATGTTTACAACCATCCACATTATGAAGTATTGTTTTGTGGACTTTAAAATTTTTACCTAAATAGGCTCCTTTTCCAACTGACTTTTGTTGTTCAATATTATACTTTCAGGATTTACCCAGATAAATGCCTATATTTATATTTTTACTACTTATTACATATAATTATGTAAATTTAAAGTTCTCTTTGTGAATTGCCTATTCATATCACTTGTTCATTTTTTATTGCATCGCTGGCTTTTTTTGAGTTATGGATTGTTGGGATTATTTATTCTTGACTGAAATCCTTTGAGCATTATATATGTAGTAAATATCTGTCCCAAATCTGTGACTTGTCTTTTAAGTTTATGACATTTTATGATATACACAAGTTTTTAATTTTAATGTAGCATATTTATCAACTATTGCCTTTATGGCTTGTAGTATTTTAGGTTTTGTTAAAAAAATCATATCCTAATTCAATGATGTGAAAATATTTTTTATGCTCTAAAAATTTTTAAGTTTGTATTGTCAAATTCAGGTATTTGAATCACATGGAATTATTTTTCTATGTGATGTGGGGTAGGGTTTTCATGGTCTTTTTCCAAATAAATAGCAAATTGTCACAGCACTATTTATTAAATAGTACATTCTGCCCACACAGAGTAGCCATGCTATCTCTAACATATATCAAGTTGCCGTATGAATATCAGTCTTTTTCTAGGCTTTCTATTCTGTTCTATTGTTTTATTCGCTTATCCCCAATTTAGCAACCACTATGTTAATTACTATAGCTTAATGATGAATCTTGATACCTGTTAGGGAAAATTCTCCCTTTTTTAAATCATTCTTTGACAGTTTCTTGATTCTTCTTAGGTCTTTGATGTCTCCAAATGAATTTCAGAGTCAGTCTGTCCATTTCTGTGAAATCCCCTTTTAGAACTTAAATTGGAATTCCCTTGAATTTATTGATTAACTGGGAAACAACTGTGGACTTTAAAATATTTACTCCCTATCAACAAGCATGGTACAACTATTTATATTGGTCGTCTCTTATGGCATTGTCCCCTGTGAATGATCACAGTTGTTGTCCTTCACATTCAGTTGCACACGTTATTTTCCTTGTCTCTTTGCACCAGCTAGGATCTCTAGTGTATGCTTAATAAAAGCAACAATATGTCATTCTTGTCACTTTCTCCACTTTAAAAGGAAACCTGCATTTTGAAAATTTTCCCAGCAAGTAACATGTCTGCTATTTATTTGGGGGTTGATATCTCTTATCAGGTTAAGGAAGATTCCATATATTTGTAGTTTGCTAAAAGTTATTTCGCTCTTCAGTGGACTTTGGATTTTCTCCAAAAAAATTCTGTATCCACATTATGATAAGATTTTCCCCCTTAATCTGTTAAAATTATGATTTTTAGTAATTAATATTTTAATGTGAAAAGATCTTTGCATCACTTCTTGGCCTTTTGGCTAAGATCAAGTGAGGCATCTGTTTTTATCAGTTTAAAAGATCTTTGCACTCCTAGGTTAAGCCACACATTGTCATCTTGTGTGTTTTTTTTAAATATTTAATTTATTTTAGAGAGAGAGAGTGCACGGGGTGGGGAAGGGTAAGGGGAGAGGGAGAGAGAGAATCTCCAGCAGACTCCCCATGGAGCTCAGAGCCCATTGTGGGGCTCCTCAATCTCACGACCCTGAGATCATGACCCGAGCTGAAATCAAGAGGCAGATGCTTCACCCACTGGGCCACCCAGGGGCACCATCATGTGTTTTTTAATGCATGTTTTATTTGGTTTTATACTATTTTCTTTAGAATGTTTACATCTATATATAAATGAGATTGATCTATGATTTTCTTCTTGTATTGCCCAAGTTAGGATTTTGTATCAAGTTTGTATTTGCCTCAAAAAATGACTTGGCTAGCTTTGTCTATTTATTATTTTATTCACTAGTTCAGCGATTCCCAGATGCACATTTGGATTACTTGGGGAGTTTTCGGTTTTTTTGGTTTTTGTTTGTTTACAAAATAATGTTCAGTGTGTTTTGGCCCATGCCAAATAAATCGATCTCTGGAGGTGGATCCAGGCATCAATATTTTAAAATGTTCCCCAGGTGACTATAATGTGAAGCCAGGTTTCAGATCCACTGCTCTAGAATAATTTGTATATGATAGAACTCGTCTATTCTTCAGGGGCATAAGAAAGAAAATATTTGTTCTGTGAAATTTAGGTAGAATTTGTCTGCAAAATTGTCTGGCCTGCTGATTTTGTATGTAGATTCTAGAATGTTTATTCAGTTTCTTTATCGGTTATAAAGATATATTCATGTTTTTTCTGTTATTTCTTAAGTCAGTTTTAGTAATTATTTCTTAGAAAATTCATTTTTTACATTTTCAAATTTATTGGCATAAAGTTGGTCATGATATTTCCATATGAACTTTCAGTCTCCACTGCATCTCTAATTATATCCCTGCTTTTCATTTCTTATATTTTCAACATGTTTGTTCTTTCTTTTTATTTATTTTTTTTATTTTTTTTTTTTTAAAGATTTTTTATTTATTTATTTGACAGAGATAGAGACAGCCAGCGAGTGAGAGAACACNTTTTTTTTATTTTTTTTTTTTTTAAAGATTTTTTATTTATTTATTTGACAGAGATAGAGACAGCCAGCGAGTGAGAGAACACAAGCAGGGGGAGTGGGAGAGGGAAGCAGGCTCATAGAGGAGGAGCCTGACGTGGGGCTCGATCCCATAACGGCGGGATCACGCCCTGAGCTGAAGGCACACGCTCAACCGCTGTGCCACCCAGGCGCCCCTGTTCTTTCTTTTTAAATAAACATATTCACTATGTGGTTTCCATATTTTACTAGTCTTTCCAAAAGACCAGCCTTTGTTTGTTGATGTTCTGTATTATTTTCTATTTCATTAATTTCCTCTGTATTCTGATTTTAGCTTTTCTAATTTCCTTGGGTTTACTCTTCATTTTCTAACCTCTTGAAATCTTAAATACTTAATGTTTTCTAAGGCCTACAGATAAGATGCAGATACAGCAGTACATAACTAATAAATTTATAGTCTGCATCTGCGTCCCCTGGTGTATGATTCACAGTGCTTTCATTGTTTTTCAATTTGAAATTTTTTCAAATTTCCATAATTTTTCATATGTATATATATGAATTCATGAATCTCTCTATGCATATATGTATTCAAATCATAGATGTGAGTAGGCCCTCTCTCTTTTTTTTTTTTTTTTTACTGCTTTCTATGGGTATTGCATTGTGTTCATACAAACTGTTCTGTGTGATATCTGCTTTTTTGTTTGGGTTTTTTTGTTTTGTTTTGTCTTTTGGCATTTATAGAGATGAGGTTCAATTTAGTCATGTTCACTGTTTATATATTACCCAATAAACTTGAAACAGTATATTTTCTGATTGCTTTGTGTGAGGTATTACATACGTCAGTTAGACCAAATTTTTGTTAATTGTGTAGTTCAATTTTTTTGTAGCCTTACTATTTTTGTCTCCTTGATCTATCAGTTATTGATAGAGGAATATTAAAATTTCCCATTATAATTGTGGATTTGTCAATTTTTCTTTCTAATTCCATCAATCTTTTTCTTCGTATTTATTTGAGACTACGTTTTTAGGTTCATGAAATTTAATGATTATTATATCTTTTAGTGAATTGCTCATTTTATTATTATATAACTAATCCTTTTTATACCTAATAATGTTGTTTACTATTTTGTATCTTTTCAATTCCAGTCAGTTAACATACAGTCCTATATTAGTTTCAGGTGTACAGTATAGTAATTCAACACTTCCATGCATCGTCCAGTGCTCTTCACAAGTGCACTCCTGAATCCCCATCACCTATTTCACCCATCCCCCCCCAAATAACCCAACTCCCCACTCCCCTCCCCTCTGGTAACCACCAGCTTATTCTCTATAGTTAAGAGTCTGTTTCTTTGTTTGCCTCTCTCTTTCTTTTCACTTTGCTCATTTTTTTGTTTCGTAAATTCCACATATGACTGAAATCATACAGTATTTGTCTCTCTGATTTATTTCACCTAGCATTGTGCTCCTTAGCTCTGCCCATTTCATTGCAAATGGCAAGATAGCATTCTTTGTTGTGGCTGAATATATATATATATATATATATATATATATACATATATATGTATATATATATGTGTATATATATGTGTGTATATATATATGTGCATATATATATGTATATATACACATATATATATATATAACTTGATCGTGGTGACTGATTTTTGCATGGTATGTTCATCAGGGTATTGGCCTGTAACTCTCTTTTTTGTAGTGTCTTTATCTGGTTTTGGTATCAGAATAATGCTAGCCTCAAAGAATGAATTTGGAAGTTTCTCTTCCTTTTCTATTTTTTGGAATAGCTTGAGAAGAATAAGTATTAACTCTTCTTTAAATATTTGTTAGAACTCACCTGTGAGTTCACCTGGTCCTGGGCTTTTACTTCTTGGGAGGTTTTTGATTACTGATTCAATTTCTTTGCTGTTTATCAGTCTGTTCAAATTTTCTATTTCTTCTTCTTTCATTTTTGGTAGTATTTATGTTTCTAGGGATTTGTCCATTTATTCTAGGTTGTCCAATTTGTTGGCATATAGTTTTTCATAATATTCTCTTATAATCCTTTTTATTTCTGTGGTTTTGGTTATTATTTCTACTCCCTCATTTGTGACTTTATTTATTCAAGTCCTTTGTCTTTTTTCTTGATAAATCTGGCTAAAAGTCTATCAATTTTATTGTCTTTTTTCAAAGAACCAGCTCCTGGTTTCATTGATCTGTTCTATTGTTTTTTTTTTAGTTTCTGTATTGTTTATTTCTGTTCTGATCTTTATTATTTCTTTCCTTCTGATGATTTTAGGTTTTGTTTGTTGTTCTTTTTCTAGTGTCTTTAGGTGTAAGATTAGATTGTTTATTTGAAAATTTTCTTGCTTCTTAAAATAGGGCTGTATTGCTATAACTTTTCCTCTTAGAACCACTTTTGCTGCTTCCCAAAGGTTTTGGACAGTTGTGTTTTCATTTTCATTTGTTTCCATGTACCTTTTAAATTTCTTCTTTTATTTCCTGGTTCACCCATTCATCGTTTAATAGCATGTTATTTAACATCCATGTATTTGTACTCTTTCCAGATTTTTTTCTTGTGGTTGACTTTTAGTTTCATAGTGTTGTCGTTAGAAAAGATACATGGTATGACTTTGATATTCCTGAATTTGTTGAGGCTTGTTCTGTGGGCTTATATGTGATCCATTCCGGAGAGTGTTCCACATGCACATGAAAATACGTATTCTGTTGTCTTAGGATGGAATGTTCTAGATATATCTGTTAAACCCACCTGTTCCAGTGTTATTCAAAACTATTGCTTCTTCATTGATTTTCTGTTTGAATGATGTGTCCATTGATGTAAGCGAGGGTGTTAAAGTCCCCTATTATTATTGTGTTATTATCAATTAGTTCCTTTATGTTTGTTATTAACTGTTTTATATATTTGGGTGCTTCCATTAGGTGCATAACTATTTACAATTGTTATATCTTCTTGTTGGATTGTCCCCTTTATTATTACATAGTGTCCTTCTTTGTGTCTTGTTACAGTCTTTGCTTTAAAGTCTATTTTGTCTGATATAAATATTGCTACTCCAGCCTTCTTTTGACATCCATTTACATGATAGATGTTTCTCCATCCCCTCACTTTCAATCTGCAGGTGTCTTTAGGTCTAAAAAATGAGTCTGTTGTAGGCAACATATAGATGGGTTTTGTTTTTTGCCCATTCTGTTACCCCATATTTTTGGATTGAAGCATTTAATCCACTTACATTCAAAGTAATTATTGATAGATATGTATTTATTGTCATTTTATTGTTTTGTGGTTGCTTCTGAAGATTTTCTCTGATCATTCCTTGTATTTCTCTTTCATGGTTTGTTGCTTTTCTTAAGTGATATATTTGGATTTCTTTCTCTTTATTCTTTGTATATTTATTAGTGGTTTTGATATATGGTTACCATTAGGTTTGTATATAACCTCTTCTGCATATAGCATTCTATATTAAGTTGATGGTCATTTTCGTTTGAACTCATTCTTTACTTCCCTCCTCCCCATATTTTAGGTATACATTGTCATAATTCACATCCTTTTATGTTGTGAGTTCTTTGACTGATTTTTTATAGAAATATTTATTTTTTCTGCTTTTGTATTTCCTACCTTTATACTGTCACTTTTGGTCTCTCCTTTCAACTCAAAAAGCCCCTTTAACATGTCTTGAAGAGCTGATTTAGTGTTCATGAACTCCTTCAGTTTTTGTCTGTCTGGAAAACTCTTTATCCTTCCTTCTATTCTGACCGACAGCCTTGATGGATAGCGTATTCTTGGCTGCAGATTTTTTCCGTATAGCACTGCCACTCCTTTCTGGCTTCCCAAGTTTCTGTTGAAAAATCTCCTGCTAACCTTATGGGTTTTCTCTTGCAAGTTACAGACTCCTTTTGTCTTGTTGCTTTTAAGATTTTTTTTTCTTTATCACTGTATTTTGCAAATTTAAGTACAATACCTCTTGGGGTTGGTCTACTTTTGTTGATTTTGATGGGAGTTCTTTGTACGTCCTGGATCTGGATATTTGTTTCCTTCCACAGGTTAGGGGCATTTTCAGCTATTATTTCTTCAAGTAAATATCCTGCCCCTTTTTCTCCCTCTTCTTCTTCTGGGACTCCTATAATATGAATGTTATTACATTTCATGGAGCCACTGAGTTCCTTAAGTCTATTTTTCTTTTGTGAAATTATTGCTTCTCTCTTTTGTCAGCTTGATTACTTTCCATTACTCTGTCTTTTAGGCCACTAATTTATTCCTCTGCTTCTTTTAGCTTGCTATTCATCCCATCTAGCTTTTTCTCATTTTGTTTATTGAGCCCTTCATCTCTGCGATGTTATTCTTTATCCCTGTGTTAAGGGTCTCACTCATGTCTTCTGCTCTTTTGTCAAGTCTAGTGAGTACCCTTAGGATCATTGCTTTAAATTCTCTATCAGGTACGTTACTTATATCCATTTTGCTTAGCTCTCTGGCTGTAGCCCTGTCCTGTTCGGTCATTTGGGATAAATTTTTTTTCTCCTCATTTTGTCTGCCTCTCTGTGTCTGTTTCTGTGTGTTTAGAAAGTCAGCTATTTCTTCTGCTCTTGAAAGTAGTGACTTTATGAAGAACAGGTCCTGGAGTGTTCTGATGTGCAATGTCCCCTGTTCTCTAGGATATGGCACTTCAGGAGAGTATCTTATGTGTGTTGCTTAGGCCCTGCTGTTGTATCTGAGTCACTTTTCTTTTCAGTGCGGTTATCTTCACTGACTGTCTGCCTGTTGTGGACTGTGCTTGCTCTCTGTGCTGTTAGTGGGACCCAGATAGGCCAGCTATGAGTTGGCATGCCCACCAGGAACTGGGGAGTGGGGCAGTGACGCTAGCACAATTTGTGCTGGGCCACTAGTCCTACACCAGATCCCTGAAAGTGCTGCAGTAGCTGGGGCTTGGTGCCCAGGGGTGGCTGGGGGCTTGAGGCCTGGTGTGTGGTGGTGGCTGGGTGGGATATGTGCAAGGCTTTAATAGAATTTGTCCTGAGCCCGGGGCTGAGACTAGCACGTTTGGAGTGGTTACCCCTCAGGAGAACTTTTGGCCTGGTGCACTGCTAGCAGGTTAGGTAGCAAGTGTCTGTGAAGGGCTGCCTCCTGCAGGTGGCTCTGTGTTTATGCTGGGGAGTGGGGGAGGAAAACCGCAACTGCTAGCTCCCTCATTTTGAAAGAAGTGCCTCAACATGCTCTGAAATCAGTATGAACAGATCTGTTTCCCGTTTGCCCCCAGTGCTGTGTAAACCGCCTTTTTTATGTTGCCTCTGTGTGCATGTTGCTGTGTCCTTAAGGGGGGGCAAACCAGCTATCACTCGTCCTCCAGGCTCACCCAGGCCTGAGTCAACTGATTTTTAAAGCTCTAGGCTCCAAATATCACTGGTTTTACAAACTCATGGAATTGGGACACTATGTTTTTTAAAGCCAATCTTTGTGGGGATAAGTGTTCCTGTGTGAACTCCCTGATATGAGGGCCCATTTCCCTTGCTCCTGTGCTCGCAGCTCTCTCCCTCTTGCGGGCAGCCTCCCTTCACCTTTCTGACCTTGTTAACCTTTTGGATGCAGCTTCTTCTCTATATTTAGTCGTGGAGTTTATTTTGCTAGTCTTTGGATCACTCTCCAGTTTATTGACTTAGATGTGGGTGATATCTAGTTGAAATGGGGACGGGGTGAGCTCAGGGTTCTCCTACTCCATCATCTTCCCAAGCTCCTCCAATGCTGTTTACTTTAAAGTTAACTTTTCTGACATACACATAGGGGACCCAGCTTTGATTTTGTGAATCATCTATTTTTATCCATCCTTGACATTTAGTCATTATATTGCTAAAGGTTTTAGGCAGGTCTCTTGTAAATAGCATATAGCTGGCTTTAAATAATTCCTTTTTATGAGTATCTTTCAACCTGATAGTTTAGTGACTTTATATTTAATGTGATTACTGATATATTTGAATTTATGTTTGCCATCTTATTTTATCTTTTCTATTTACCATGCTTTTTTTATTTGCTTTTTCCCCCTTCATGCACTCTATTAGATTGCTTAAATTTTTCTTATCCTCAGGGATTTTGGATAGTCGGCTTGTGAGTCTACTGCATATTTCCCCTTGCTTCTGTCACCCATTCCTTTCTCTTTCTTTGAGAGTAGAGCCATGAATTTTTTTAAATTCTTGTTTTATTTGATCATTGAAATTAATAAACTACTGTGCTAGGAGTAGAAATCTGTAATTAATATTTTGAGTCCGTCTGTAATTATTCTTGGTGGACGGTACAAAGAGGCCTATTTTTTAGAAATTTTCCAAATTGCTAACCAACTCTTCCAGCACCACTATTGAAGAATTCCTTTTTTCCTAATTGATTTGAGATGGTGTTTTGCCATATACTCCATTCTTCTCTAGATTAAGATCTATTTCTGAGACATTTACAATGGCATATAGATATGTATGTCTATTCTTGTATTTTTATTGTATTGTTCTAATGATTAGAGTTTTAGAATATATATTAATGCCAGGTAATTTAACAGCCTCTTCATTATCTGTCCTTCATAAAATTTTATTGACTATTTTTATGTTTATTTTTCCAGCTAAATTTTGGGAACTCTTTGTAAATATCAAAGAAAAGAATGTTTCAAGCTTTGTTGTGGAATAATTAATTTCTTTTTAAGTCATTTTATCACATGTGAATATATTCTTGTATGAACTTCAGTAAGGTCACACGTGTTTGTTATATATATTCTGAATTCTTGTGTATTACTAAGCATTTTTATTACTATTTTGTAGATTAAAAATAAGGAAAGTAAGCTAGTCACATGCAAAGCACATTAACCATACAGAAATATGTACAGTGGGAAGTATATCTCCCTCATAATGCCATATCTCTAGTCCTCCAGTAGGATTTTCAAATGCATTTGTCTACAAATAATGGAACATCCTACTAAGAGTGGCTTAAATACACAGGAACTTATTCATTCTATGCAGTAAGAACTCCAGTAGTAGGTAATGTGGAGCTAGGATGGCTCAGAGAAGCCATCAGGGACCCAGGCTCCTTTCATATTTTTTTTTACCCTACTTCCTATAGCATGTAGCATTTGCCTTCATGCTTGGCAACTCATGGTGTTAAACCTCCAGCCGCAAGTTCATGTTACAGGTGGGATCAAGGAGTGAAGGGAGTGTTAGCCAACTAAGTCTGTCCCCTGAAGCTTTCCTGCAAGCATCATCTAGAAATTTTTACTTATGGGTATTATATAAGACGGATGAATCACTGACCTCTACCTCTGAAACTAACACACTATATGTTAACTAATTGAATTCAAATAAAATTTTAAAAAGTGAAGTTTTGCTAGTAAGAATGAAATGGAGAATAGATATTAATAGGCAACTAGCGGTGCTTGCTTCCTCCTGTCATCCGTCACGGTTAAGTTTCTGGGTTTTGTTTTTTCTTTTCGTTACTTTTTTTTTCTTCTTCTTTTTTTTTTTTACTGATTTTTCTATATGTATGTAAGCATATACCTTTGTGTGTTCTATAATTCCAGTCATTGTTTAACACTAGCTCTATATTTAGCAGACTTAATGTTCACTATCAGTCCTTTTACACTGTTTTTTTTTCCCCATGCTTTTTTACTTTGCCTTGATTTTGACTTCAAGTATTTTTCAGAATTGCTCATGCCTACTCTATTTCTTGTGTTCTTCTATGTTAGGAATGGTTTGCAGTTTCCTTTACGTTTGAAAGATAGCTTGCATGGGCATAACATTCTTGAGTCACATTATCTTTCCCTGAAGACTTTTAAAAATATTGTTCTATACTTTAGCAGGAAGCTTGAGACCTTATTTTCATTTTTAAGCTCTTATTTCCATTTATAAGTGATTATTTGGCATGAATGTCAATAGAATTATTTGTTTGATTTTGAAGTTAGGTGATTTTACAAAGATCTGCCTTGTTAATATTTCTATATCAATCTTTCTTTGGAACACCATGGGCCATTCAATCTGTATACTCAGGTCTTCTTTTTATAACTAAATTATCAAATAGGGCTGGACTTAATGCATATAAAAATCAATTTTATTTATCTTTCACCACTGTTTTCAAGCATGCTTTGTTGGACATTCCTTCTTGCCCCTCACTGACATATTGGGCAGATATAATAGCTTTTTGGTCATTTTCAGGCATTAATAAAAACATAATTTTTAAGTATAAAAAGATAGTTGTCTTTTATGCTTTATTTCCCTCTCTGATTCTGAAAAGACTCAATCTAATCTAAATAAAAGTTCTGTCTTATATCCAACTTAAACCTTTCTTTCTTCAGTTCAGGCCCTGACCAAGCTTAGAAATTTGCATTAGGAAAGGGATCACTCTACTGCTTCTGGATGGGGCAGAGAGAACGAATGAAAGGTTAAAATACATACATTAGCACTCGGTAAATGCCAGCAACACTCCCACCCTAATCATTGTGACACTCTAAAACACCCACACACATTTATAAACGTCCTCTGGCAGTGAGTACTTTCAACCTAAACGGTTTTGTTCTCTAAGTGACATTTGGCAATATCTAGAGACATTTTTGATTGTCCCACCTGGGGAAGCCAAGTGCACTGCCAAACATCCTGCAGAAATTGCGTGGTACAAAAATATCAGTAGTGTCGAGGCTGAGAGACCCTGCTCTAGGGAGTGCAAGGTTATACTATACCCAGTTGAGAATCCCTAGAATACTGACTGGCTAGCAAGGCAGCTTGTGTGTTACAGGTTCTCTGTGTAATTATATTGCAGAGCTGACCACCAATGACCTTTTCCCTCCACCCCATATTCCCTCCTTCAACCCTTATTCCTCTGCTATCCCACAGACTCAACAGAGCTCAGGGACACATTGGCTATTTTTAAGAAACTGTTGGCTTGGACTGTAAGGAGGTGCATCACTTTTTATAGAATCTTCCATGTTAACAAAGATTTGTTGAGACTTGTGTTTTACTCTTGGTTTTCTCATTCAACCAGTTCAAATTTTCTCTGCATTGGACAACTTTATTCATAGATTATGATTTGAAATTTGCATGTATTTTACTTTTATTGAGAATGTAATTTTTTCTCTATTTTTCCCTTTCCTCACTGTTTTCAGCTGGTTTCAGAGAAGAGCACCTTACCAAGTTACCTTTACTTTGACATCTGTAAGCTCAAGTTATTTATACCTGATTGCTAAATATTTTTTCTTACTATTTGAAATAAATCTTTCCCATAGTCTACTTTATAACTGGTTATTTCTGATAGATATTTACTTTATATATTTAGTTTGAAACTAGTTACCTTATTAAACCATTTAAGGGTTTTATTAAATTTTCACTGGAAACTCACTGCTTTTCTAGGTTGGCAGTGAGCCAATACGGAGAATATTGTCAGCTATTTTCCAATTATTAAAGCCCTTGTATCTTTTATTGTGTCCTCTGGAGTTGGCCAAAAGTTTTAGGGGTATATTAAAATTTGTGGTAACAAAGGACACCCTTTTATTAACATTGAGAATTCCACTAATGCTCTATTATAATTCAGTCATGCATTCATTCCTTCATTAACTATTAATTACCTACCATGTAATATCACTGTACCAGGTGCTCTGTGTATAGTGGACAAGAAAGTAGTCCCTGCCCTCATGGAACGAATAGTCTCAGGGTGATATGAATGTTAAACAATCATGAAAATAAATTTATAGTAAATTCTGAGGTGATCTAATTTAAACTAGATAGCAGGAAAATCTACTGTAAATAAAAAACATGGAAGGTGAGTCCTAAAGAATATGCAGGAGTTAGGAGAAAAGCATTCCAGACAGAAGAACAGTAGCACCAAAGCCTTGAGATCTATTGTCTGAAGAACTGAAAGGAAGCTAGCAGGGCTGGATCTCAGTGAATAGGAAAGAGTGCTTCCCAGAGATGTAGCTGGACAGGTTATCAGTGGTTGGTAATTCAGGGCCTTGTTAAACCTTTTGTATTTTCTTTTAAGTTAATGAGGAACAGGTGGTACTATTTACAGAGACCAGAAACATTGGGAAAGGGGCAGATCCTTTTGGTGGGATAAAAAGATTAAGTCCAATTCTAGACATGTTGAGTTCAATACACCTACAAGAAATCAAATGACAAATAAGCATATACATATTCTGTACACATTTGAGCTCAAAGGAGAGGCTGTAACAACGGAGAGGGGGAAGAACCTGAGAAGGAAGAGCCACAAAGTTAGGAAAACAAGGGAGTTTCAAATGTACAGAGTGGTCATCTTGGTCAGATATCAATGTCAAAAAGTCAAGTAAGATGAGAACAGTAAAGCATCTACTAGATTTAGCAACATGGAAGTCAATAGGGACTACTTAAGCAAGAGATATTTCAGTGGAATAATGAGGATTGAAGCCATGGAAAAATGAACAGGAAGTGAGAAAGTGGAGTTAGTGTATAGATAGCTCTTTGGGGAAACTTGACTTTGTTGAGAATAGACAGAGATCGATAACAGGAAAAAAGGTGGGAGCACGAAAAAAAATTTATTTTAGATGGGAGTTAATAAAGTATCTTTGAACACTGATTATAAAGGTCCTCTGGAGAGGTGGGAAGAGATGGGAAGCAGAGCATGTGCAAAGGATCTGGTCTTTGTTGGCACGAGGGCTATTTTCCATTATAATTGAAGGGAAGAAGAAGATAATCACAGTTGCAAGATGGGGTAATGTCTATCTGAGGTCTATTTTTGATATGAGATATGAGACAAGATCATCCACAAGAGAAGGAAGTTAAGCAGTGGTAGAAGGTAAGTTTGGTGAGTTGAAAGAAAGGAAAAAAAATAAAACTAGTTCTTGCAGAAAGACAGCAAACTTACTAGAGAAACATAATAAGACTTTTGCAGTGTTTAATGCCAAGTTGATAATTTGTCATCAATTTATAAGCAATGCCCAACTTTTATGGCTCTGGAATTTTCTCTATCAACTTTCAGTTGCAGTCATACATCATGTGAGTGGTAGGCTTCGTCCAGTGTTATATTTTCCTGGTGTTAAAAAAGAAGGGAAAGAAAGGAGCATTAACAGTGTTTTCAAAAGGCCAGTATTAATGATGAACTGTCAGATATATCTTGAGTAGGGAGAAAGTGAGGTAGGAGGGAAGTGAGAGAGAGAAAATGAAGAGGTCAATGGAGATCTTAATGAAATAGAAGACCTGTTTCAGCAAAACTATGTGAGCAAGTGAACTGGTAGAACAGGAAGTTGTGTTGGAGAGTGGGATGCCAGAATTAGTGATTTCCAAGAGGATGCAGATTCTTTTGACAACAAGGTCGTTCTAAAATGTGACTGGGAATGAGTGGCTGAAATGGAATGGAGAAGATTAAGTTTCTTGTTCTCTAGCAAGGGGAAAACTGGAGCCCCAAATTGTCCCTGTATAGGTGGTGAAAGATGCCCTCGGCAATTTACATTTTGCCTGCCTGTCATTTTACATTTGTTTTAAATGGGTGGCAGCAAGTATTTTTCTTCCTAGGTGCCTGGACCAGATATCTTCTGCAGCATACTTCAGATTATACAGAAGATTGTTCCAATTTATAATTTCCTATGAAAACCCTGACATGATGAGTCATCTGCCCGATTTCCTACTTTGGGTCCTGGAAATCTGTGTTCCAAATCTTTCTGCTCCTTCACGACTGACTTCTTGCTCTTTCATTCCCCGAATTGGCCTGTTTTGCAAAAATTGAAAAACGGTGGCACAAATTCCTGTTATTTTTAAAAATTTATCACAATGTGTAAAATTTCAGTATTAAAATGGTTCCTGCAGAATTTCCGGGAATTCGTTTTCTTCCTTTGCTTAGCATAAACCAAACCCACTGCAGACTGGTGGGCGTTTTGGCAATAAAGTATAGGATTCGGCATTCAGAGACATTTCTCTGAGCCAGCAGAGCAAGTCACAGAACTTGAACTCTCTGAAATATTCTTGTTTCACAAGACCACAAGTGCCAGTGTCCTGGCTTACCATTTCATTAATTTTACTAATTTTCCCTTGAGGCTAAAACTTGTTTCCCCAGTTGAGGCCATAATAAAACTCTTCCCTACTTCTCCTGAAAGTAGCCTTAAAAGAAGATGTCAGTATGATTCAGGGTGGATGATTCAGTATAACGTAGCTTCAGTAAGCCCCAAGTCTGGTCCCTTGCTCAATCTACTTTCTTCTCTTGTGATTCTGCCCACATACATGGTTTTTTCCTTAGTCCCCTCTCTGCTGTTTCTGATAACTCCACTACTACATTTATGTATCCATTTGGCACGTTTATGCAATTGCTCTCATATCATCCTTAAGTGGCTGGTTTAGGTGGTTTCATATCAAACCAATTTCTCCATCTCAGCTGGAAATCTCCCCAAGGACAGGGCCATGTTGTCTCCATTTTGCATCCCCGCACATAATATAAACTGGAGGCAAATTTAATAGGATCTTTGTTATCTCACTTTCTTATAAACATGCCCTCTGCTTTGAGGAGAAAGAATCATATTATTAGAAAACTAGTTCACATCAGGGTTTTAGGCAAACTCAAAAATGTGAAACCCTCCGTTTCTGTTTTAGGCTCAATTCATAGTAAGCCCTATCTGACACCATGTTCCTTTTCCTTTCCTGCATCTATAGTAGTTGATAGAGAAAGAAGTCAATTTCCCACTTGGGAAACTAACGCTTACTTTGGCTTCATTACTGAGCCTTTGTTTTACCCATTTCTGCTGCCCAGTCACACTAGCCTGGGGCGTAAAAATGGAGAGGAAGCTTCTGGGTTTCATGAGGCAGAAGCTGGAAAATTCTGTGGCTGTACACAGCAGTCCTATTCTCTCTTGCAACTTTTTGAAGACCGTTACAATACAAAGCGTAAATAATGCCATCATTTTTAAGGTTGTCTAGGTGGAGGAGAGGGACTGCTGGCCTCATCTATCTATTCCCTGCAGATCAACGACAAGGGCTTCAGTAAATTCAAATTCACTTCAACCCATATTCATTGAGCACCTACTAGAAGCTAGGTACAGTTTTAAGGCTTTAGACACAAGACTGAATAATAGAAGAGTCTTGCCTTCACTAAGCTCACAGTCTAATGATGGAGACAGGTAAGCAACCAATTACGATGCAGTATAGTACGTACTCTAATAAGGAAAAATGACAGAGTGCCTTGGGAACACAGAAGACAGGCATTTGATCTAGTGAAAGAGAGGTGGTGGGTTACAGAAATCTTTCAGTAAGAAATTTTATAAAATCTGTGAATCTGTACCAACCTAATTCAGGCTCCACCAATAAAATTGTGTGACCTTAAGGAAATCATGTAACCTCTGTGTGTCAGTTTTCTCATTGGTGAAAGGAGGCCGATAATATCCTCTCTGAATGAATCAAATGAAAGAAGGGATATGAAAGTGCTTTGGAAAATTAATGCCTATTTATTTTCTGTTATTACTAAAGGTACGCATCTAGACTGGTAGGAACATAATGAATGCATCTCAGGCTCAGTAGTCAGATATTGATGAATTCAAGGCCTAGTTCTGCCAACAGGCAGAATTTGGGCAAGTTATTTAATCTCTCTAAGCCTCATTTTCATTATTTATAAAATAGGATCTCATAGGATTGTTGTGAAGATTAAATGAAATAATGTGTGTAAATTGCCACATACTAATCATTCAATGACTGTTCGCTAATATTGATGATGATGATGCTTATGATGGGGATGATTATAATGAAGTAACGTAGTAAGTGTAGTGCTTGGCACATAGAAGTTATTATAATTATTAATGTTAGCGAGATGGGATCCTGGATATTACTTTGGTAGTTTTATTCTGTCTGTGGCCAGAGGCTGCCTTCTTAACCCTAGCTGTCCATCTTTTATTACTTTCTCATAGCCAATAAGGGGACAGGAGTCCTCCAAGATTCTGCCTCTATTATTCTCCTACTCTACCTGCTAAGCAATTACCAACACTCTTATAGTTTCCATCGTCACCTTTCTGTGTATTAATCGTAAGTTTTCATCTTTAACTATTTCTCTGCCTATGTCAGTGGTTCCCAAAAGTTGGTGCTCATTAGAATTACCTAGAGATCTAAAGCTCTTAATGCCAAGGTTGCATATGATACTAATTAATAACAACCATAATAACCATATATCATTATTTTAAATGATTCCCCAAGTGATTCCAGTATGGCGAAGTTTGGGAACTACTGACCTAGGTCCAGGTACATACTTACAACTTTCTGTTAGAAATCCGGAAGGCTCTTTAAATTAAGCTTTTCCAAGATTCATCTCACTACCTCTCCCCCGAAAATCTGCTATTTCTCTCAAATTCCATATTTCTCTATGTTATCCAGGCCTCAAATTTAGAAGTTACCAGTCAGCCGAACAATTACTATAGATTATATTTCTTTTTTTTACAATAATTTTTTATTATGTTATGTTAGTCACCATACAGTACATCCCCAGTTTTTGATGTAATGTTCCATGATTCATTACTTGCATATAACACCCAGCGCACCATGCAATATGCGCCCTCCTTAATACCCATCACTGGCCTATCCCAATTCTATAGATTATATTTCTGATATAGAAATCATTTTGATCTCTCCTTTTCTACTCCCATTACCACCAGGTTCACTCAGGACCCCATTATATATCATTTAAGTAATCACAAGATGCTGGAATCACAAATTTTATAGAGTTTAGGTTATAAAAGTCAGTGCATAACACAAACACTTGAAAACTCTCTTAGGAACACATCACTGTGGAAACTGACATGTTGCAAATGATCTGCTGCCACCAGTAGTGGCTCTAGGATTGGAATGGCTCACTTCTCTTTTGAGCACTACATAAAGTAATTGTCTTGAGTTCGGGAGCAATGTTACACCAAAACAAAATGCATATGTTTTAATTATAGAATCATGCTCAGTATGGTGAGATACTCATAATATGAGAGCCCCAGAAGAACTGAGAGACCTGCCAAGGAAAGAGCTTACTCATGCTCCCATCTCATGCTCACTCCAAGGTATAAATTTCTTGAGTCAAAGGTATACAAAAATATCACAGTGTTTTAAAAATGTTATTTTCCTTTTTCTACTGAGTGTATATAATTAAATATGTATAGGTTAAAGGTAGGCATGTGTGTGCATGCGCACACGCATGTGTGACTGTGTGTGTGTGATGTGCCTCCACTTTAGTTTACAGTGATTTCTCCCCCTCCCCCACATGTCTTCTCAACTCGGATCCATTATACACTCTGCTGCCAGGTTAACCACCTAAAGGACAGTCTCATCATATGACTTTCCAGTTCAAAAAAGTCATCAGTGGCACACCATAACTTACTGTATTAAGTCAAAATTCTTCAGTCTGTCATTCAGAAAACTCTGTGATCTGGTTCTGAGTCAGCCTTTGTAGTCTTACCAACTAATACTCTTCTTCATGGATCCTATTCCCCAGCCAACCTGAAGTATTCACTTTCATTTGCCACCTTGATACTTTTCTTCATGCTATTTATTCCCTTTGCCTGAAATATTTCACCACTGTCCTATCTAGACCAGATGAAGACCAGATGAAATACTATTTTTCCTTCAAGACCTACTTTGAATGGAAATTTGGAAACTTCTCTGGATTCTTTCCTGTCGTTTCAATATATATATATATATAGTCTTTTCCCTGGAGAACTATGAGTATATTTTCTTCATGTGATTCTGTATCACTGACTATGCCTAGAACTGTGTCACATGTAATAGTCATCCAGTGAACAAATCAGAAATTAAAGCATTCAAATCAAAAAAAACTTCATGATTCCTCCTCCTCTCTCTCCCTGACCTCTGCCATTTATTCGTTATACAGTGTCATTCATTGTTATTTTAACAACCATGTTAGTAGTTCTTTTATGAGATGACTCAGATTTTTAGAATAAATGGAAACTCAAAGCACAGCAATTACATGAAGCATTGAGGATGGGGTTGGGGTAGAAGAGAAACTAATTAAAGTTAATTTAATTACAGCATAAGAAAGAACATGACTTAAATACCACCATTAGGTCCAAATATACTGAATCATTTTGAAGGAAATCTGAGCATTGAACACCCTTCCTTTGCTTTGCCCAGTGGGAATGGTTATGCTCATATAGGTATAGGGCTATAATAAATGGGTCAATTTGCTCCTGAGAGTAAATGGGAGAAAAAAGAAATGCACCCTGGCACATTCATCTTCCAGTTTGGGACTCTGGGATACTTTTGTATGACATTTGCAAATGGGCATTGGAATTTCTGTACCAAAACTGCCTCAAGCACCAAAACTGTGGGGACAGGGTATAATATTCAGCTATCTGAGAAGCCTCCAGATGCCCTGATGGAAGTAAAATGCTCAATGAGTATCTTATCTCTGTCTCATTAGTTGAGTTCGCTACACTGGTGTCAGTGCTGAGAAGTAAGAAAGTAAAAAGTCGGTCTGAGAGAAACAAGTAAATAAAACCTGACCTGTAAAGAAAAAAGTAAATTCTTAGGTTTGGTCAGTCATAAACCACAATAGGAACAGAAACCATCATGGTTGAGTTGGTAAAGTCCATGAGTAAATACACAGTGTCACAAGGAGGTGAATCCAAACCAGAAGTTTGAGAGATGAGCTTCTCTGCTATGAGTACCTCTCCAGAAAGCCTTGAAGGCATGATTCTCAATCCTTGGAAGTGTATTTTTGCTCAATAAAAGGAAAAAGGAGAATGACGTAAAGGAACTCAGTGGGATAATAACTATAGCTTTTCTGTAATCTGACTAACAGTGTCTTTGAACAGCTTGAATCTTGGCTAATAAGACATGGTAAGTGTTCTCATGAGGAAAGTGGTTTCAAAAAGGCATAGCCTATCATGATGTCAAAAAAGCAGAGGTTTTTAATGGATAGACAAATAAACCAGTGTGGAATGGTTTTCTTTCTTACTGTATTGAAGTAATGGCATTGGATACAAGTATTGCAACCACAGCAGAGCAAGTTTTTCAGTCAATCTATAGTTTGACTGGGGTTTATCTGAATGGCTAGAGTATAATGATAATGAGGTCCAGAATATATATCTCCACATAAGCTTAACTTTTTATGCCAGACACAGGTTTCAGCCCTAATCTTGACCAGCCTCAGGACAACTATACTGAGCTCATAATGGAGAATAGTTTCAATAACATGAGATGCTTCATGGGGGTACATTCTTACAACTTCAGAAATATCTTGAGATATATGACTTGCAGATGGGAGAGCCTATATTAGTCAGGATAGGCTAAGTATATTGCAGTAACAAGCAAGATCACAAATATCAGTGGTTTAATAAAACAAAAGTTTATTTCTTGTTTAGACAGAATCCACTATGGATCCTAGATGAATCCTAAAGGTATTTGACCCCCATATGAGGACTCTGCAATTCAGGTGCTCTGGTCTTTTGGCTTTGCCTTCCCAAGGCCTCCTTTATGAGTGCTATGGCAGGGAAAAAGAGGTACTGGAGAATTACACATGATTTTTAATTGCCTGAGACCAGAAGTGATAGGGTATTACTGTTCATATTTTATTTTCACATGACTCTACCCTATTACATAAAAGCTGAGAAATGCAGTCTTTCCCTTCTCTGTGCAGAAAGAGAAGATAACTAGATAGTTGTGACCAATAGTATAGCAGACACGTGCATTGTCCCATATAACATCCTCACAGCCCACCTGATTTCAGCATAGCTGTAATAAACAGTTTATCTCATTTCAAGCACTCTATAGAGCTTCTCTACGTTTGCACCTTGGAGGTATCTCTAAAATGTTGGAAGGCTGCTCAACTCACACAAAGGAATAGCCTGGGAAGGGGATGAAGTTAAAGTGCTTGAGGCTAACCCTTAACTAATGGGGTATAGGAGGTCAAAGGACAGAAATTCCAACCATCCAACCCTTCAGAGGGAAAATTGTGAGGTGCTTTCTAAATGGTTTCTCACAAGGTCTCTAAAGGGATTGAGCCCCCCTTGTTCATAGGGTAACCAACTCAACAGCTTACTTTACTGGCCTCTTAGGATCACTTCCCACATGAGGTATATGTATCCTGTTTTTGCCTCAGGATCCCCTATCAGGATAACCCAAATTAAGACAACTAGAACTGTCTACCGCAGAGCTAATGCTTCATGGAATGGATTGAGAGCCAGGAGGTTTGTGTTTCAAACTCAGCCCACCATTCACTAACTTCATGACCTTGGGCATGTCAATTCGCATGACAGCCTCAGTGGGTTTTTTTTTCATCTTTCTAATTAATTCTTCAGACTAGCAAATCTGTAATACCATTTCCAAATCTGATACCCATAATTCTGAAGTTAAATTCTGGTTCTGTTAAGGATTACTAAAACAATCATGGAGATCAGTGATTCTTCATTATCAAAGAATAAAGAAGAGGAAATTATTTTAAATATTAGTCAGAGGGTTTTCAATTAGATCCAAGAAAGGGCTGCTTGAAAATAGAATTCTTTACTAATGATTTTTTAAAAGATTTTATTTATTTATTTGACAAAGAGAGAGCACAAATAGGCAGAGAGGTAGACAGAGGGAGAGGGAGAACCAGGCTCCCTGCTGAGCAGAGAGCTGGACTCAGGGCTCCATCCCAGGACCATGGGATCATGACCTGAGCTGAAGGCAGACACTTAACCAACTGAGCCACCCAAAGTCCCCTACTAAGGATTTTTAAGATCAAGATTACTGCATATATCTGAAAATTTCTAACTAGGTGACTCTTAAGTGCTCTCTTACTTGGATCCTATGAAGCTATTGGGGCTGTCATGGAAATCATTTACTGACAGATTTAATGATTTGGTTGCCCTGTAATGGTCTCTCCACCCCCCTTTTTTGAGGAAATCAAAGAGACAAATATCAATAAATAAATTCATATCAAGGACTTGGTTGAAATAACATCCCAGGGGATATCCATGCTTAGCTCCTGCTCTAATATTAATAAAATTAGCTGACATTCAGTTAACACTTACCATATGCCAGATATTGGGTTAAGCACTTAATATCAATTATATTATTTAATGTTCACAAACGAGAAATGAAATTAACACTAATATAAGATGTATTTTACTGATGAGAAAACTAAAGCCCAGAGAGGTTAAGTTTATCTTCCCAAGATCACATAGCTAGTGAGTGACATAGCAAGAACTCAAAACAAGGTATGTCTAATTGTGTTGCTTGAGCATCTAACTATATTGCCACATGGTCTTGCCACTGTAGATTAATCACTGATGCTCCCAGTATAAAACTTAAGGTCTTACATGAGCATTAACAACAAAAACAAAGACAGACAGACAGAAAGAAAGGGCAGTCACTTTCTTTAGTCTCTACTTATTGAGGCAGACATGTGCACCTATGAATTCAGAGGGGAGGGGGTGGGGGAAGGGGATAGCCTGGTGATGGGTAGTAGGGAGGGCACGTATTGCATGGTGCCACTGGGTGTTATACGCAACTAATGAAGCATCAAACTTTACATCGGAATCTGGGGATGTACTGTATGGTGATTAACACAATATAATAAAATAAAATTAAAAAAAAAATTAGACCTAACTTAAATACAGAGACACATATAAATTTAAAGTAAAAGGGTGGAGAAAAGTGTATCAGGCTAACACTAATTCAAAGAAATAGGAGTAGCTATACCAATTTCAGATAGAGCAGACTTTAGAGCAAGGAAAGTTATGGAGTTTAAAGTGGGGCATTCCATAATGTTAAAGAGGTCAACAATCCAAGAGAAGATAAGAACCCTTAATGTGTATGCACCTAAAAACAGAACATCAAAATACATGAAGCAGAAACTAATAAAACTGCAAGGAGAAGTGGATAAATCCACTAACAATGTTAGAGATGTTAGCATCCTTCTATCATCAATGGACATATCTAGCGGGCAGAAAATACTTGGACTCAACAGCACAACACTACTGGATACAGCGGACATCTATAGACAACTCCGACTAACAACAGCAGATTACACATTCTTCTTAAGCTGAAACATTCACTAAGATAGATCACATTCTGGGCCAGA
>NC_048238.1:86317931-86346434 GCF_002007445.2 Ailuropoda melanoleuca | reverse complement strand
AAAAACAGAACATCAAAATACATGAAGCAGAAACTAATAAAACTGCAAGGAGAAGTGGATAAATCCACTAACAATGTTAGAGATGTTAGCATCCTTCTATCATCAATGGACATATCTAGCGGGCAGAAAATATTTGGACTCAACAGCACAACACTACTGGATACAGCGGACATCTATAGACAACTCCGTCTAACAACAGCAGATTACACATTCTTCTTAAGCTGAAACATTCACTAAGATAGATCACATTCTGGGCCAGAAAACATGCCTTAACAGATTTTAAAAATATGAACTATACAATGTCTGCATAATGGGATTAAAGTAGAAATCCGTAAAGTAGACTATCCAAGATAGCTGTGACGTCCCCAATGCCACGTGATAGGGAACACCACTACCAAAGGCGCACTCCATGAAAGAAATAATTAATAAGCTGGACTTCATTAAAATTAAAAACTTCTTCCCTGTGCAATATAGTACCAGGTGAGCGAGAAGACAAGCCGCTGACTGGGAGAAAAATATTTGCAAAACATGCATCTGATAAAGGGCTGTAGTCTAAAATAGACCAAGAACTCTTAAAACTCAAGGATAAGAAAACAACCTGATTAAAAAATGGGGCACAGACGTTAACACACACCAAAGAAGATATACAGATGGCAAATAAACATGAAAAGTGCTCCCTATCACAGGGCATTGGGGAAATGCAAATTAAAACAACAATGAGATACTGTTACACTAATTAGAGCAACACGGACAGCAACTAGTGCTGGCGAGGATGTGAGGAATTAGGAACACTCACCCACTGCTGGTGGGAATGCAACGTGGTACAGCCACTGTGGAAGATAGCTTGGCAGTTTCTTACAAAGCTAAACATACTCTTACCATATAACCCAGCAAGTATGCTCCTTGTATTCCCCCAAGAAACTGAAAACTTATGCATGTGGCTATGTATAGCAGTTTTATTCGTAATTGTCAAAACTTAGAAGCAATCAAGATGTAATTCAGTAAGTGAATGGACAAGCTGGCAATCCGGACAATGGAATATTATTGGGTGCTTAAAAAAATGAGCTATCAAGTCATAAGATGCGAAGAAACCTTAAATTCATACTCCTAAGTAAAAAAAAGCCAATATGAAAAAGCTACATATTGTATGATGCCTACTATTGACATTTTGGGAAATGTGAGATTATTTAGGACAGTGAAACGATGTCCAGAGGATGGGTAAGAAGAAGAGATGACCAGGCAGAGCACAAGGAATTTTTTAGGGCAGTGAAATAATTCTGTATGATCGTATGATGGTGGGTACATACCACTTACGTTTATCAAAATTCGGAGAATGTACAACATCAAGAGTGAACCGTAATGTAAATTATGGACTTTGGTGCTGATGTGTCAGTGTAGGTTTATCAGTTATAACCCATGTGCCTCTCTGGTGGGGGATGGGGCTGGCAGACGAAGTTGTTCGTGGCTGGGGGTGGGAGGGACTGTATTTGAGAACTCTCTATACTTTCTGCTCAGTTTTGTTGTGAGTCTAAAACTGCTCTAAAAAATGAATTTATTAATAACAAAAAGTGATAATGTAAGTTTTACAGCAAATAAATGTAGTACTTTTATATGTTAAAAAAAAAAAAAGAAAATTCCTTACCACAATTAGGAGAAATGAAGGTAATTTCTATTTCCTACACACAGCCTTCTGATTATTTGTGGGATCACTCTACTGATGTGAAAGTACTTCAAAATGTTAATGACTTGGACCTGGGGTTAATCTTGGAAAATATTTTCAAAGCTTTCAAGAAAACATTCTTCAAGTTTATGCAATTATTTAGTCTTTCAATAAATATATATTTATGCTCAAATTCTCAGAGATTTCACAAATACTGAAAAGTAAAGGGATTATTCTTTGTTTACTTAAGGGACCTAAAAATATAAATGAACAAAGAGAAATTCACTGAATGCATTTGCTTTCAGGCTTTACAACATATAACTAGAATGGGCTAATGCTCTTAACTTCTTTGGATCCTATATTCTGGAAAGAGAAGGAAACGTGCTGAACAGGTTGTTTGAGGAAAGAATGGTTGGATGAGGCTAATTAGAAGCCTACTTTTCTGGTCTCACAGAGACCTATCTGCATAGAAAACTACCTTTTTTTTTTTTAATTCTCCAGAAGTGTGCATGTCTTATTTCTAAACTAGAAGCAGGCTGGTTGTGTGTGTCCTTGTTTTGAAAGACTATTGAGAAGGCATTGCATTTTGAGCCAGTCTAGAGTCCACAACAGAGAGTTGGTTGAGATGTTTGTGCAAATACTTTGAAAGTGTAAATTTATGTGTATAAATGTTAGTCACGGTTATTCCTTCTATTGGTAAGAACAATTTTCCCTCTCTTTTGACATATTATGTGCATAAGAAAAGTCCCAGATTTTGGTAGAATGGTAAATGTCCCTTCAACTTTTTTAAGGATCATCTCCTTTAGGAAAGTATTGAATCAGTAGCACCATAGAAATACTTTTTTAAAAAAGGCATGGTGAAGACAGACACCTTTCATGGCCACTAAAGTTGGAGTCTTTTATCTTTTTATAGTCAATTTACATTTAAATGGAGAGACCCTTTAGTGCTGATGTAGGTGATGGGGGAAATGGTGTCTGCATCCTGAATAATAAACATCTGGGGGAAATGTCAGTTTTTCAGCCCACTGGCACATTTTGTTGCTATGACAACAGAATGCAAAGTGTTCTCTTAAAGGGAAACATGACAATTTGTTGGGGATTAAAGCAAAATTCACCCAACAAAATATATTTAAATATAATCTTAGATTCATAAATATCAAGGATATACTGAAAAGGACTTAGAGTTCTCTGATTTTGAGGGGATGTAATTATGAGAAGAGCCATGCCGAGGGTAGTGAGGAGAAGCATTAAGAACTTCTCTGTCTCCAATTCCTCTTAGAACCCACAGAACCACTGCCATTAGTAGGCCCATCTGGTGTGGAACCAGAAATTGGCACCAAATGGAGGTAGACATTTAAGCAGGCTGTGTTTTAACATTCTCGCTGCATACATAATTTTTCTATCTGAGCCCATGTTAATTATTTTTTAAACCATTAAACATGAGTTGAACTCAACTAAACTGAAAATTAAAATTTTCCATGTTACAAAGTGGCACCTGTCTACCTGTTAAAAGACGTAATGCTGAAAGATGGTTATAGAGACTCTCCATTTAAAATTCAGTAAATGTAGGGGATAAGAATTTCCCAGTGGTGGAGAATATATTCTATTGCTTTATTTTAGCTCAGGTGGGGTTCAGATGTTTGATCTTAATATTATCAGTCCAAAATTGTCCTTGGAGAGCTTTTGCTTCCATACCCAGATAAGATGTTCGTAGCCCATGGCACATATCACTTAATTGATCATGGCACTCTTTAATGCCAAGCCTGGAAGCAGTTTCAGCATCCTTCTCAACACAGTGCTCCAGGCAGCCAGCAGCCACTATCTATTTTTTGGAATTAGCACAAGAGATGAAACCAATTTGCTAACTCTGCTTGATCCTATGAAAGAACTATCACTCCTAT
Source organism: Ailuropoda melanoleuca (assembly GCF_002007445.2). Lineage (NCBI taxonomy): Eukaryota > Metazoa > Chordata > Mammalia > Carnivora > Ursidae > Ailuropoda > Ailuropoda melanoleuca. The sequence continues at coordinate 86,342,873 of NC_048238.1, read as the reverse complement.
ATCTCATTCTGGGTTTGGGGAGTCAAAAAGTCAGCTCGAGTCTTCCCTCTTCCAGTAAGTTTTCCTGATTGTTCCAGTCCATGCTCATTTTTTTCTTTCTTAGAAAATCTTATTACCTTTATAGTTAGTATCACATATTATAGCCCTTAGTTATACCATGGATCTTAATTCTCTCCACAAATATGTATTTGGGAGGCTTTCCAAATGACAATTATGGCAGAGCTTTTATCAAGACTATGATTTACGCCTCCTTCTACATTGGCCATGACACCAGAATGTCAAGATTGCTAATTTTTTATCCCCTCCAGAGAGGTCACTGGCTATTAGAGAAGAGGAAAAAGAAAGGGTTGAGGGAGGCACTTTTTTTGGTTTGGCTTAGTGCCTATGATCAATTTGAGAAGTAGTTAAAGTTTTTCTTTGGTGTCCTACAACAATCCATTATCCCATTTCCATTCGTGGGACCCCATTCCTCTTATCACAGAAGAAAGGTATCTCATAAATAAATGGTGATATGGAATTTCATATTCTTCTGGAGGTATTTTCGTTTCTAAATGGATGTCTAGAGGGAGCAATGCTTAACCCAAAGAATATAACTTCAGTGAAAGAATTCCAGGCATTATGATTTCTTAGCTTTATAGGGGAGAAAATATTTGGGGGCAGGATGGCTCAAATCATGACATTTGAATAACCACCCACTCTAACTATACACAAGGCTACTACTGGTAAATGAATGGCAGCTGTACTCATTCAGTTTGGTCTATGCTGGCATAATGCCATCAGCACGCTCTATGGCTTGGATACCTGCATTTGGTTTATTGAGAGTTGTTGTCATGTGCTGAACCAATGGAGAAAGTTGCTATTGAATTGTCATTGGTCACACTGAAATGACCATGAAATTACCAAATTCATTACCCTAACTGGCAACTAGTCATTGCATATTAGTATAGAAAAATAAAACCGTCCTGGGTGATCAGACCTCAAAAGTGCTGCTTCCTTGGTATTTCCTTAAGTACAGTCAACCGTATGCGAAATTATGAAGTAGACAGTTTGTCAGAGGAGGCTCTAGACTCCCTGAACTTCTTCATTTTTGGAGACCTCTCTTTCGCTCTCAGGGGCTTGAGCACTTGCCCCTCCTTTCCTTAGCAAACCTGCTTCTCTTCCTTCACCCCAGGTGTCAGTCACTGAAACAACACAGATGAATATTTCTCAAGCTGCTGTTCTATGGAACAAATTTGCTGAAGTTCCTGTGGAAAGATACATTTAGGAAACCTGTGTTTCCATAGTACCTCTTGGAACTTTGCCGTGCATTTTAACACATTAAAAGCTTGGAAAAGTTCAATAGTGAAGAAATCTGTTTAACTTTGCTTCACACAGCATCTTGCCAAACTAATTTAACCCTTTTGTCGGTTAACAATCCTTCAAAAAAATCCTTCAGTGTTAATGTTCATGGACTAAAATTTGGAGAATTCTGGCCCATACAGAGTGTTCTTCAAGGTTTCTCTTTTTTTCTTTTTAACTGGTATAAAACATTAAAAAAAATAAATTCATAAGAGTAGATTTTTAGCACTCCCCTGGCGGTTGAAGTAATATTTTTATCTCTTATCCTTTAAAATTTTTTTTCTTTTTTAACCTTCAAAACTTTCCCAAAGACCATTAACCTTCTATAATATAAGCCTAAATGTTTGAGGACTGGAATATAATAGAAGTCTTTGGAATTGGATAAACCTACCTTTTTTTTTCTTTTAAAGATTTTATTTATTTATTTGTCAGAGAGAGAGAGATAGCACAAGGAGGGAGAGTGGCAGGCAGAGGGAGAAGCAGGCCCCCCTCACTGAAGAGAGAGCCCATGACCCTGGGATCATGACCTGAGCTGAAGGCAGCCGCCTAACCGACTGAGCCACCCAGGCATCCCCAAACCTACCTTTAAATACAGTTAATTCACTAATTAATTGTGTCATCTTTTGCAAATAAATTAGTGTTTTTATAACCTCATTTTCTTTACTTGTGAAATGGGAGTGATACTAATATCATAAGTTTGTTTTGAGGATTAAATGATATAATACATATGAAGTTCTTGGCACAGTGACTATTTAAATATTCCCCCCTCTCTCTTCCCATCTTCATCACACGAGTAAGTTTAACCCTTTCTAAGTATGCTCTACTAGGAAGGGAGTGTCCCATAAACTCTGCGTATTTTCACCAACCCATTGCTAATTTTTAAAATGAAGTGTTTACCTTTTGGAACACGAAAAGAGCAAACATTCCATGCATTGTCATGCATATATAAAGAGCCATCCTTTTTCTTTTTGTACTACTAAATTCCAAGCGTCAAAAACTAGTAAGTTGTTATGACCTTGCCAGCAATAGCTCAAACTCTTGCTATTAAATGTGGGATGCCTCACATACCATCCCAAAATATTGGCTTTAGCAACGAATGAATTATTAAACGTCAAATTGTTATTTCCCGTGACAGTTTCCAAATGGACTGGGTCTGCACTAACAAGTAGTGAAATGTGCCTCCAGCCGCCTCGCAGCTGTGGAAGAAACGGATCGCAACTCCAGTGGACTCATTTTACCTGGCAGCAGAGCACTGGAAGGCTCGCCCATCTGTCAACACGCATTTCTCTTCCAATCTCCTCGAGCCCCTTCTTAAATTCTTTCTTGTTAAAAGACAAAATCAAGAGCTATTCAAAGTAGTAGCTTTTTATAAGGACATTTCAAGTACAGTCAACTCCAGATAGTTTACTTATATGGTGCCCATGCTGTCAATTAAAATCATTTGATTCTATTCTATTAACTTAACAGCATTATTTTTCTTATTTCACCCTCCAAATGAGCATATTGAAAAATAAGATTCATTAATTAAATTAGTTATAAGCCAAACAACATCTAATATTTCCAAGCAAAGAGCAATCCAGTTGCAAAGTACCTTAACCTAGATTTTGTTTGTATTTCTAATAAGAAGGAAAAAAGTTTCTTAGGTCAAGTTAAGTTCTTTATGATATGTGTTGATGATGAGAAAGTTTTACTGGGGTATAGGTCCTCCCCCTGAAATGTGTGACATTATCACTTACTCATGGCTTTACAATGGCATGAATATAGGCTGACATCTTACTACATACAAGCAAATGATTGCCTGGACTATTCTTGTTAATTGGGACCACATGGGATGAAACTGTCAATTGTTAACTATTATAAACATCAGCCCTGTAAAATTCCCTGTATCTCTAGGCAGATATATCTAATAGGTGATTACTGAAATATATCATTATTAATGGGCTCTCCCAACTATTCTTTCTGAGTAGGAAGTAAGCTAGGAGGTTTAGTTCAAGCACCATTTAGTGGTAATATACCACTGTGGGCATTTTAAGATTACCCCCATTGGTGGGGTAGAGGTGTTTAGCTTTTTCAATATCATTGCAGCTCCTCAGCTATCATCCAAGAACTTGGGTAAAAAATCAACCAAGTAAGCAAGCAGGAAGGGAAGGAGAAAGAAAATCAGTGGCCAAGAGTATTGTACTGTGCATTTGCTTGCTAAGTCCTTGAGTAGCTATAGATCACCTGCGAACAGCATGTTCAAAGTTATACCAGTCGGCAGAAGAAGCTCAGAGAAAGGAAGCACATGTGAATGCTGTTAATCACCCTGCATGTTCAAAGGAAGAGCTAGCAATGTTATTTTTTTAATCTGAATATAGTTGACACACAATGTTACATTAGTTTCAGATGTACAACATAGTGATTCAACAGGTTTATACATTATGCTGTGCTCACCACAAGTGTAGCTACCATCTGTCACCATACAATCCTATTACAATACCATTGACTCTATTCTGTATGCCAGCAAAATTATTTTGTCAATATATCTATCATTCTCTGTTACCAACAATGTCCATGTAGACTGTTTCTTACCTTCCTCTGGTAACTTTCATGATGGATGACTACTGGCAGCAGGTGCTTTGGGAGGCATTAAAATATATAGATGCCCCAACATTTGTAGGATCAAGAAGTACTCAGCAACTCGTTACTTTTTTTTCATCACCCATCTTTCTTTAGCTACATCTATTTGTTGGCCTTTCAGTTAACAAATAGTAATAAATAAATAGTAAAGAAAGCAAGCTAGTACTTCTAGCTTTGCTAGCTGACATGACGGGGAATACTTACAAAGACTACAGGGCCTGAAATCACGATACATGCAAAAAATTAATGAGGTTTTACAGAGGCTGCATAGATCTCCATCAAGGATATAGGGGTTTCTAATATCCAAATCTTCAATTATGTCAGCAAAAGTAGTGGTGTGATGACCTCCAAAAATTCTCTCCTCCATAAAATTAATAAGAACACTGACAAACACTGGGGAGCCTGAGTGGCTCAGTCAGTTAATTGCATCTGACTTTGATTTCAGCTCAGGTCATGATCTCAAGGTTGTGAGATTGAGCCCCACATGGGTCTCTGTGCTCAGCATGGAGTCTGCTTGAGGTTCTCTCTCTCGCTCTCCCTCTCCCCCTCCCCCCTTGCATGTGCATGCTCTCTGTCTCTAAAATAAATAAATAAATCTTTTTTTTAAAGATTTTATTTATTTATTTGACAGAGAGAGACAGCCAGCGAGAGAGGGAACACAATCAGGGGGAGTGGGAGAGGAAAAAGGAGGTTCCTAGTGGAGGAGCCTGATGTGGGGCTCAATCCCAGAATGCTGGGATCACGCCCTGAGCCAAAGGCAGGCACTTAATGACTGCGCCACCCAGGTGCCCCTAAAAAAATAAATCTTAAAAAAAAACTTGGTGACTAACTTAATAGCATGATAAAATAAAAATAGGGAAAAAAAGAACACTGACAAACATTGTCAGAATCAACTTTTGCTAAACTCTGAGAATTAACCAAAGGCATGCAGTAGTCCAGGGGGTATTTACTCAGGAAAATGGCTAAAACTCCACAAGAACAATGGGCTTTGTGGCATTTTAATATACCAACTCTGTAGTAGTCTTGAAGACAAATGGCTTGCAATCACAGTGAAAACTAGCAGCTTAGTTGCCTCTTGAGGGAACAGAATAGGATTAGAGCTTCTCTAAAACCTCATTTCCAAAAAATTAATGTTATTTCATTTGTCTGGAGACTCCCTGGTAGATTCCACTCACAAGGCTGACTTTATATGATTTGACTGTCTTTTACCCAGGCATGTTTGTGGAAAACAATCAGAAGCAATTTTTGAACATCATGGTTTCCCAAGGCACTGGTTAACAATTGTGTCAAACAATATGTCAATCAAGCTTAAAAGGAAAAGCTGGAAAATAGATGTTTATAAGAAGCTTTAAAAAAATCTCTTAACATATTCCTGGGAGTTGAAAAGGTTACAAGCATGTGTAGGGCTGAGAACATGCCTATGACAAAATCAAAATGCTCTAAGCTCTTATCTCTGGCTGATCATGGGGCTTTGCATAAGGAGGAAGTGAATACAAAGGTGAAATTGTAAGTGGCCTGGGTCTTTGTTGAAAATGAGCCCAAATATGTACACAGAGTCCCTCAGCAAAGACTGGGAGAAATACTAGTTACAAGCCTTTGAGAAAATCTTTGTATAATCATTATTTGACCACCTAGCTGACTAAGCAGTAGCTTCAGCAGCCATATATAACAAAGAACACAGAACTTACAGAATTAGCTCAGAAAAGCCAAAAGAAAATAAACAACAAAACATCTACAGAAACAAAACCCTTGGGAAGGGATAATCTGATGTCTAGAGTTGCCATATAACAATATTCAAAGTGCCCAGTTTTCAACAGGACATTATAAGACATGCAAAGAAACAAGAAAGAATAGCCTATACACAGGAAGAAAGCAGTGAATAGAATTTATTCTGGAACCTGGGATTACTACACAAACACTTTATCAGCAATTTAAATGTGTTCAAAGAATTACAGGAAATCAGGGGTGCCTGGGTGTCTCAGTCAATTAAGCATCTGCCATCAGCTCAGGTCATGATCCTGGGGTCCTGGGATTGAGCCCTGCTTCTCCCTTTGCCCCCATGTCCCACTCCCCATCCCTGCTCATGCTCTCTCTCTCTCTCTCTCTCAAATAAATAAATAAAATCTTTAATAAAAAGAATTATAGGAAATCATGTTTAAAGAACTAAGGAAAATATGAGAACACTGTCTAGCCAAATAGAGAATACCAATAGGCAGATATAAATTAGGGGAAAAAAAGAGAACCTGATAGAATTTTCAGAGTTGAAAAGTAACAATAGCTGAAATAAAAAAATTCACTAGAGAAGCTCAACAGCAGATTTGAGAAGAGAGAACAGTCAGAAAAGCTGAGATAGTTCAACTGAGATTACCCAGTCTGAGGAACAGAAAGAAATAGGAGTGAATAAAAATGAACAATGCCTAAGTGACCTGTGAGACACCATAAAGTATAACAACATAGGTATAATGTAAGTCCAAATGGAGATGAAAGAATGAAAGGGGAAAAAGGAATAAAGAAAAAATGGATGAAAACTTGCCAAATGTGATGAAAAACATTAATCTATACATCCAAGAAGATTAATGAATTTACAAAAGAATAAACTCAAAGAGATCCATACCTACACACATCACAATCATACTGTCAAAAAATAAATACAAAGAGGAATCCTGATAGCATCAAGAAAGACACAACTCACTCCATAGAAGACCCTCAATATACCAACAGCTGATTTCTCATCATAAACCATGTAAGCCAAAAGGCAGTGAGATGATATATTTTCAAAGGGTTCAAAGAAAAAGACTAACCAGGAGTTTTATATTCATCAAAACTATCATTCAAAAGTAAAAGAGAAATTAAGACATTCTCAGATAAACAAACCTGAGAGAATTTGTGGCTGGAAAACCTACTCTCAGACAAATACTAAAATAAATTGTTCAAGCTGAAATGAAAGGGCTCTAGTTAGTAAACTCTACATGAAGAAATAAAGATACCAGTAGAGGTAACTATATGGGTAAATAGAAATTAAAGAATAATGGATTTTTTAGAACTTTTTCCCTCTAATTTAAAACACAACTACGTAGAGCAACAATTATAAATCTGTATTGACGGGCAAACATTGCATCAAGATATAATTTGTATGACAATAATAGCACAAAGGATAGAAACAAAGTTGTTTTCCTTTCTTTTTTTACAATTTTAATTCCAGCATAGTTAACATGCAGTGCTATATTAGTTTCAGGTGTACAATGTAGTAATCCAACAGTTCCATACATTACTCAGTGCTCATCCAGAAAAGTGCACTCCAAATACCCTTCATCTATTTTACCCATTCCAGCCCCCCACCTGCCCTCTGGTAGCCATCTGTTCTCTATAGTTAAGAGTCTGTTTTTTTGGATTAAAGGTTTTATATATAATTAAGTTGGTATTAATCTGAAGTAGGTTGGTATTATTAAGATGATAATTATAAATCCCTAGGGTAACCACTAAGAAAGGAATTTATATGTATAAACCTGCATATATAAACTTTTATAAAATTGTATTATAAATACATATATAGTATATAATTATATATATATGAAACAAGGGAATTAAAATGGCATACTAGTAAATATCTATTTATTATAAAAGTGGTAATTATAGAGGAAAATAGAAATAAAAGAGTATATAAAACTAGCAGAAAACAAACATCAAAATGGCAGATGTAAATCCTAACTCATCAATAATTACATTATATGACTATGAATTAAAACTCCAATTAAAAGCAGACATTGGCAGAATGGGCAAGAAACATGATTCAACTATGTGTGGTCTATGGGAGATACACTTCAGATTCAAAAATACAAATAGATTAAGGTAAAAGGACAGAAAAAGATATACCATACATACAGTAACTAGAAAAGAGCTCAAGTGGTTATATTGATGTAGACAAAACTTAGTTTAGAAAAAAGTTCATAGAGACAAAAGAGAATATTTTAGAATGATACCAGTGTCAATCCATCAATTAGATATAACAATTAAAAACATGTGTGCACCCAGCAACAAAGGCCCCAAATACACGAAACAAAAACAGAATTGAAGGGAAAAAGGGTTAACTATAGTAGTTGGGGACTTCAATACCCTACTTTAAATAATGGATAGAACAACGAGGCAGAGGACCAAAAGTAAACGTAAGATTTGTACAACACAATGAATCAAGTAGACCTAAACAGACAACTAAAGATCACTCCACCCAACAAAAACAGAATATACATTTTTTTTCAAGTGCACATGGAACATTCTTGAAGATAAGACTGCATGTTAGGCCATTAAACAAGTCTTAATATATTTAAAAAGAATTAGATCATACGAAGTATGTTTTTCAACAACAATGGAACAGAAGTCAAAATCAACAGGAAAAGGAAATTTGGTAAATTCACATATATGTGTAAATTTAAAAAATACACTCACAAATAACCAAGGGTTAGAAAAGAAATCACAAGGAATATTGGCAACACTTTGAAAGAAAGGAAAATGAAAACACAGCATATCAAATCTTATGCAAGGTGGTGAAAGCAGTGCTTGGTGGGAAATTTATAGCATAAATACCTATATTAAAAAAGAAGATCTCAAATTGATAACATAGGTTTATGACTTAAAGAACAAAAACACAAGCAAAACAAACACAAATTAAGGAAAAGAAAAGAAATAATAAAGTTTTAGGAGAAATAAATGAAATAGAGAATAGGAAAAACAATAGAGACAACACCACTAAAAGTTCCTTTCTTGAAAGTATCAACAATATTGACAAACTTTAGCAAAACTGATCAAGAAAAAAAAAGAGAAGGCTGAAATGACTGAAAATCAGAAATGAAAAAGGGGTATTACTCCAGTACTTAGAGAATTTTTTAAAAGATAGTATAAAGGAATATTATGAAAAATTGTGTAACAACACATTAGATAACCTAGATGAAATTGACAAATTCCTAGAAAGATTCAAACTACTGAATCTGATGCAAGAAGAAATAGAATATTAGAATACACATATAAGAAAAGACATTGAGAGGTGCCTGGGTGGCTCAGTTGTTCAGCGTCTGCCTTCGGCCCAGGGTGCCATCCCAGGGTCCTGGGATCGAGCCCCACATCAGGCTCCCTGCTCTGCTGGGAGTCTGTTTCTTCCTCTACCACTCCCCCTGCTTGTGTTCCCTCTCTCACTGGCTGTCTCTCTGTCAAATAAATAAATAAAATCTTAAAAAAAAAGACATTGAATCAGTAATCAAAGAATTTACTATGAAGAAAGCTCAGGACCAGATGGGTCCACTAGTGAATTCTACCAAACATTTAAAGAAGAACTAAAGGGTGTCTGGGTGTCTCACTTGGTTAAGTGTCTGACTTTTGATTTTGGCTAAGGTCATGATCTCAGGGTGGAGAGATCAAGCCCTGTGTCAGGCTCCACACAGTGCAGAGTCTGCTTGAGATTCCCTCTCTTCCTCTGCCCCTCCCCTTGCTCACACACAAACACACACACGCCCTATAAATAAATAAGTAAATAAATAAATAAAATCTTACAAAACCTTTTTTTTAAGATTTTATTTATTTATTTGACAGAGATAGAGACAGCCAGCGAGAGAGGGAACACAAGCAGGGGGGAGTGGGAGAGGAAGAAGCAGGCTCCCAGTGGAGGAGCCTGATGTGGGGCTCAATCCCAGAACGCCGGGATCACGCCCTGAGCCGAAGGCAGACGCTTAACGACTGTGCCACCCAGGCACCCCAAATCTTACAAAATCTTTAAAGAAGAACTGATACCAGTTCTTCTCAAACTCTTTTTTTTTAAAGAATAGGAGGGAACACTCCCTAGCCCCATCTGAGGCCAGTATTCCCATGATATCAAAGCCAGATAAAGGCATCATAAGAAAACTACAGACCAATATCATTTATGAATATAAATGCAAAAATCTTCAACAAAGCATTAGCAAGCTGAATAAAGCAACATATAGAATGGATCAAAAACTATGATCATGTTGGCAGGTCTTCTAGCTACAAAGTCCCTCAGCTTCAGTTTATCTGGGAATATCTTAATTTCTCTCTTGTTTTTGGAAGGATGGTTTTGCAAGATATAAAAATATTAATCTTAGGTTTTTTCCTTTTGGCACTTTAAATATACCATTCCACTGTCTTCTGGTCTCCATAGTTTATTTTTTTTAAATTGGAAATTTGAAAAGAGAGGAGAGGAGGAGAGGAGAGATGAAGGGAGGGGTGGGAGGAGAAGCTAAAGAAAGGAAGGGAAAGGAGGGGAGGGAAAGGGAAGGGAAAGGAAGGGGAGGAGAGGGGAGGGGAGGGGAGAAGGGAGGGAAAGAAAAAAAGGAAGGAAAAGAAGGGAAGGGGAGGGGGAAGAGAAAGAAGAAAAAGGGGAAGGAGGGGAAGGGAAGGGAAGGGAAGGGAAGGGAAGGGAAGGGAAGGGCAGGGCAAGGCAAGCAAGGCACAAAAATGCTCACATAGTCTTTGCTGATTAGTCCTGTGTTGGGCCCTCCAAACCTTATGCAGGTCATTTTATATCAATGTTTTTAGCTTTCACTTACTGGTTTTACTGAGCTGAAAGCTCAACTGGTAGTGAAAGCACAGGTTCTTATCAGGTATTTTCCAGCTTGCATCTTGTCCCGGCTATGTATTTGGCTTTCTAGACTCCCTGGTATATGTAAAAGATTTTCAAAGCCCTTATCCCCCAAAATATCTCTCTCCAGGTTTTCTTCCCTGGCTTTCTGTGTGTCTGTTATTTGCCCCAAATATAATATGTTGCTCCAGGTCTCCATAGTATAAAAATGAAATAAGAGATCACAATAAAAAATATTAGAGGCTACCTATTTCATTTGTTTGTGTAACCAAATGGCCATTCTCAGGGGTCTCTTTGACAGTTTCTATTGTATTGGAAAACTGTAGGAAAGGAAGAAACCTAGGCAAAAGAAAAATTATGAAGAAGGTGCTAACTCTTGATGACTGTTCTTTCAGGTGAGAAGTGGCAGTGGCTTGTTCTTTTGCCCTTCAAAATTTTTAAGGAAGACCCTATGCTTAGCCACTTTTCCACCCTGAGAAAGTTCTGAGTTAGACAAAACAAAGGCAAGTGCCTTGCATCAGTCCTTCAGGGAGTCCCCAGACAGGTCAAAACAGAAAAACACAATTAGAGCAAGGTTTACTCTGCTCCCTCCAGAACCAGAGACACATGCTGAGAATTTGAGCTGCCATCTTCAGGACTGTCATCAAACTGGAAAAGTGTGTGGGGGCGAGGGTATGTTAAAAAGCCGCAATGCTCTCCTGTTATGTTTAAGTCATCTTTTTTCTTGATTCAACACTTGCTTGGTTGCTATAACCTTTAACTACTTTCCCTAGATCTCACCAAAGTTCATTTTTCAGAGTTTGTTTGCTCATTTTCACTGTTTCTATGGAAGGACTTTGAGCTTCCTACTTTATATTTTCACTGACAATGGAGTTGATTTTGTAAACTTTTAGGAGATTAATTCTAATTCTTCACAATCAAAAAAGGATAAATGGCTGTTTCCCACCAACCACATAAAATTCTCCTTATCCACGTGTAGTAGTAAAGGAAGTGACACAGGCAAGAGGACAGAAAAATTACTCTTGTGGTAATCTTACCACATGGAAATAGGAAAAATGGGGAATAGTATTTCCTTCTAACACTGGGGAATACAGAATGTATTTTAGTGAAAACTTCATCACAAATGCTTCTAGCTCTTCTCTTCTACCCAAAATGCCAACTTCTATTATTAGGTGTCTGGTAGCAAGGTGCTGATAGACCTTGCTCGGAAAAAAAAGAATTCTGATGATCTTTATGATGCACAAATGAGAAACTTGTGAATCAGAGAGTTTTAGTGAGTCACTCAAGCTTACAGACTTAAGAAAATATAGATCTATGAATTTAACTCAGGTTTCTGACCTTACGAATTTTAACTGTCATATATTGCCTTAATGATTTTTTTTAAGTTAAAGACTTAGTCAAGTGTGGGCTTAAAAAAGAATAAGTATTTCCTGTTGATTATAGAAATTAAAGAATGAGAAATTAATTGATGAATTTGCAAATTGTATATCATTGCTGAAGACATCAGACACATCTGAGTATGAGCTGTAACTGTAGTAGGTGTTGATAATTGCCTCCCTAGCATCTGCACTCGTTCTTCCTTGCTTACAGTATCCGCATTTTCATTCATCATCTTTTCCCTCGATGTACTCTGGGGAGGAGCTGACCTGAGCACGAGGAGTAGCTTAAGCCAATTAACACATTCATTATCCTGACTTGGCCAAATTATTGGTTCTGGTTTTGACATGTCATCTAAGTGGGTCATTCAGGATGAATTTCAATATTCTTCCTAGAAATTCTAAGTAGAAATACTTTTTTTATCTTGAGTGGTACTGTAGGTGGATTTAAAGTCTCATCTAGTACAGCAATATTACACCCATGATAGAAACCAGCTTTAGCATCATACTAAGATTATGACAGAATGGAGAGGCAGAAAGAAACCAGAGGCTTCGCATTATTGAGACACTGAATCAGCCAATCCTGTTGTCTCTGTCTTTCTTTTGGACTTGCAGATCCATTAGCCAATAAATTCTTTTAATAATTTACACCACCTTGGGTTTTCGGCTGCTTAGAACAAAATGCATAAACCGATGCAGAAATTTCCAGAAAATAAAGGGGTAAACTGATGATTTTTATACATAGAACTGAAAATTAGAAACATACTAGTTGATATGTGGCCTACTTGTGGCCTGAGGATCCATATGATTTTTCATGCCATAGAACACATGCCTAATACCCAACGCATCTTTACTGAAGTCTCTCAGAACATTCTAAAGAGAGTTTCCATTCATAACACCCAGTAAACTTTAACAAATCCTCTTCAGCCATCTATGCACAAAAAACCCACTTATCTCAGCCAAGCAGATGACCATAATCCTTCCACTTTTCTTCATAAATACCTTAAGGTTTTTTTTCTCAAAACCAGTAACTGGCATTAGTCTTTTCCATAATATCTCACCCTGCTTTCCCCTTTTCCATTTATACTTTTCTCTTCCATAAGAAACTTTGAGCTCATTTAACAATTTGGTAAGTTAATCAGTCTGGTTTTAGTCCTTTCATTCATCCATTAACCTGCTCTGTACCACAATGGCCTAGGAATCTAGCTAGCAAAGAAATAATATTCCTTCACTGTAAGAAGTCTTAAATATTCCATTGTTATTCTTCCTTGTTATACTCATATTTACAATATGCAAGCCTTAGAATTTTAGAACTTTAGATCTAAGAGGGGCCTTAAATCTTAACAAATTAACTCTGGCTGGTTTGTCTTCATAGAGTGAAAATGAAAGAAAGGGCCACGATAAAAAATTAAAGGCTATTTACTTTTACTTGTTTAAGATACTAATTAATCATTTCCAGGAATCCCTTGGCCATTTTCTGTATTGGAAGGTTGTGGAAAAGGAGCAAAGCTGCTGAAAAGAAAAATTGTGAAGTAGGTGATAACTCTTGATGACTCTATTCCTCTTCCAGTGATTTTTATGGACCCTATTCCTAATATCATCTGTCATCTTCCCTTCATCTCAGCAAACGCCTGGTGCTTTCATTTTACCCAGAAATAGAGGGCTCAAAGACAGCACTCTAGGGTGGTTAGGATTCTAAATTTTCTACTCAAGCTTGTAAGTAGCAGAGTTGCAATAAGCTACAATTCAAAAGAATAAATCCCTGATAAATTAGTTAACTAATTGTACTTTCAATATTAAATATTGGTTCGAGTTGTATATACAGCAGTTTTATCTAAATCGGATGCTAGTTAAGGTCTTTGTTCTTCAAGATCTAGGCAAGAAAGGAATAATATCAGTGGACTAGGAAGCTTTATATCTTAATTTTCCCAAAGAAACATAAAAAAGAAACAAAGATAGCTTTTAAAATTAGCTCATAGGGGCGCCTGGGTGGCACAGCGGTTAAGCATCTGCCTTCGGCTCAGGGCGTGATCCCAGTGGTATGGGATCGAGCCCCACATCAGGCTCCTCCGCTATGAGCCTGCTTCTTCCTCTCCCACTCCCCCTGCTTGTGTTCCCTCTCTCGCTGGCTGTCTCTATCTCTGTCAAATAAATAAATAAAATCTTTAAAAAAATAAAATAAAAAAAATAAAATTAGCTCATAGGAGCTACTCTGGAAAGCAGTCAAAAGTCTACAACTACAGAAAGAAGGAAATAATAAAGGAGAGTGAAGAACAATAAAAAATCTAAAAAATAGAGAAATTCAACAAAACCAAGAGTTGGTTCTTTGAAAAGATTGAAAAAATTGACAAATTTTTAGCTAGATTGACTAAGAAAAGAGAGAGAACTCATTACTAAAATTAGAAATCAAAGTGAGGACATTACTACTGATTCTGCAGAAATAAAGATTATGAGAAGTACTATGAACAATTATACTCCAATAAATTGAATAACTTTAATGAAACGGACAATCCCTAGAAACACATAACCTACGAAGACTGAGTTAAGAAGAAACAGAAAACCTGAATATACCTATAACTATTAGGAAGATTTAATTGGTAATCAAAAACCTCTTGACAAATTAATGTCCTGGAGTAGATGGGTTCATTAGTGAATTCTACCCAATATTTAGAAAATAATTAACATCAATGTTTCTGAAACTCTTCCAAACAACTGAAGATGTGAGAAGACTTCCTCACTCAACTAGGTTACCATTATTCTGATACCAAAGCCAGAGAGAAAAACTACACGAAGATTATAGACTAATATCCCTTATGAAGACTGATGCAAAAATTTTCCACAAAATAGTAACACACTGAATTCAGCAGCATTTTAGAAGGATTATACAGCAAAAGAAGTGGGATATATTCCTGGAGTGCAAGGATGGTTTGACATATGAAAATCAGCTAATGTAACATTAATACAATGAAAAATCATACAGTTGTCTCAACTGATGCAGAGAATGCATTTGATAATATACAATACATTTCCTGATAAAAACATTCAACAAACTAGAAATAGAAGGAAACCTTCCCAACATATTAAAAGCCATATATGAAAACTGCACCGTTACTGAAAGCCTTTACCTTAACATGAGAAATAAGACAAGAATGTCTGCTTTTATCAATTCTGTTTAACAGAGTGTGTGAAGTTTATCTACAATAATTAATCAAGAAGAGTAAATAAAAGGCATCTAATTTGGAAAGGAAAAAGTAAAATTATCACTGTTTGCAGATGATATGATCTCATATGAGAAAACTCTAAAGATTCCACACAAAAACTCTGAACTAATAAACAGTTTTCGAAAAATTGCAGGATACAAAATTAACACACAAAATTCAGTTGTGTTTCTACACATTAACAATGAACAAATTTAAAAGGAAACTTTAAAAACAACTCCATTTATAGTCATATCAAAAGGAATAAAATACTTAAGACTAAACATCTCTGGGGCACCTGCATGGCTCAATTGGTTAGG
Organism: Ailuropoda melanoleuca; assembly: GCF_002007445.2. Taxonomy (NCBI): domain Eukaryota; kingdom Metazoa; phylum Chordata; class Mammalia; order Carnivora; family Ursidae; genus Ailuropoda; species Ailuropoda melanoleuca. Next base: position 86,327,440 of record NC_048238.1, on the reverse strand, counting down.
CATCCTAATCTTGATTTCACCTCCGATCATGATCTTGGGGTTGTGGGATTGTGCCCTGTGTCAGGCTTTGCACTCAGTGGGGTCTCTGCTTGTGAATTCTCTCTCTCCCTTTCCCATTGCCCCTTCCCCCACTCACTCTCTTTTTCTCTCTAAAATAAAAACAAATAAATCTTTAAAAAAAGAAAAAAAGAATAAACATCACAGAGGAGGTGAAAAACTTGTACACTGACCACTACAAAACATTTGCTGGAAGAAATTAAAGAAGACATAAATACACGGAAAGACATCTCATATTCAGGCAATCAAAGACTTAATATTGTTAAGATGTCAATACTACCTAATACAGTCTACAGTTTCAATGCAATTTCTTTTAAAATCACTTTTTGTTTTTTAGAAATAGAAAACTGTCTCCCTCAAATAAATAAAATCTTTTTAAAAAGGGGGGTGGGGTTTGGGTGGCTCAGCCAGTTAAGAATCTGCCTTCAGCTCAGGTCATGATCTCAGGGTCCTGGGATTGAGCCCTGCATTGGGCTCCCTGCTCGGTGGGGAGCCTGCTTCTCCCTCTGCTCCTCCCACCTCGTGCTCCCATTCTCTCTCTCTCTCAAATAAATAAATAAAATCTTTTTAAAAAAGAAATAGAAAACTCCATCCTAAAGTTCATATACAATCACAAGGGACCCCAAATAACCATAGCAATCTTGAAAAAGAACCAAGTTGGAGGTTTCACACCTCCCTGATTTCAGATGGTACTACAAAATACAGTAATCACACAGTGTGGTACTGACATAAAGACAGACATATATACCAATATAATATAATGCATACTTTAGCAATAAACCATCACATATATGTCAGATGATTTTCAACAAGAGTGCCAAGACTATTCAATAGGGAAAGGATAGTCTTCAATAAATGTTATTGGGAGAACTTGATATCCATATGCCAAAGAATGAAATTGGACCTTTAACTCAGACCATATAAAAAAAATGAATTTAAATTGGATCAAAGACCCTAACATAAAAGCTAAAATTTTATAAGCTATAAAACTCTTGGAAAAAAAACACAGAGGGAAAGTTTCAAGGCATTGGATTTGGCAGTGATTTCTTAGATACAACACCAAAAACACAGGCAACAAAAGAGAATTAGATGAATTATACTTAATCAAAATTTAAAACTTTTGTGCATCAAAGACACTATCAACAAAGTGAAAAGGCAACAAATATAATGGAAGAAAATGTCAGCAAATCATACATCTGATAAGGGATTAATATCTAGAATGTAAAAAGAATTCCTACAACTAAAGTAATAAACCTGATTTTTAAAACGGGCAAAGGACTTGAATAGACATTTATTCAAGGAGGATAAACAAATGGCCAATAAGCCTGTGAAAAGATGTTCAACATCTCTAATCATTAGAGAAATACAAATCAAAACCACAAGATACCAGCTCACATCTGTTAGAATGGCTATCATTAAACACCAAACAAAACAGGAAGTAACAAGTGTTGGTGAGGATGTGGAAAAATTAGGACCCTTGTGCATTGCTGTTGGGAATGAAAAATGGTATAGTGATCCCTCAAAAATTAGACATAGAATTACCATATGATATATATTCTTCTAGATATGTACAAAAAAGAATTGAAAGCAGGTTCTTGAACAGATATTTTTATACTCATGTTCGAAGCAACCTAAGCGTCTGCTGATGGAGACATCCATCAGCATATACATATATGCCATATATATATATATATGCCATATATATATATGCCATATATAAATATATATATATATATGCCATATATATATATGCCATATATAAATATATATATATATACCACACCTTCTTTATCCATTCATCCATTGATGAAAATATGGGCTTTTTCCATAATTTGGCTATTGTTGATAATGCTGCCATACACATTTGGATACACGTATCCCTTCAAATCAGTATTTTTGTATCCTTTGGGTAAATACCTAGTAATGCAATTGCTGGGTCACAGGGTAGTTCTGTTTTTAACTTTTTGAGGAGCCTCCAGAGGGCCGTACCAGTTAGCAATGCAAGGGATTTTAAATGGAGTAATCGATAACCCGTTGTTGTTTTTTTTTTTTTAAGTTCCTTGGCTTTTTCAAATAGCTCTGGCTTCAGCTTCTTACCTTGTTTCTGGTTCCTTCTACTTCCTCTGCCCTCTAAGGACCGTTTATCCTTTCCTCTCAAGAGTAAATATGCAGACAATATTTCCCATTGTCTCATTCAGAACAAATACTGCCACTAGGTCCAAGGCCTATTTCAGGCATATCCTTTCACAACCAAATGGTCTTTTCAAGGTAATTTATCTCTGGCTTAGAATCATATTTTTAAGAATATGTTACTCTTATCAATATGATAATTAGTAAACACTCATCAATATGGTAATAAATGCTATTATTTGCTATTTAAAAAAATGTTTTATCTATTATAGAAAAAGGATTACTGGAAAGAATATTATAACACGGACTGTGATGCATTCATCTTCTCCCTAGCCATGGGAGGCCTTATCCTTACTTCTCCAGGGGAAGGCCGTGAATTCCTCTGGTACCCCTCTCTGCCTGGTAGCACTTTCCAAAATGGCATGCGTAGTAGCTACAGAGAACTTTCTCTATAAATTCAAACCTTAAATGGACAGCAAATATTAGAAATTCTGTGAGGGCCTCTGAAGTTCTCAAAAGCTGTATTGCTGTTACGTTGCTTAAGTCCCGTGCTTTAACTTCTGGGGATATACGCCTCAGCGCATATTCTTGGAACTGGCTAACGTCCCAATGCAATCTGAAGAGTAATTGAGCATACCTAGCTTTGTCATTCTGGACCCAAATCAAATAGCTTTTCTGAATTTGTGCCTGTTAGCTCACCACAGAAGCACAGATTAGACTCCGAATATTACAGCTGAAGAGGACATTAGGGATTATCTAACACAATTGTCCTCAGTTTTATCTGAGGAAACTAAGGCCCAGAGAATTTTGATGACTCCTTAGGCATTATGTTCATACTGAATTGGATCTAAAATCTAGGTCTCCCGACTTTTAGTCTATTGCTTTTCTAGTTACATCAGCCAAGAGACTGCTTCCTCTAGAGCTAGTTTGAGCCCTAGCTCAAATATTTTAGACATTTTAGGACATTTTTCTTCACTGTGGCAACCAGCACATTTTTAAGGGCAATGATGTATTTTTGTTTTTACATCAGTAGAATCAAAATACACTATGAAAAGGTTCATAGTATTACAGTCTGCCATTCTGCTATTTTGTATTTAAGTAAGGAGAGCCTGTGGGAGCAACTTGGGGTAATAAAGGTTAATCACTGGGAGCTTAAGGGTGCTTATTCTTAATTGGTGGGCGATTAAAGATGCTCAAGGTCAATAGCTGTGTTTTCAAAGCCAGTAATTCCCTTTATGGAAAGCTTCCCCTGTGGCTTTGGCATACCTATCAGTCAGTTCCAGCCCCTAGACAATAAGATAGCAAATTTAGGAGCAGAACCCTAAGGGGATTTAAGGGTGGGTGAGGACGACTATTTCAATCATGTTTGTAACTTTAATTTTCTTTCAAAACAGTTTGGTTATCTTCAAAGTGCTCCATTCTTTCCCTCTTTTTTTAAATTTTTTTAAAGATTTTATTTATTCATTTGACAGAGAGAGAGACAGCCAGTGAGAGAGGGAACACAACCAGGAGTAGTGGGAGAGAAAGAAGCAGGCTCCCAGCGGAAGAGCCCAACGCGGGGCTCGATCCCAGAACTCCAGGATCACACCCTGAGCCGAAGGCACACGCTTAAGGACTGAGCCACCCAGGCGCCCCCATTCTTTCCCTCTTTTACATCCAAATGGTTTTGGTTTTGTCATGTAGATGCAACTCCAAAGGTACTTTTTCTAAGGCCCATAAATCTGATAAAATAAGTTTACTCTTTAGTTTCAAGGCTAGTTGCTAATTTTCAAAACTATTTGGTTAGGCATTTCAAAGACTAGTCAGTACAATCAAAAATGATTTGCTAACCATTATGGAATAATAGGTAGACAATAGCTAGTGACAGAGACATGTTCAATATATAAGATAAAGACCTTAAATAAATATTCAAAAGGAAGGCACCTTAGAGACTCTCCATTTATTTTAAAGCTGGTGAATGGTGACTAACATAATATAATAAAAAAAATTTCAAAAATAGGGCATTTAAAAAAAAATAAAAAAATAAAGCTGGTGAACTGGAAGTACCTTAAGAGACTGAATGACGTGCCCAAGATCACCCACCCTGGCTAAGTCTAGGAGCTGGTCTTTTGATGTCTGGCAACCATTTACCTACGGCTAACCCATGGTTTTTTTCTTAGCCAAATATTACAGTTTCAACTTAATATGTGTATAAAAAAATCATCCAGGGGATAGCCAGGAAATCAGGTTTGTGTTCATTTGGCAAGCTTGTATTTTTAAAGTCTACAAAGAAGAAAAAGGCTTATAACCACCCCCCCAAATGCCATTATGTGAGAAGTGTAAGAAATTTACCCACCACTAAAATAAGCTCTCCTCATCAAATTCCAATTGCTTTGTTATTCCTTACTAATGAATTAATCTTTGGTAAATCCTTCTATAGAAATCAGACATTAATGACTTCTGGATTATTATACACGTGCATATAGAAATTGTTTATACTATTCATTGACAAATTTTGAAAATTCTGTCACTGAAAGTAGTTTGGGGGGTGTGTACAATTGTCATGTATTTCCTTTTGTCAATAACACCTAGTTCACACAGTAAATGGAAATTGAGTCTAAAGATGGATTTATTTAAAATCACTCAGTGGAGAAATTCATTCCCATCTGCCAGTTCCCTCCTTTTAACTCACTACCTTGTTGTGACTTGTAAAAGAAAAAGAGGGAAAATATATTGCATTCTTAAGGCAACATTTAGGTAATATGTTTAATTAATGGAAACAGATTTGTCATTTTATTCTGATTATCCAGAAGGGTTAAGCAACAGGAGATTTACGCGGAGCATGAAATTGGTGGCATGACCCAAAGAGGTCTGTTGGAAAATACGGTCAGCGGCTCTTGGCAGGATGTTTCATGGCCAGCTCAGGGTTCTCAGTATATGGATATGTGTAAGCATTTCCAGTAGGCTGAAGCCATAAATCACAGGTAGGCTTTCACAGTAATCCTTAAAATTAAGTAGGAAATTGCAAAAGAAAAACCCAAGTGCTACTTAAAAACCAAACCCATTAGTTTTTGGCTAATCGTGATGAAATAATAATCGCTGTGAGCAATTTCCCATTTCCTAATCTCAGCAGTCTTGCTCAATTCTCAGATTTGTTCATGTTGGAATAATTATCACCACTTGTAACCCAGTCAAGAATCAGAAATTGTTAATAGCTTAGGTTCAAACTACTGCATTTTTCCTTTTTGATTGTCTGATTATTTGACTTGCACTTGACTCAAACTCATTCTATTCTCTAAGAAGCTCATTGAAAAAAGATATCTTTCTATACTTTGAAAATTAATCACAGGGAGAATCAAAATGGGAGAGGAGTGCTCTGCTATAAATGGGACTCTGCCTGTTACTTCTACGCAATTTCATGTCACGCTTATTTAAAATCATGGGAGTAAACTCTCATATGGAAAATTCTTTTAAATAAGGCTTGTTTTTTGTTTTTCCAAATTTTTGAAACAGAATCAGTGAATTTACCATAGAGAGAATTGTATTTTGACTCAATGAAGAGGAAAACGACTTGATGATTAGAATTGAGAACAATGAAATGGGGGTACTCCTTGAAGTGGTAGGCTTTCTGTCCCTCGGGGTGTTGAAGCAGAGGCTGGAGGCTTTGCGATCCCATTTCAGGTATGCTCTAGAGGACAATTTGCCTGCGTTAGGAATGCTGCGAGACTAGGTTCCTTTTATGGGTTTTTTTTTTAACTGTAAGATTCTAGATTTAAAATCTCTTTTCTTAGCTCTTCCCGTAATTCACATAAAAATTGCTATCCGACTAGTGCTATCACAGGTCCTAGGCATACCAATTTAGGAGGTATGATTCTAGAAGGATACCCATTGATCCCTAACCGGATTAGGTTTATATTTTGAAGGTAACTTCTATGCTTTAATCTGAAAGAAAAACTGAAATGCAGCATTCCATCTATTATAGCAAGCTGTTGGGAGTCCTATTTTAGACAGGTCTTGTACTGGGGCTTCCCTGAAGCACCTAGAAAATTATATCCTCTGGATCAGAAATCCAAGAATCTTAAATTTTCCCATTTTTATATGAAACTTCCTTCAGCCCAAAACTTGATACAAAATGAAACAGTGAAATATAGTGGATATACGTTTGGGTGTTAAGCAATGGATTAAATAAAGTTAAGTCATAAATCAGGCGTCCAAGGAACAATGAATTTACCTTTCATCCTTTGAAACATCTCATAACAGTTGATGTGTACAGTAATTAAGTTCATATTGTGGAACAGACCCTTATTTCACTAATGCCCTGTTGGATCTTCTATTTGAACTATAGCCTAATTATATAAAAGAAGTAACCTTGAGCTTCTCTGATAACTCTCATTAAAAAAGAAAAAAAACAGCTTTGGCTCTACCAACCATTTTAGCATACAGGTTCCTCCTATAATCTCAATGTGCAAGAAAAGAATACAAATTCATATGAAATTGCCTCATGAAATCTGAGAATCTTCTTCCATAAATGAACGAGTAAAACAGACATCCTTATGGTGATAATGGGGGCCAGGAAAACTATATCATTGAGCATAGCAGGATGATTTTAACTGCTTTTCTACTTTTCTCAAAACTAACTCTCCTGATCAATCTTTCATTTCCTACCTTTGTTATAAACTGGTGTAGATAAATAATTCTCAGTTATTAGAAAACATCTACAGTGAAATCGTAATGATAAATGGCATTTGACATGGGGCCTTAGTGATAAAAATAGTAAGAAATGGTGGGGACTCAAGTGGAATGGAGAGCTCACATTCCATCTAACGTGCGAGTTACTATTCAGCCAGGCAGGAGTATGAGTACAGTGATGCCAGATCTTCCAAACCTTCAAGGGAACGAGAAACCCAGATTTTTATATGGCATCTCCTGAGTTTAAAATATTGTCGGCTAATAAAAAATATTTAAACAAACACTATGTAGGCCAAACAAAACCCATCTATGTGTCAGTTTTGTTTCAAGGTTTCTTTAAGCATTCTGAATGACTATACCAGACCAAGTTTGAGGGCATGTGTTAGGAACACATAAGGACTGCAAGCAAACCATACCAGCTGTAATCCCTAATGGCTGGTCTTGTTTTTAATCCAGTCCCTGGACCCAGGACTCATGCCCAATTGTTCTTGAAAGAAAGGAAAGGGCACATTTTTGAAAAGAGAAAAGAGGGCCTGGGAAAGCTTCTATTCACTAACACTAGTCACCATAGTAATTGATATTTGTTGAGCATGTATGTGTCCAGGTTATCTTTCAGACATTAGTTGTTCCTCACAGACACTTTACAGTGTATTACAATTTCTATTTCTTGTGGCATTTTACAGATAAAGGGTAAATCCTCACCCAAAATTCTGTCCAGATGTGGAATCTGACACACACACACACACACCAAGAGGTTTTGAAAAGGCTTTTTAGTGACGTAATGAGGCTTCTAAGGACAGCAGGACAGGCTTCCCAAGCTGGTCTGAAAGTCACTTGGGAGTGGGGAAAGGAGACTGGTTTTTTTTATCGTGGTTACGGGTGGTCTTGTGTCAGGGTTCCAACTCATGGGCAGGGGTTCACATGGTTTCACTTGCCCACAGGCACCAAAGGAGGGAGCACTTTGGCTTTCTTACTAGCTTTTCCAGATGTGGGTCAGGAGGGGAAGAAACGGTCAGCACTCAAATATCAAAAAATGAAGTCAGACTCTTTATCAAAATATTTCATAGATGAGGACCCTGAGACTCAGAGTTTATGGATTTGTCCAAGATTATATGATGGTAGAATAAGGATTCAAGCTCAGGTCTAGTTCCAAAGTCACTACTTCCCTTCAGTCCAAAACTGGCAGACTGATGTAAAATGTAAAGAAATAGTTGCTTACACTTAAGAAATTACACAAGGAAATCAGGTCTAAATCCCATATATAAAATCAATTAGTTCTGAACAGGAGCTGCCCTTCTAGACAATACATGTACTCTCCAGTTCACCACAGTCCCCACTGCTCCTTATTATCTGACACTGCAGCAGAATATCACTTGATATTTATAATCGCATCTGTGTCATTGTTTTTCAAAATTTTGTTTGAGATCTCATTTAGCTTCTTGAATCTGAAAGCTTATGTAATTTGCCAAATTCAGGAAGTTTTCAGCTCCACTTTTCCTTCTCTTTCTGGAAGTCTGATAATAGGAACTTTAAATCTTTTGCATTATCAGACCCCTAAGGATCTGTTTATTTCCCACCCCCCCCGTCGATTTTCTTTCTGTTGTTCAGATTGGATAAATTCTGACTATAAGTTCCATGATTTTATCCTGGGTCATCTTCAGTCTATTATTGAGCCAATTCAATGAGTTTTTTCTTCCAGTTATTGTATTTTTTCATTTTTGGTATAATTTCCACTTTTAAAAATAAATTCCATTTTTTGGGTGAGATTTTCTAGTTTAACATTTATTTCAAGAGGATTTTTTATGATGGCTGCTTTAAAATCCTTGCCAGATAATTCCAGCAACTGGTTCATCTTGGGTGTTGGTATCAGTTCATTTTCTTTTCTCACTCAATTTGTGATTTTTCTGGTTTTTGGTATGATGGCTCATTTTCTATTGTATCCTAGACATTTTGACTATTATGTTAGAGGACTCTAGGTACTATTATAATCTTTTATTGTAGCAGGAAGCCACTCTGTTTATGCTTAGCACACAGGTCCTGGCCTACTTTTGTGGGCTGTAGTTCCAATGACAATTTAATTTTCTGAGCCTTTCCAATGCTATTTTGGTTCGTTTGGTTTGTCTGAAGGGAATCTCCACCCTGCAGAGATAAAGAGAACTTCCCTGCCAGTATCACTCAGAGTCTTTAGGTGTGGGGGATAGTCTCAGGGTCAGCAGGTACAGGGACTGCTTCATGGACTGGCCCACTAATTATGGTGGGATCCCCACTGCCAGTGCCACTCAGGTGTCCAGTGTTTTTCAGTAGGAGAAAGAGTTCTCTGATTTATTTAGACAAAGACCACTGCCTACCTGCTTGTCGTTGTGGCAGGATTCCCCCTGCTGCTGTTGCCCAGCTTCCAGGTGTCTCTGTGCAAGGGAGGGGAATATCTGGCCCAGCGGCGTAAAAGAGTGCTTCCGCTGGAAGCTTATTTTCTGTGGGGTTCTTGATCTATCCCCCTTTCTGGTACCAGTGGGAGTGCCTGCTATTGTTAGGACCACTGTTCCATCATGTAGAGGAGAAATGAGCCTATTTGAACTACTGGCTGTTTCTAGGTAAAGGGTTGGAGGATGCTGACCTGGATTGCCCTTTTCTATTGAGAGGTGTCTTTTTTTTTT
>NC_048238.1:86312788-86317831 GCF_002007445.2 Ailuropoda melanoleuca | reverse complement strand
TAATGAATCATCGAACTTTACATCAGAAACCAGGGATGTACTGTATGGAGACTAACATAATATAATAAAAAATATTATTATAAAAAAATAAAAAAATAAATTTTATTTAATTTCAAATCTAGAGAATAGTTGCAATGATTCACTTTACCCATTTTGACCAATTAATTTACATCCTGCCCTATTTATTTACCATTCTCTCTCTCTCTACTATTTGAGATTAAGTTGCAGACACTGATCCCTTTTACCCATAAATACTTTAGTATATATTTCTAGAAAACAATACATTCTTTTACATAAATGTAGTATAATTATAAAAGTTAGGAAACTTAATTTTGATAAAATTCTATTATTTAATTCATAGTCCATAATCAAATTTTGTCAATAATTTCAATAATGCCTTTGTAGTTATTTTTACCAGTCCAGGATTCATTCCAAGATCACATATTGCATTTAGTTGTCATATGTCTTTAGACTGATTTAATTTGGAACAGTACATAAGCCTTTGTCTTTCCTGACTTTAATATTTTTTAAGAGTACGGGCCAGTTACATTGTATAATAGTCATCTTTTTGGGTTTTCTGATGTTTTCTCATGATTAAAATCCAGTTATACTTACATAATGGTTGCCACTTTCGTGTCCCCATGGTATTCCTGGGAAGAATTTACTCATCACCTCTTGCAAGAACCAGCCATATTGTTGAAAACCCTCCACTTCTTTATTTAAAACAGTGGCCCATCAACAACATTAACAACTGAAAGAGTCAGTGCTAGGTCCCTGGACATTCTCTCTGTCCAATTTTTTCTAACTCCTTTGTGCTATGCTAAGAAGGTTGAATGTGTATATGAAGAAACATTCATTGAGCATCTACTGTGAGTCTTTGTATCAGCCACGTGAAGTAAGAATTATTGTCCCATTTTACATAGAAGAAAGTGAAGATTTCAGAGGTGGAACAGGTATTTAAATCCAAGTTTTTATTTAAGCATTCATTCCTTTCAGCAGAGGTTGGATTCTTGTATACATCCCTTATAATCTTGAGTCACATAAATGTAGCTGAACTCATTCCAGTTCCTTCTGCTCTGCCTCCCCACAACCCAGTGGGACACCACTACAAATTTAGGCCTTTATATGTGCACCTTGGAAATGTAAAGATGCTGCTTTGTGCTTATGCCTCCATTTGCATTAAAAATGTGGTTCTATATAGAGATTGTTGTTCCACTGCACGTTCTCAAGGAAGGTACTAGTTAGCCTGAGAAGATAGGAGGTAGTTGGCATATCTTATACATTCAGTGGATTCTGTCTCTGAACAATCAACTGTTATCATGTTTTTAAAATTTTTAACTCTACAGAGAAGCTGAACGTCAAGTTCAGTCCTGGCTTTGGTCAAAGAAACGGTAAGCACTCAGAGTCAGGGAACTCCTCTGCTTCAGTGAAACCCAAATGAAGAATAGCTCACTCTAGGAGGAGGTCACCGTAAGGATCTTGGGAAGACGGCAGTGTAGTAGGAGGACCCTAGGCTCACCTCATCCCATGAATACAACTAGACAACTATGAAATAATCCTAAATACCCCAGAAATTGATCTGAAGAGATCTGAAGAGTGGCAAAACATACTCCACAACTAAAGGTAGAGAAGAGGCCACATTGAAGAGGTAGGCCATGTGGAGACATAGTTTGAGAGAGAAACAGATCATGGCTGCTGTGGTGGGGAGGGAGCCACAGTCACAAAGAGAGAGATTAGCACATAGGGAGCATATGAGGAAAACGAATCACCATAGCCATTGGTTTGGAAAGAGAGAGGGGCCAAATTTCCTGAGTTCCTGCAATCAGCAGGGCTTAAAGCCTCGAGTTTTAAAGGTCAGTGGGTGTGACTTGGATAGAGCCCAGAGGGCATTGCATTGCTCTTGGAGAGAAGGCAGGCAAACAAACCGTGGACATATATCATGCAAATAGTGATTGGAAGAATACCCGTGGTACACAGCACAGTGGGGAGGTTATTCACTCATCTTGGAGCACATACCAGAGAGACAGCATTCTTGAAGAAACCCTCCAGGAACAAAGGAGGTAGTGGGCACCATTTGCCTCCCCTGCCCCTCAGCATAAGCACAGGGTCACCTGCAAGAACCAACTCAGTGCCCACAGTTGCTAGCTACTATCTTGGTGTTTATACCAAGCCTCTCTCACCTGTGCTGTGGTGGAACTCCCACTACCAATCACTCCCGCCTCAGTCCCAGCAAGGCAGGCCTCCTCCCTCAGAAGAATGACCCAAACCCCTGCTCCTGCCTACACTGCATCACCCAAGCAAGAAGTTTTTCAGAGCATTGGTTCTGGCAGTAACGGTGACAGGTCTCATTTCACAAACAGACCAGAGCACACCTAGTTAAAAGGTGCCACATTCAGGCCAGCAACCAAACACTGCCCACAATAGGCAAAGATAGCCTCTGCAGACAACTGGCCTGAATGATAAACCAGCCAGGACAAAACAGCAGAGCATATGTAACACACATTGGAGACACTCCTGGAAGGGCAAGGCTCTGGGGGAAGAGGGAACACTACACAGTAGGGCACTACAAGACCTCTTCTTCATTATCCTCAAGAACAGGAGTCATAGCTGACTTTCCTAACACATAGAAACAGGCACCAAGACTGAGACAAAATAAGACAGAGAAATTTAACCCAAAAGGAAGTACAGGACAAAGTAACAGCCAGAGATCTGAGCAAAACAGATATAAGTGACATGCCTAAAAGAGAATTTAAGGTAATGATCATAAGGATACTCACTGGACTTAAGAGTAGAAGACATGAGTGAGACCCTTAACACAGAGATAAAGAGTAACATAGCAGAGATAAGGGCTCAATAAACAAAATGAGAAACACACTTGATGGAATGAGTAGCAGCAGGCTGGAAGAAGCAGAGGAAAGAAGTAATGGCCTAGAAGTCTGAGTAATGGAAAGTAATCAAGCTGAACAAAAGAGAGAAAACAGAATTATGCAAAATGAGAATAGACTTAGGAAACACAATGGCTCCATCAAATGTAATAACATTCATATTATAGGAGTCCCAGAAGAAGAGAGAGAAAAAGGGGCAAGAAATTTATTTGAAGACATAATAGCTGAAAACATCCCTAATATAGGGAAAGAAAGAGATGTTCAGATCCAGGAGGCACAGAGAACCCCCATAAAAATCAACAAAAGTAGATCCACATCAAAACATATTGCAATTAAATTTGAAAAATCTACTGGTAGAGAAAAAAGTTTTAAAGCAGAAAGACAAAAGGAGAGTAATTGATAATGGAAAACTGTAAGGCTAGCAGGGGATTTTTCAGCAGAAACTTTGCAAGCCAGAAGAGAGTGGCATGATACATTCAAAATGCTGAACAGGAAAAATCTACAGCCAAGAATACTCTAACCAGCAAGGCTGTCATTAAGACTAGAAGGAGCAGAGAGGAAGAGTAAGATGGCGGAGGAGTAGGGGACCCCTTTTTCAGCCGGTCCCCTGAGTTGAGTTGGATAGGTACCAGACCAGCCTGAACATCCACAGAACCAGCATGAGACACAGTAAGATATATCTGGATCTCTACAAATGAACATCTCCAGCACTGAGTATTGAGGTACGAAGCAGGGAGCCATGAAACCGCGCACAGATATCGGAAGATAAATGGAAGGGGGAGGGAGCCGCTGCGTTTGGGCACCAGGAAGCAGTAGCCACCTGCATGGGGGAGCGGGCGGACTCACGGACTGGCACCCACGAGAGAGCAGACTGAGACCATGAGCCAGGGAACACGTGCCACCAGACTGAAATGGAGTTCTGGTGTGCTCACTGGAACTGGACTGAGACTGGGAGCTCCAGGAACACGTGGGGGTGGCTGGCAGCTGGTGGCTGGCAGTGTTAGAAACACAAAGGACAGAGACGCGCCAGCCCTGGAAGTGAGGGCTGGGACGCCAGGTGTGGGGCGCACATCCTGGAACACTGCAGGGTTGAGCAGCACCAACAGAAACGGAGTTAAAGTGGCCAGAACATCAGTGGAGAACGGTGCGCGATACCTCTGTTCTGAGACAGAGGCTGAGATTCGGCCACTGCTGCTCGGACTCTCAGAAGAGGCACAGCAAACTGCCAGGGAAAGCCGCCAGAGAACAAAAGCCTAGAAATACCGGCTCACAGTGTGCTCACCCCCATCCCCCCTTTCAGGGGACATGGAGACTCTACCCAAATAGGGTTGCCTGAGTATCGGCATGGCAGGCCCCTCCCCCAGAAGGCAGGCTGAAAAATCAAGAAGCCCACATCCCTAAGATCCCTAAAAAACAAGGGCGCATGGCCTGGGTCCCAGTCAATAATTTGGGCTCTGGACACCCCCACAACCTTGCTTCATCAGAATGACGAGAAGGAGAAATCCCCACCCCAGCAAAGAAAAGACAATGAGTCTGTGGCCTCTGCCACAGAACTACTGGATATGGATATAACCAAATTATCAGAAATGGAATTCAGAGCAACAAAGGTCAAGATGATGTGTAGACTTGAAAAAAGTATTAACGAAAATGTTAATGAGAATATAGAATCTCTAAGGGCAGAAATGAGAGTGATTCTGGCAGAAATTAAAAATTCTATGAGCCAAATGCAGTCAAAACTAGAGGCTCTGATGGCCAGGGTGAATGAGGCAGAAGAACGTATCAGCAAATTAGAGGATGGGTTAGTATAAGAGAAAGCTAAAATAGAATCTGGACTCAAAAAAATCCATTCTCATCAATGTAGGTTACGGGAGATTACTGACTCAATGAAACGTTCCAATGTCAGAATCATCAGCATCCCCGAGGGGGTGGAGAAAAACAGAGGTCTAGAAGAGATATTTGAACAAATTGTAGCTGAAAACTTCCCTAATCTAGCAAGGGAAACAANATGCCATACTCGACGAGTTGGACCTCATAGATATATCTAGAACACTACACCCCAAAACCAAAGAATGCTCATTCTATTCTAATGCCCATGGAACATTCTCAAGAATAGACCACGTTCTGGGACACAAAACAGGTCTCAACTGATACCAAAAGA
>NC_048238.1:86272782-86312458 GCF_002007445.2 Ailuropoda melanoleuca | reverse complement strand
AGCAACAGAGGGACAGGCCTAATCCATGCAAGAGGAAACAGTTGACCAAGATTAGAGCAGACATAAATGAATTAGAAACCAGGAGTATAGTAGAGCAGATCCACAGAACTAGAAGCTGGTTCTTTGAAAGAATTAATAAAATTGACAGACCACTGGCAAGACTTATCGAAAAGAATACAGAAAGGACCCAAATTAATAAAATTATGAAAGAAAAAGGAGAGGTCACAACCAACACCAATGAAATTGGAAGGATTATTAGAAACTTTTATCAACAGCTATATGCCAAAAAACTAAACAATCTGGAAGAGATGGAGGCCTTCCTGGAAACCTATAAACTACCAAGACTGAAACAGGAAGAAATAGATTTCTTAAATAGGCCAATTAACTATGAAGAAATTGAGTCAGTGATAAACAACCTTCCAAATAATAAAACTCCAGGCCCAGACGGTTTTCCTGGGGAATTCTACCAAACATTCAAAGAAGAAATAACATCTATTCTCCTAAAGCTATTTCAAAAAATAGAGACAGAAGGAAACCTACCAAACTCATTCTATGTGGCCAATATTACCTTGATCCCCAAACCAGGCAAAGACCCCATCAAAAAGGGGAATTACAGACCGATTTCCCTAATGAATATGGATGCCAAAATCCTCAACAAGATCCTTGCTAATAGAATCCAACAGTACATTAAAAGGATTATCCATCATGACCAAGTGGGATTCATACCTGGGATGCAAGCATGGTTCAACACTCGCAAATCAATCAATGTGATACATCATATCAACAAGAAAAGACTCAAGAACCATATGANCAAAAGGCTTATCCATCATGACCAAGTGGGATTCATCCCTGGGATGCAAGCGTGGTTCAACATTTGCAAATCGATCTGTGTCTTAGATTTTATCCAGAAGGAAAAATTCAAAAATCATATGATTCTCTCAATAGATGCAGAAAAAGCATTTGACAAAATACAGCATCCTTTCCTGATTAAAACCCTTCAGAGTGTAGGAATAGAGGGTACATTTCTCATTCTCATAAAAACTATCTATGAAAAGCCTACAGGAATTATCATTCTCAATGGGGAAAAGCTGGAAGCCTTTCCATTAAGATCAGGAACACGACAAGGATGCCCACTCTCGCCACTATTATTCAACATAGTACTAGAAGTCCTTGCAACAGCAATCAGAAGACAAAAAGGGATCAAAGGTATCCAAATCGGCAAAGAAGAACTCAAAATGTCTCTCTTTGCAGATGTCATGATACTCTATATGGAAAACCCAAAAGAATCCACTCTCAAACTATTAGAAGTTATAGAGCAATTCAGTAAGGTGGCAGGATACAAAATCAATGCCCAGAAATCAGTTGCATTTCTATACACGAATAACGAGACTGAAGAAAGAGAAATTAGGGAATCCATCCCATTTACAATAACACCAAAAACCATGCGTTACCTTGGAATTAACTTAACCAGAGACGTAAAGGACCTATATGCTAGAAACTATAGATCACTTTTGAAAGATATTGAGGAAGACATAAAAAGATGGAAAAATATTCCATGCTCATGGATTGGAAGAATTAACATAGTCAAAATGTCCATGCTACCCAGAGCAATCTATACTTTCAATGCTATCCCGATCAAAATACCAATGACATTTTTCAAAGAACTGGAACAAATAGTCCTTAAATTTGTATGGAACCAGAAAAGGCCCCGAATCTCCAAGGAACTGTTGAAAAGGAAAAACAAAGCTGGGGGCATCACAATGCCGGATTTCGAGCTGTACTACAAAGCTGTGATCACAAAGACAGCATGGTACTGGCACAAAAACAGACACATCGACCAATGGAACAGAATAGAGAACCCAGAAATGGACCCTCGGCTCTTTGGGCAACTAATCTTTGATAAAGCAGGAAAAAACANAACTAATCTTTCATAAAGCAGGAAAAAACTTCCAGTGGAAAAAAGACAGTCTCTTCAATAAATGGTGCTGGGAAAATTGGACAGCTACATGCAAAAGAATGAAACTTGACCACTCTCTCACACCATACACAAAAATAAACTCCAAATGGATGAAAGACCTCAATGTGAGACAGGAATCCATCAAAATTCTAGAGGAGAACATAGGCAACAACTTCTATGACATCGGCCAGAGCAACCTTTTTCACGACACATCTCCAAAGGCAAGAGAAATAAAAGATAAAATGAACTTATGGGACTTTATCAGGATAAAGAGCTTCTGCACAGCCAAGGAAACAGTCAAAAAAACTAAGAGACAGCCCACGGAATGGGAGAATATATTTGCAAAGGACACCACAGATAAAGGACTGGTATCCAAGATCTACAAAGAACTTCTCAAACTCAATACACGAGAAACAAATAAACAAATCATAAAATGGGCAGAAGATATGAACAGACACTTTTCCAATGATGACATACAAATGGCTGACAGACACATGAAAAAATGTTCAAAATCATTAGCCATAAGGGAAATTCAAATCAAAACCACACTAAGATACCACCTTACGCCAGTTAGAATGGCAAAGATAGACAAGGCAAGAAACAACAATTGTTGGAGAGGATGTGGAGAAAGGGGATCCCTCCTACATTGTTGGTGGGAATGCAAGTTGGTACAGCCACTCTGGAAAACAGTGTGGAGGTCCCTTAAAAAGTTAAAAATTGAACTACCCTATGACCCAGCCATTGCACTACTGGGTGTTTACCCCAAAGATACAGACGTAGTAAAGAGAAGGGCCATATGCACCCCAATGTTCATAGCTGCATTGTCCACAATAGCCAAATCATGGAAGGAACGGAGATGCCCTTCAACAGATGCCTGGATTAAGAAGTTGTGGTCCATATATACAATGGAATATTACTCAGCTATCAGAAAGAACGAATTCTCAACATTTGCTGCAACATGGACGGCACTGGAGGAGATAATGCTAAGTGAAATAAGTCAAGCAGAGAAAGACAATTATCATATGATTTCTCTCATCTATGGAACATAAGAACTAGGATGATCGGTAGGGGAAGAAAGGGATAAAGAAAAGGGGGGTAATCAGAAGGGGGAATGAAACATGAGAGACTATGGACTATGAGAAACAAACTGAAGACTTCAGAGGGGAGGGGGTGGGGGAATGGGATAGACTGGTGATGGGTAGTAAGGAGGGCACGTATTGCATGGTGCACTGGGTGTTATACGCAACTAATGAAGCATCAAACTTTACATCGGAATCTGGGGATGTACTGTATGGTGATTAANTCCATATATACAATGGAATATTACTCAGCTATCAGAAAGAACGAATTCTCAACATTTGCTGCAACATGGACGGCACTGGAGGAGATAATGCTAAGTGAAATAAGCCAAGCAGAGAAATACAATTTTCATATGATTTCTCTCATCTATGGAATATGAGAACTAGGAAGATTGGTAGGAGAAGAAAGGGATAAAGAAAGGGGGGTAATCAGAAGGGGGAATGAATCATGAGAGATTATGGACTCTGAGAAACAAACTGAGGGCTTCAGAGGGGAGGGGGGTGGGGGAGGGATAGGCTGGTGATGGGTAGTAAGGAGGGCACGTATTGCATGGTGCACTGGGTATTATACGCAACTAATGAATTATCGAACTTTACATCAAGTACCGGGGATGCACTGTATGGTGACTAACAGAATATAATAAAAAAAAAACATTAAAAAAAAGACTAAAAGGAGTGTTAGGGGTACCTAGGTTTCTCAGTCAGTAGGGCATCTGACTTTGGCTCAGGTCATGATCTTAGGGTCCTGAGATTGGGTCCTGTGTCAGGCTCTGTGCTCAGCAAGGAGTCTGTTTCTTCCTCTCTCCCTGCCCCCTCCCCCACTTGTGCTCTCTCTCTCCCTCTCACTCAAATAAATAAATAATCAAACTTAAAAAAAATAATAGAAGGAAGGATAAAGAGTTTTCCAGGCAAATAAAAACCAAAGGAGTTCATGACCACTAAACTAGCCCTTCAGGAAATATTAAAGGGGACTTTTTGAGTTGGGAAAAAAAGACCAAAAGCAACAAAGACTAGAAAGAAACAGAGAACGCCAACTTTACAGGTAACACAATGGCACTAAATTCATATCTTTCAATATTCACTCTGACTATAAAGGGACTGAATACTCCAATCAAAAGACATAGGGTATCAGAATGGATAAAAAACAAGACCCATCTATATGCTGCCCACAGGAGACTCATTTTAGACCTAAAGACATCTGCAGATTGAAAGTGAGGGGATGGAGAAATATCTGTCATGCAAACTGACGTCAAAAGTAAGCGGGAGTAGCAATATTTATATTGGACAAAATAGACTGGCACAATAACAGACACACAGATTAATGGCACAGAATAGAAAACCTAGAAATGGACCCACAAGTATATGGTCAACTTATTATCTACAAAGTGGGAAAGGATATCCAATCGAAAAAAGACAGTCTCCTCAATAAATGGTGTTTGGGAAAATTGGGCAGCAACATGCAGAAGAATGTAACTGGGTCACTTTCTTACACTACACTGAAAAATGAATTCCAAATGGATAAAAGACCTAAATGTGAGACAGGAAACCATCAAAATCCTAGAGAACACAGGCAGCAATGTCTTTGACCTTGGACATAGCAACTTCTTATGACACATGTCACCAGAGGCAAGGGAAACAAAAGCAAAAGTGAACATTGGGACTTCCTTAAGATAAAAGGCTTCTGCACAATGAAGGAAACAATCGACAAAACTAAAGGCAGCCTGTGGAATAGGAGAAGGTACTTGCAAATGACCTATCTGATGAAGGACTAGTATCCAAAATCTATAAAGAACTTATCGAACTTATCAAGCTCAACACCCAAAAAACAAATAATCCATTTAAGAAATGGGCAGAAGATGTGGAAAATTTTTCTGAAGAAGACATCAAGATGGCTGACAGACCCATGAAAAGATGCTCAACATCATTCATCATCAGGGAAATACAAATCAAAACCACGATGAGATACCTCCTCACACCAGTCAGAATGTCTACAATTAACATCTCACAAAACAACAGATGTTGGTGAGGATGTAGAGAGAGGGGAACCCTCTTACACTGTTGGCGGGAATGTAAGCTGGTGCAGCCACTCTGGAAAACAGTATGCGGGTTCTCAAAAAGTGAAAAATGGAACTACCCTAAGATCCAGCAATTGCACTACTAGGTATTTACCCAAAGGATACAAAAATACAGATTCAAAGGGGTACATGCACCCCAACGTTTATAGCGGCATTATCAACAATAGCCAAACTATGGAAAGAGACCCAAGTATCCACTGGCTGATGAATGGATAAAGAAGTTGTGGTACACACACACACACACACACACTCACACACAATGGAATATTACTCAGCCATCTAAAAGAATGAGATCTTGCCAGTTGCGGTGACATGGATGGAGCTAGAGTGTATTTTGCTAAGCAAAATAAGTCAATCAGAGAAAGACAAATACCATATGATTTCACTCATATGTGGAATTTAGGAAACAAAACAGGTGAACGTGTTGGAAGGGAAAAAAAAGAGAGGAGAGAGGGGGAGGCAAACCATAAGAGACAGTTAATGATAGAGCACCAACTGAGGGTTGATGGAGGGAGGTGGGTGGGACATGGGCTAACTGGGTGATGGGTATTAAGGAGGGCACTTGTTATGATGAGCACTGGGTGTTATATGCAAGTGATAAATCACTAAATTCTACTCCTGAAACAAACAAACAAAGATGGAGAAGTACTGAATGCAATCAATGATTTAAAAAAATAAAAGGCATTATTTGACATGGCTTCAGAAAAGGTGAGTTGAGAAACCAAAGCCAGACTAAGATATGTAGGTTTTTTTTTTTAAATCAGTATTTTTTTGTTGATTTCCACTGAGAGCGAGAGGTGTAGCAAGATAGCCGGTGCTGATGTTGCTCTGGGAGTCTCCCTGAATAGAACCGCTCACACTCAGCACTGAGCAGTCCCACGTGCCACGGTCACTTGATCCTCAGCTACAGATGCCTGGCTCAATGTAGTTTCACAGGTATTCTTTGTGGACCCATTCTGAAATGACAATGAGTACGCTCTGGGGTATATACACTATTCACACCAATTGTTTTGCTTGAATTTAGTCAACTCTTCCTCTCACTGGAGTGGATTTCATAAAAAAATAAAGAGATTTTTGGGGGCCTACATAGCGACAAACACCTTCTGCTTTTCCCTTTTCTGTAGGTTTTAGCAAACTTTAACTCACGCCAAACCTCATCTTGCCGAGCTACCAACAGGGCGCTGGAGCTATAGCTGGCACAAAGAAGAAAAGCTCTTCACCAGTTGCAAGTTGCTCCTACTGTGAGTGTAGGCTGTCTGGGACCTGAAATTCCCTCCATTAAGATTAACCAGTGGAATTTAAAGAACACCCGTGGACTGTCAGTCAATACTTAAGTCTCTATGGTAAATACTAGGGTACAGATAAGAATATGACATTGCTCTGTCCTCACGGAGCTCACAGTCTGATGGAAGAGGCATACACGTAAAATTAAGGACATTACAATATGCTCATCACGCATGGTTTGTAGTAAGTGTGGTGGTACAAGGGAGGAGCCCAAGTCACTCTGCTGGGAAAGTTAAATGAAGAAAATGCCAAACGTCATTTGACCAGGAATAGGAAAGATAAGTGAATATGCATTAGTAGGGTGGAAATAACAAAGAGGGAAGAGCAGAGGAAACAGAGTAAGAAAAGTCAAGCAGATGTCTGTCTGAGTGTGAGGGGCATTTTACAGTATGCCTAGGCGTGGAATGATTAGAAGGGAGGGGTTGGGAACAATTGAAAATTTATTGAGTGCTGCTTATGTGTGAGGCCCTGTGCTAAATGTTTTGCACATACTTTATCCTAATGACTATACAAGACTGAAATTATTGTTGCTTCATATGGCAATGACTGAGTTCCTCACCAAATACTAATATAGTTCACTACATTTTCTAGCCTCTGTTTCAGTGGATTTGGATCATGAGACTGGGTTGTGGCCAATGGGATATGCGCTAAAAATATGTAAGCTGCTTCCTGTACTAATGGGATCCTTAAGACCTCTTTTTCCCTTCTGTGTCACCTTGGAGGCCACCTGTTCCAGATGATAATGTGCACAAGATGGAGGAAGATATCCGCATCCATCCTGTAGGAGGGATCTCCTTTATGTTCAATCTCTAAGATTAGAGAGTTAATTTGTTACCACACAGGCCATTCCAGGGCTTGCCAAATTACAGCCAGTGGGTCAAAAATGACCTGCCTCCTGTTTTTGTAAATAAAGTTTGATCGGAACGCAGCCACACCCAAACATTTATGTAGCATCCCTATGACTACTTTCATGTTATAGTTGCAAAGTTAAATACTTGCTAGAGGCTGTCAGGTCCGCAAAGCCTAAAATATTTGCTATGTGGCCCTTTACAAAAACAAAACAAAAACTTCGTTGACCTCTGTCCTAATTAATGAACAAGGAAAAGGAAAAACACTGTTCGGCCGTGTTGTTGGGATTTGAAGCCAGTTCTGTTTTTGATGCTCTTGCGTTTCTTGCTTTTATTGACACAGGTTCTTTCACCTCCATTTAGTCCTGTACTTCAGTTATTATAGTTCTCCTGTTGATTTGCCCACATCACACACCATATGGATTGACAACCCATTCTGGAATCATTTTTCTGGCTCAATACTGGCATGTCTTTGGGGGAATAACTTATATTACTTGTCCCCTAATACCTAACTTCTCCCACTAGTCTCACCTTAGCCCCAAGGGCCTGGCAATGAGAAAAGGAAGAATGAAGCATAACTCCAAGGACTTAGCTTGTACTATTGGTTGGAAGGAGGATAAACAGGTTAAGAGCTGATGCAGGAATGGGGTAAGGACTGGAATGGGAGAGAAGCCTCGACATGCTGAGTTTAAGGTTTCCCTGGAAAAATCCAGGTGGAGGTGTTATATAGGCTGGTAAGTAGATAGGTATGAAGCTGAGGAAAGAGATCTGGGCTGGAGATGTAGTGGAATGAATTATACTGAATCATCTGTCCTCTCAGAAATCTTTTTTTTTAAATAATTTTAATTTTGTTATATTAGTTCCTCTCAGAAATCTTTCTATGATTAGTGTTAGAGCTGTAAGATGGCTCACCAAGGTCAGGGCTCAGTCTGAAACCAGGTTTGTATTCATTCTATGATGACATAAAAACAAAGTTAATGACACACCTGGGATAATATCTGTGACCTTGACCTTTTAAGCAACAGATCTATTTCTCCCTATAACATTGCATGGCATGTCTTCATGGTAGGACCAGGCTGCTTCCTGTTTCCAGGTCATGTGGGACTCTGTGGGACTGGGGAGCTTCCTCTCAGAAAGAGAACCAAAGCCTTTGCTGTTTCTACCAAGATTTCACAGGAACTAGTGGCAGGCTCAGTATCTCAAGGCCTTTTTTTTTCTCTGAGAGAAACAATGGTATGAATTATTCAGTATGCCATGGGAAAGCCATAAATTATTTGAGCATTGCAGTTTAACTGTGGTTGAATCTGGGATTGCTAATGCAGTATAGTGATTAATCCTCAAGATGAGCAAAAATGGAGCTTTTTCCTCCTCTCAGGAGGGGCTGTGGGCCAGGTACCTGAGTTCAAACTTACTCCTGTCAAAAATGTTTGATCTCCTCACTACCTTCTTCAGAAAAATCCCGTTCAATGAGTGAAGAGCAACAATAATAAAAAACCCAACCCAAATACTAAAAATCCAATGATGACAACACAGTGTGGGTTTTTTTGGTTGTTTTTCGCTTTGTAGTTTGCTCCTCCTCACGGCCCTTCCACACTGTGATTCACTGCAAATAGATGATCCAAGGGAAAATACATGTCTGATATATGAACTTGTTCAGAGGCATCTCCTTTAAAAACCCGTATGTTGCACCAGAATCCACTTCATGAGCCTGAGTCTTCTGCTATCCAACAGGGCAATAAGCTCGGAAGAATCCCATTATTGGCTTAATGCTCTGCTGTCATTTTCTTGAAATGCTTAATAATTTTTGAACAAGGGACTCACATTTTAATCTTGCAGTGGGGACCTACAAATTATGTAGCTGGTTTTGTCATGTACTTGACTTTGGTTTCCTACTGCCTGAATTTAGCCGTACCTGAGCCCTTTATAAGTGTACTCAGGCCAAAATATGGTGAAGATACTTGAAGAAATTCTATGCTTCAATGTGTATTGTAAGTGGGGTGCTGCTATTAATAGGCTCATTGGTAGATATCTGACCTGTTTCTGCATCTGCCTAGTTTGAACCATGGCAAGGTGGTGCTTGGCAGATTTCTGAGACTTTGGTAGGAACAGGGGCAAAGGAAAAATTTTCCAAACCTGGATATCCATATGTGAATAAGCGCTCAGCCCCCTCAATAACACGGACCACAAAAAGGCCGGAAATTCTCTAAATAAGGCTAGTTGCTGTTGAACTTGTTGAAGGCAACACTGCTGCATGTGTCTTCCTACCTTTGGTGTCTTTTGCACATTCCTTAGTGATTCCTCCATCTCTCACCCGCCCACAGGCACTATTACCTTCTTTGTAGGAAGGTTTGCAATTAAGAATAAAAGAGGCAGCATGGCCACCTTTGAGAGAATTCAACCCAATGTGTTGCTTCATCCGGGGCTCTCTGCATTTGAACTTTCCTCTCAGTGAGGAGAAAATAGTATTTCTAATGAGTATGAAGGAGGTTGGGGCAGTGGGCTTTCTCGAGTACTTCGTAAAACCACATCTCTCTGGATTTGAATGCTGCATCCATGAAAGGCCATCCTCTATTATTTCAGCCTTCAGATATTTGTATAAATTCAAATTTACATTTGATTGATTGATTCCTTCTTGACCATCCAAACTGTATATCCTGAAATCCTAGTGCCATCAGGGCCCTAAAGGAACTTTGTCGCTGAATTTTTTTCTACCCTTGGCTCCTTTTCTGAATTCGATTTCCTTTTTTCCTCTTAGTGACCTTTTTGTAACCTTCTTTTGATGTCATAGGTAGCCAAAATCTAGATATGGGACAAGCTAATGGTAGAGATATTCCCTGTGACTTGGCAAACTTTCTCCTTGTCGGTTGGTGACTCAGGCAGGAGGGATGGGAAATATGCTGTCAGTGGCAGAATTGCTCCCCGCAATAAGGCATTAGTTTGAATCCCAAATTAAGATTTAAAAAGGATGGGGAGGAGGAGGAAGCCCATCCATATCGTCAGTCTTTATTCACCTGGTTAATGACTCAGGCTGTTCGTCAGGCACCAAAGAAGCAAGCTTTATCGTTTCCCCAGCTTCAAAAACTGAAACGCCTGCATTCAAATTACACCAACATGCTCCAAAGCCTCTTTAATTGAAACTATGTGATGGGATCTAATGCAACATTTATCTTGCCGCAATTGACATCAGAGGAAGAGGTGAGGGGTTTAAGGAACATTTTATTTAAAAACAGACTTAAAGAGGCTGTGGGAGTGATTGCCAGCTTGTCAGGTGACTCACTGACACCTGGAGAGAACTTCTTGTCATTAGTCAAGCTGAATCCCAATATGGCCCAGGACAGTATGGTGAAGGTTTTGTCCCTCCTTTACTCCCACCTCCCTATCCCACGCCTTCTTTCCCTGGCAGTTTTTATATCCACTAAAAAATAAAAATTGTCACTCAACATCTATTGAAAACATTCACTACAAAATTGATTTAATTACAAGGCCTACGTTGAGGGCTTATATATTAACAGACATGACTTTCCATCCCATATACAAGCAATGCATTTGTGTTTGCAGAAACCCGCTGTCTTGGGAAAAATAATTTTGTACATCAACTTCCTTTTTCTATGGGAGGAGTTATTCCACTTATTTCTGAGAGAGGCTCTAGGTGGAACTGGTGGGATCATCTGTGATTCAAAAAGGATTCTGGGAAATCCTTTCAAGTTAATTCTACTTAGGGGCAGGTGTTTATGGGGAAGTATCTCTTTTTAAACCCCAGCTATTGTGAAAGTATATTGGAATCATTATAGATTAAAGCACAGTAATTGCTTAGTTGGGTTTTGTTGGGGGGAGGTGAATGAGGGACTAGTGCATGCATGGGAACAACCCATGTTCTGCTTCTGTCGTAGGCCTCCAAAACAGATCTTGTCCTGTAAGTAGCAGAAATATAGACATCAGGTAGTCTTTATAAATATCTCTGCGATGATCAGAAGTCTTCTACCATACTTGCTTACTTCTTGAGCTAAGAATTGGAAAAAAAAATCCTATTATGCCATTCACTCTCTGGGTCCTGTACAGTAGTCTCCCCTTATCCCTGTGGATGCCTGAAACTGTGGGTCGTATCGAACCCTATTATACTGTTTTTTTTCTATACGTATATACCTATGATAAAGTTTAACTTACAAATTAGGCATGGTAAAAGATTAAGAACAATAACTAATAATAAACAATAATTATAACAATATACTGTAATAAAAGTCATGTGAATGAGGTCTCTTTCTCTCCAAATCTTGCTGTAGTGTACCTACCCTCCTTGTGATGATGTGAAATGATAAAATGCCTGCCTGATAAGATGAAGTGAGGGGAATGACATAAGCATGATGATGTAATTTTAGGCTACTATTGACTTTCTGACCATATGTCAGAAGGAGGACCATCTGCTTCCAGACTATGGTTGACCTCCAGTAACTGAAACAGTACACAACAAAACCAAGGATCAGTGGAGGACTACTGTGCAGTGATTGAAAACAGTCCCGGCATGGTTGCTTTGTAAATTCTGTCACTCTCTAACCTAGGATTTTCCTCGTTTCTTATCTCCCATATCCTTTTGGTTTCTTCATGTTTGCTCCCACCTTTGCTCATTGTGGATTTTTTTTAAAGTTTTTACTTTGAAATAATTATAGAAAATCACAGGAAATGGCAAAAAAAATGTACAGAGAGGTAACATGTACTTTTCATCCAGTTTTCCCCAAAGGTAGATTGATTTTTTCCTGCTATTAGTCACATTTATCTGATACAAGACATCTTGAATGCCTCATTCCCCTAATACACTGTGCACACAGTATCTGGGAACACTTATACGACCATAGGGCATTCCAAGATACTAGTGTATAAGTAATAGCCTAATATTTCATTAATACTACCCATTACATATCTTTAAGTTATCTTAAGACTTCAGTTCATAAACAGATAGCAATAAGGGAAACAACACACAAAAATATAAGAACTACCTTGAGGGCAAACATTTTCAAAGAGGATTATGTGCCATGAAATCTAACGTATACCTCATGTGAGTGGCTTACCTATTATGGTGACTGTTAGCTAAGGCATAACTGAAATAATTTTTGAAACAGGATGATAGACTCTTAAAGTAGGAAATCCTATTAATGTAGCCTCTCATTGTTATGTAATACAAGATACCTTTCCTTGGTGATAGCATTCTCAAATTTCTTAGTTATGTTTTTGCATCTCTCCTCTAATTCCATATTGTGAAGGTTGTCAATCAAGATCATTCTCCCTATCTCCTTTAATGAATTTTGGACTATCTACCACTTCACTCTCTCAATCCTTATTTTTCTAGATTAAATAGGATTCACCCTTTTTTTTTGTATTTTTTTATCATGTTCAGTTAGCCGGCATATAATACATCATAAGTTTCTGATGTGGTGTTCAATGATTCATTAGTTGCATAGAACACCCTGTGATCATCACCACACGTGCCCATGCCCTCCTTAATACCCATCGCCTGGTTACCCCATGCCCCACTCCCCTCCCTTCTATAACCCTCAGTTTGGTGCCTGGAGTCCAGAGTCTCTCATGGTTTGTCTCCTTCTCTGATGTCTTCCCATTCACTTTTTCCTCCCTTCCCCTGTGGTCCTCCACTCTATTCCATATGTTCCACATATGAGTGAAACCATATGATAATTGTCTTTCTCTGCTTGACTTATTTCACTTAGTATCATCCCCTCCAGTTCCATCCATGTCAGTTCAAATGGTGGGTATCCTTTCTGATGGCTGAGTGATACTACATTTTATATATGAACCACATTCTCTTCATCCATTCATCTGTGGAAGGACATCTCAGCTCCTTCACAGTTTGGCTATTGTGGACATTGCTGCTATGAACATTGGGGTGCATGTGCCCCTTTTTACTATATCTGTATTTTGGGGGTAAATACCTAGTAGTGCAATTGCTGGGTCATAGGGTAGCTCTATTTTTAATGTCTTGAGGAAACTCCATACTATTTTCCAGAGTGGCTGTACCACTTTCATTCCCACCAACAGTTTAAAAGGGTTCCCCTTTCTCCAGATCCTCATCAACACTTGTTGTTTCCTGTCTTGTTAATTTTGGCCATTCTAACTGGGGTAAGGTGGTATCACATTGTGGTTTTGATTTGTATTTCCCTGATGGCTAGTGATGTTGAACATTTTTTCATGTGTCTGTTAGCTATTTGTATGTCTTCTTTGGCGAAGTGTCTGTTCATGTCTTCTGCCCATTTCTTGACTTGATTATTTGGTTTTTTTGGGTGTTGAGTTTGTTTAAGTTCTTTATAGATCTTGTATACTAGCCCTTTATCCAAAATGTCATTTGCAAATATCTTCTCCCATTCTGTGAATTGCCTCTTAGTTTTGTTGACTGCTCCCTTTGCTGTGCAAAACTTTTTATCTTGATGAAGTCCCAAAAGTTCATTTTTGCTTTTGTTTCCCTTGCCTTTAGAGACGTGTCCTGAAAGAAGTTGCTGTAGCCAATGTCGAAGAGTTACTGCCTATGTTCTCCTCTAGGATTTTGATGGATTCCTGTCTCACATCAAGGTCTTTCATCCATTTGGAGTTTATCTTTGTGTATGGTGTGAGAGAATGGTCTAGTTTCATTCTTCTGCATGTGGTTGTCCAGTTTTCTCAGCACCATTTGTTAAAGAGACTGTCTTTTTTCCATTGGATGTTTTTTCCTGCTTTGTTGAAGATTAGTTGACCATAGAGTTGAGGGTCCATTTCTGGGCTCTCTGTTCTGTTCCATTGACCTATGTGTCTGTTTTTGTGCCAGTACCATACTCTCTTGATGATTACAGCTTTGTAATATAGCTTGAAGTCAGGCATTTTGATGCCCCCAGCTTTTGTTTTCGTTTTCAACATTCCCTTGGCGACTCAGGGTCTTTTCTGGTTCCATACAAATTTTAGGATTATTTGTTCGAGTTCTGTGAAAAATGACAATGGTATTTTGATAGAGATTGCATTGAAAGTGTAAATTGCTCTGGGCTGCATAGACATTTTAATGATGTTTATTCTTCCAATCCATGAGCATGGAATGTTTTTCCATCTCTTTGTGTCTTCCTCAATTTCTTTCATAAGTGTTCTGTAGTTTCTAGAGTACAGATAGATCCTTCACCTCTTTGGTTAGGTTTATTCCTAGGTATCTTATGATTTTTGGAGATGTTGTAAATGGAATTGATTCCTTAATTTCTTTTTCTTCAGTTACATTGTTAGTGTATAGAAATGCAACTGATTTCTGTGCATTGATTTTGCATCCTGCCACATTGCTGAATTGCTGTATGAGCTCTAATAACTTGGGGGTGGAGTCTTTTGGGTTTTCTACATAAAGTATCATGTTATCTGTGAATAGAGAGAGTTTGACCTTCTTTGCCAATTTTAATGCCTTTTATTTCTTTTTGTTGTCTGATTGCTGAGGCTAGGACTTCTAGTACTATGTTGAACAATAATGGTGAGAGTGGGCATCCTTGTTGTGTTCCTGACCTTAAGGGAAAAGCTCTCAGTTTTTTCCCATTGAGAATGATATTCACTGTGGGCTTTTAATAGATGGCTTTTATGATATTGAGGTATGTTCCCTCTACCCCTGTACTTTGAAGAGTTTTAATCAGGAAAGAATGCTGTATTTTGTCAAATGCTTTCTCTGAATCAATTGAAAGAATCATACAGTTCTTGTCTTTTCTTTTATTAATGTGCTCTATCACATTGATTGGTTAGTGAATGTTGAACCAAGGGTGGTTCAACCCTTGCATCCCAGGAATAAATCCCACCTGGTTGTGGTGAATAATCCTTTTAATGTGCTGTAGGATCCTATTGGCTAGAATCTTGTTGAGTATTTTGGCATCCATGTTCATCAGTGATATTGGTCTATAATTCTCCTTTTTGATGGGGTCTTTGTGTGGTTTTGGGATCAGGGTAATTAATGCTGGCCTCATAGAATGAGTTTGGAAGTTTTACTTCTATTTCTATTTTTTAAACACCTTCAGCAGAATAGGTATTATTTCTTCCTCACATGTTTGGTAGAATTCCCCTGAGAAGCCATCTGGCCCTGCACTCTTGTTTTTTGGGAGGTTTTGGATCACTGCTTCAATTTCCTTGCTAGTTATTGGTTTGTTCAGATTGTCTATTTCTTCCTGTTTCAGTCTTGGTAGTTTATAAGTTTCTAGGAATGCATCCATTTCTTCTAGATTGCTTAATTTGTTGGCATATAGTTGTTGTTAATAATTTTTAATAATTGTTTCTATTTCCTTGGTGTTAGTCGTGATCTCTCCCCTTTCATTCATAATTTTATTAATTTGGTTCCTTTCCATTTTCTTTTGGGTAAGTCTGGCCAGTGGTTTATTGATCTTATTAATTCTAGGGTTCATCCTATTAATCAGTCTTGGTAAATAGGCTCTTTCTTGGTCAACTTAGATATATTTCTCTAGACCTACTCCAACCAATTTATAACCACCCCTGCTTCCAGAAATAGATGTATCGTACATTTGCTCCTTGGCTCCAAATCTGTGGGTGGAGAAATGTTCTGAATATGAGCAGAAGTGTGTGTGTGTGGGGGGGGGATAGTTATAGTGATGGGAGACTTTATTTAAATGTCACCATTTAAATAAAACATTCTGGCTACTCAGGGGAAAATACAAAAAAGGTAGAAAAATTGCTTTGGATTCTCTGCTGTTCTACTGAAAATATACTATTTCATTGGGATTACTCAAGTACTTTAAAAAATTTTCACTGTACATATTTAACTTCCACTCATGCATTTGAAGGTATGCATACATTTGTATTCATGACAAATTAGGAGGCTTTGCATGAGTGTACACAGATACATGGTTGAGTCAGTCATCCAGTGGTAGGCACCACTTCCTGTGATTCCATAATATCAAATACTGAGGAGATGAGGTGAGAATATGCAAAATAATTTTTTCTCTTGAATTTTACCATAAACATGCCTTCAAGAAAAAAATAAGAGGGACAACATTATTTGCTATTTCATTGAGATTTGAGGCTAAATTAGACTTTACCTAAAGCTTTTTAATGAAAATAAAAATAAAGAAAATAAGAAAGAAAAAAATTCACTAATGGGGCTAGTAAATGTTAAGATCTCTCTCCCCTTTTTAACTTCCCTTTACTAGTAAATGTTCCTGAGATATCTCCATCCATCTCTATAATTTTCAAGGTTTAGCATGTTAAGGAAAGTCCCTGCACACAGTGTTTCTCCTGCAAACAGCTATCTTCTCATCGAGAATGAAAAATAATAAATTGGAGGCCTGGGGTTTAAATTTGGAGCCATTTTTTTCCCCAGTAGGCAAACATTGGATCAATGGGGACTCCTAGGATGCTCTTGAGGTCTTAACAATTTACCTTCCTGCTCCTTCACATCCAAACCTCTAGCCCTCAGACATAATCACTCTTGCCCCACCTTAATTCTCTTTCTTTCTCCTTTCTCCTTTCTCCCTTTTCCAGTCTCCTGACTCTGGCTCATAAAAGAAATGAGCACCAACATTTTTAAATTCCTTTGGTGCCTCCATAGAACTAATTGTGTCCTTGGGCAAAAATCACATCAGGAAGAATCTGGTGAGACTTTCTGGAAAAAAGTATAGAATTCTGAGTTTAGGGCTCTGATTCAATATATGGCAGATCGTTAACTTTCTTGAAAACTGGCTAATGAGTTTTAGCCATAATGCTATTGAGACTAACGGGATTAGAGATATTTTTAAACCGTAAGAGACCCTAGAGACAAAACAATCACTGTATCATAGACTCTCAGAGTGGGAAAGGATCTTCAATGTCATCTAATTCATATTACCCAACAGATGCTTGAACGCCTCTATAACTTCCTAGCCAAGAGGTTACTAAGCTTTTGTGTAAACACCTTTAGTGAGAAGGAACTCATTATCTAATAAAGTTGTCTATACCTTCTCTGGATTGCCTTTGTTCATCCTTGTAAAATTTTGCTCACGGTGATCCAAAAATCTGTTCTGTAGAATCCATCTATTATTTCTAGTTCTACCCTCTTGAGGGTACACAGAACACTCTGTTCTTTCACCTTCATGATAGTCCTTCAACTATTTGATGATAACTTCCACCTTTTTCTTGGGTTACCTCTTCTTTAGGCTTTATGTTTTATTTTATTTATTTTATTTATTTTTTTTATTTTACTTATTTATTTGAGAGAGAGAGAAAGAGAGAGCTAGAGTACAAGCATGGGAAGCAGCAGGCAGAGGGAGAGGGAGAAGCAGGCTCCCCGCTGAGCAAGGAGCCCAATGCAGGGCTTGATCCAGGACTCTGGGACCATGACCCAAGCCAAAGGCAGATGCTTAACGGACTGAGACACCCAGGTGCCCCAGGCTTTATGTTTTTTATGTGATGTTGTTTTATGTCTCTGATACTTGTGGTTATTCCCCTTTAAAAGCACAGGTCCTGGCATTCCATTCTATTTAAAGGGGAAGGTAAAGATATACCTAAAATGAAAAGGTTAAGAAAATAAATTTAAGCACAGTATACACCGCTATATCTAAAAATAAAAATGTGACTAGCAGAGTTTGCGTGGTGATTAGGGAGGAAGTGGAGGAGGAGAATGAACTAATTATTTATTGGCAGGAAGCTACTATGTTATTTTAAAAGATTATAAATCCAGAAAGAGATGTATAAACACGTATTTTGTGTTGTGGTAATAACCAGCAGGAAACCCCAAAGAGAAATGATTAAGAGTAGTTACTGCTCTGAAACTGAGACTAGGGATGAAGACAGTTCTTTTCTCCTTTTGAGCTTTTCTGTATTGTTTGAATCTTTATTACTATGAACATTTCCATTTCCATAGTGCCTTATATGTAATTCAGAGGCCCAAAAAAACTCTGAGAGAGAAAAGGTTTTTCATATCATTTGGCTACAAAGCCTGACTTAATCTGAATAATTTGGTAATTATTCAGCAAAATCTGAATTGATGTAAAGCTGTTTATAATCTTCATTATTGCAATGTAGTATGTATATTCATTGGTTTTGCTCCAAAAATATTAACGTTTGATTTGGGGGTGCTGTCCCAGACTCCACTGGGTGTGCTAAATAATATACAGTGTATAGCACTGCATTAACATTCTAAATCCTGAGAAATTTTGAATTTTTGAAACATAGCTGGCCTTAAGTGTTTTAGATATGGTATTGTAAACCTATAATAATTTCTTGTAATAATAGAAAAGAATGGCAAGGCCCAGAAACTGTACATAATACTTCAGCATGTTCTGATTACAGCAGAGCCCAGTTAATCCCCTCCCCCAGTCTCGATATCATACTTTTATTAATGCAACCTAAGAATACTTGTTTTGGTGTTTGTATCACATTTACTGAATCATTCTGATCTTATTGTCTATTAAATCCCACACGCTCCTTTACAACAGCTACTATTACTAAGCCATGTTCCTGAAACTAATGTAGAAGACGAATGTGTATTCACTACAGGGATGTTATAAATAACAAGCTCCCTGGTGCATTTAAAATATCATTCAATACCAAGATATGATATCCATACAACTTTTCAATAATATGATTACTGAGTTACTACCTTAATATAGTGCATTGTGCATCATGCATTATCAAATTAAATATACTTGATTTCGAATCCTCAATCTGGTAATTCCTAGGGGTGTGACTTTGGAGAAGTCATTTAACCACTCTGAGCTCATTTCGTTCAACTATAAAAAAAGCTTTATGATACTAAGGATAACCCGAATAGTTCTATATTCTCAGCCAGAAATAGTTGCACAAAAAAGTATGTATTACTACAATTCTAAATAATAATAACAACATAAAACAGTGGTTCTCAAACTTTGCTGCTCATGAGAATTATATGGGGAGCTTTAAAAATTCCTGATGCCCAAGATGTATCCCATATTGATGAAATTAGAGCAGCTTGAGGTAGGAGCCAGGTAATTGCAATGTGTAGCAAAATTGGGGAACCACCGACTTAAAGTAAAAAATCTTAATACTTGCCACCAGAAGATAGACTTGCTGTTGTCATATTAATTTACTTGGCATTAATTTACTAGGTTCTTTTAATAGCTTTTCCCAATCCCAATACAACAAGTTTTTTGCTTGTTTGTTATAATAATTACGTTTTTGGAAGTACATTCGGTCTCAGGAAGTTGATCCTTGCAAAAATGATGAGCCCATTTTCATTATAAAGTGTTAAGTTTCTTCATGTGTCTTGTAATTTTTTGTTGAAATCTGGATATTTTAGGCAATATATTATAGCAACTTTGGTTAATCATTTTTCTCCCCACTTTGGGGGGCTTGTATTTGTTGTTTTATTCTTTGCTTAGTGACTTAGATATTTGAATGAAGTCTAATTTACCAGCAATGTGAAACCCTTGATTTTATTTCTCAGAAGATGTACCTTTGGACATGCACACATTCCTCCCTCTACCCATGGCAATCATTAACATATTTTTCATTTCTATAATTTTGTCATATAAAGAATGTTATACAAATTAAATCATAGAGAATATAGCCTTTTATGATCTCTCCCACCCTCCATATTACTCTCTTAAGAGTAATCCAGGTTTGAATAGACATTTTTACAAAGAAGACATACAGATGGCCAATAGGCACATAAAATGATGTTCAACATCACTAATCATCAGGGAAATGCAAATCAAAACCACAATGAGACATCATCTCACACCTGTCAGATTGACTTTTATCAAAAAGAAAAAAAAACAACAATGTTGGTAACGATGTGGGAGACAGGGAACCCTTGTGTACTATTAGTGGGAATGTCAGTTGGTGCAGCCATTAAGTAAAACCGTATGGAAATTCCTCAAAAAATTAAAAATAGAACCACCATACAGTCCAACGACTCTACTTCTGGGTATCTATCTGAAGAAAACGAAAATAGCACTTCAAAAAGATAGTGCACCCCTATGTTCACTGCAGCATTATCTATAATAGCCAAAATATGAAAGCAACCTAAGTGTCTATCAGTAGATGCTGAGATAAAGAAGACATGATATACATACACAATGGAATATTACTCGGCCATAAAAAGAATGAAATCTTGCCATTTGCAACAACATGGATGGACCTAGAGGGTATTATGCTAATTAAAGAAATCAAAGAAAGACTTCTACATGAAATTTAAAAAACAAAACAAACAGAACAAAACAAAACAGAAACAGACTCAGATACATGAAACAAGCTGTTGGTTACGAGTGGTGAGGGGGATGCAGGC
Organism: Ailuropoda melanoleuca; assembly: GCF_002007445.2. Classification (NCBI taxonomy): domain Eukaryota; kingdom Metazoa; phylum Chordata; class Mammalia; order Carnivora; family Ursidae; genus Ailuropoda; species Ailuropoda melanoleuca. The sequence goes on along the minus strand of NC_048238.1, from coordinate 86,291,969 downwards.
AAAATAGGTGAAGGGGATTAAGAAGTATAAACTTCCAGTTATAAAATAAGTAAGTCATGGGGCTATAATGTACAGCACAGGGAATATAGTCAATAGCATTGTAATAATTTGTATGGTGGCAGCAACTACACTTATAATGGAGATCACTTCATAATATGTAAAAATATTGAATCACTATGATGTACACCTGCAACTAACAGGATATTGCATGTTAATTATGCTTCGATAAAAAGAGAATATGCCCTTAACAATTGGGAACCAGGAAAAAAGAGAATAATCCAGGTTGTTGTGTGTATGAATAGTTTATTCCTTTTTATTTTAGAGCAGTATTCTGAATGTACCACAGTTTGTTTAACCATTCACCAACTGGGTGTCATCTGGGTTACTTCCAGTTTGAGGCTATTATGAATAGAGATGCTATAAACATATGTGTTAAAGTTTCTACATAAACATTATTCTTCATTTCTTTGGGATAAATATCCAGGAATGTAATTCATGGGTGTTATGTTAGTTGCATATTTTGTTTTTTAAGAAAATGAACAAGCTATTTTCTGGAGTGACTGTGCCATTCTGTGCTTCCACTGGAAATGAATTCAGTTTCTCTATACCCTGGCGAGCATTTGGTGTTGTAACTATTTTTTTTTATTTTATCCATTCTTTATACGTGTGTAGTGATCTTGTAGCTTTAATTTGCATCTCCCGGTTGGCTAATGATGCTGAATATCTTTCCATGTGTTTATTTGCTATGTGTCTATACATCCTCGGCAGTGAAATGTTTGGTCATGTCCTTTGCTCATTTTCTAAATGGATTGTTTTTTTACTCTTGACTTTTGAGTGTTCTTTATATATTTTAGATACTAATCCTATGTCTGATACATGGTTTGATAATATGCTCTCCAAGGATGCAGCTTGTGTTTTCATCCTTTTAACTGGGTCTTTCATAGGGCAAACATTTTAAATTTTGATAAAATCCAATTTATCAATTTGTCTTTTAATGAATTGTGCTTTAGGTGACAAATCTAAGACCTTTCTGCCTAGCCCTAGACCCTTAAGATTTTCTTCTACTGAGACTTTTATTTCAGTTACTGTATTTTTCAATTCTAAAATTTTCATCAAGCTTTTCTTTATATTTTCTATCTTTTTTACTGGTGCTTTCTATTTCTTCACTAAAAGTCTTCCTCTTCCATCTTTTCAAATATATTCATAATTGTTTGATGAAGCATTTTTATTAGGACTGCCTTAGAGTCTTTGTCAGATAATTCTAACATTTTTGTCATTTCAATATTGATATATATTAATGAGCTTTTTTCATTCATCTCAACATTCCTGGTTCTTGGTATTATGGGTGATTTTTTTTTAATTGAAATCTGGATACTTTGGGTATTATGTTTTGAGACTCCAATATTCTTTATTTTTTCTTTAGTTGTTTTAGTCGGATTTTTTTTTTTTACACTGCTCTGGTATGGGGCAGATGGGTGCCACCTCATTACTATTGGGTGATGGTATAACTATAGATTCCCCACCTGGTTTCTGTTGACACTCAAGGGTGGAAGGCTCTCCCTTGGTTTTCACTGACACCATGGAGTGGGCTTACTACCAATGGTGGGGATGAAGGTCCAGCCTCTCCACTTGACCTTCTCTGATGTCACGCCAGTAGGGGTGTTGGGGCACCTTGTTACATCTCAGCAAGGGTTAAACTCAGTGTTCTCTGTGGTATCCAGCTGGAGTAGAGTGGTTATTGCCCAACAGTTTTCCATCTAGGCTGTTCCTTTCCTAGTCCTTTGGTTAGAGAGAGCAGGCTCTGGGTGGAGAGGGGAGACACTTTTTTTATTTGTGTCTGTTGGTGTTAACATATTGCCAGTCTCTTCAGCTCTAACTCAGGATACATAAAACAAGAGAATATCTAGATAATTGACCACTGTGTTATTCCTTGTGTCCTGAGATAAGTAGCTGATTTACCCTTTATTGACTTCTTATGCTTGTTTTATATATAATTAATGTCCAAAGTTTTTAGCTGTACTTGGTGAAAAAAATAGGGGAGATTACATCAAGTCCATATTTCTGGACATGGACTTGACCCAGAAATTTTACTGCTAGGTATTTGCTTAAGATAAATGAAAATATGTCCACGCAAAGACTTATGTGTGAATCTTCATAGCATCTTTATTCATAAGAGGCAAAAAAAGAACCTACCAATGCCCATCAATGTGAAGGAATAGTGATACATAAATAATGTTGAATATTATTTAAAATTAAGAGATATGCCCAGTAATATCCAATGTGAGAAAAAGTGGAGGGAAAAAGGAACATTTAGACACACTGGTAGAAATATAAATTGTTATAATTGCTTGGGAAACAAATGGAATAATGTTAAATTTGAGTAAAATTGAAAATGTTCATTTTTACTTCTAGATGCCCTAAAGTATCCTGTAAATGTGGAGGAGATGTGTACAAGGATGCTTAATATAGCACTGTTTGTAACAGATAGAAACTGAAAAAAAACTAAAATGTCCATCAATAAGAGATTAGATGAATCGTAATATATTGCATAATTACATCCAAGTAGCCTATAAATTGAAATTTAAAAACTCGTTGAGTGAAAAAAGGTTACTTGTAGAGTTATATATACAAATTATACTAGCTATATAAATTTTAAATCGCACAAAAGAATTCTATAGCTGCTTTTATGGACGCTAATATATGTAATACGTGTATAAAGGCTTGAATGAAAAAATACATCTGGACTTTACATGTGACCGCCTCTTGTCTGAGAGGAACAGTTTAAGGAACTTGAACACAAAGGATCTCTTCTTTTTAACACTTTTTCCCTAGGTTTTAGATTCATAGGCATTTTCTATGTTACTCTTTATAATCTGTTTTTACCTTTTTTTTTTATTAGCTTCAGAGGTAGAATTTAGTGATTCATTAGTTGCGTAAAACACCCAGTGCTCATTACATCAACTGCCCTCCTTAATGCCCATCACCCAATTACCCCATTCCTCATCCACCACCCCTACAGCAGCCTCAGTTTGTTCCCTATATTTAAGAGGATTCTAATGAATACATTTAATGCTGCCTTGATAACTGAGGCACTCATCAATATCAACAGTAATTTTCTAGGACTTGATTTGATGATATGAATTCCCCAAAGAAGTACTGATCTCAGAGTATGAGAGTTGTTTTTGTGTTGTTCCTTTGTTTTCTTTGTTTTTAACTCAGCCAAATAGTAAGAAAACACATTTATATCAGGAATATATATTTTTTTCTCTACTAAATTAAGTATCCAAAAACTTAAGGCCCATCACCCAATTTTCCCTTCCCCCCCACTCACCTTCCCTCCAGCAACCCTCAGTTCATTCCCTAGAGTTCAGCATCTCTTATGGCCTCCCTTTCAACTTTCATCTTATTTTATTTTTCCTTCCTTTCCACTATGTTCATCTGTTTTGTTTCTTAAATTCCACAAATGAGTGAAATCATCTGGTATTTGTCTTTCTCTGACTGACTTATTTCGGTTAGCATAATGCCCTCTAGTTCTATCCATGCCATTGCAAATGGCAAATTTTCATTCTTTTTGATGGTCTAGTAATATTCCACTGTGTGTGTGTGTGTGTGTGTGTGTGTGTGTGTGTGTGTGTGTGTGTACATAAATCTTTTTCCATTCACCTGTCAATGGACATCTGGGCTTTTTCCATAATTTGGCTACTGTGGACATTGCTGCTATAAACATTGAAGGGGTGCCCCTTCAAGTCACTATGTTTGTATCCTTTGGATAAATACCTGGTAGTTCAATTGCTGGGTCACAGGGTAGCTCTATTTTTAACTTCTTGAGGAAGCTCCCTACTGTTTTCCAGAGTGGCTGCATCAATTTGTATTCCCACCAACAGTGCAAGAGTGTTCCCCTTTCTCTACATCCTCGCCATCATCTGTTGTTTCCTGAGTTGTTAATTGTAGCCATTCTGACTGGTGTGAGGTGGTATCTCATTGTGGTTTTGATCTGTATTTCCCTAATGCTGCGGGATGTGCAGCATTTTTTCATGTGTCTGTTGGTCATTTGTATGTCTTCTTTGGAGAAATGTCTATTCATGTGTTCTGCCCATTTCTTGACTGGATTATTTGTTTTTCTGGGTGCTGAGTTTGATAAGTTCTTTATAGATTTTGAATACTAGCCCTTTATCTGATAAGACATTTGCAAATATCTTCTCCCAGTCCATAGGTTGCCTTCTAGTTTTGTTCACTGTTTCCTTTGCTGTGCAGAAGCTTTTTATCTTGATGAAGTCCCAGTAGTTCATTTTTGCTTTTATTCCTCTTGCCTTTGGAGATGTGTCTAGCAAGAAGTTACTTTTCATAATCAAAAGGAAAGCAGTTAGGAAATTATAGCTAGACCTGGCTTTCCAAAAAGGGAAAGATACATGTACAAAAACGATGAGGCATACTTGGCGAAACTGCAAGAACTTTATTAAGGCTCAGTGAGGGGCACATAAGCCTTGAGTCATAGATAAATGGCAGATCATGAAGGGCCTTGTAATGTCATGTTGAAGGAAATGTGGATTTTTCTTGAAGGTAATGGAGAACCAAGGAAGGCTTTGAAGAATGAGGGTTACATGAATGCATGCCTACAATAAGTGCATATTTAAGTGCAATGGTATTAGGGCTGTGGAAAGGGAAAGGACTTGAAGAAGTGGTGACAATCTATCATCGCAAATAACAGTAAGGGCTAAAAGTAAAGTTTTGTTGGCATACAGGCTCTGTGAGGGCAGGAAACGTTATTTCCTTAGTATGTGCCCCAGAGCAAACTACTGTGGGTGAATGGACACACATTAGTGATAGTGGCTGCCTACTGGGAGAATTCATGATTGGGCTCTTATTGTTGGAAATTCTATTTCAGAGACATGATTTTCTTAGTGGTAGGTTTAGATCTGTGTAGTGCAAGCTATGCGACAGATATGGATTTTTTATTTACTGTCTGACAGCCTGAAGGTCCACCTGCTTGACTGAATTTATTCTGATCAACTTAGTTAAAAAACTGTTTCTTACATTACAACATCAGACAGATCATTTATTGGATTAAATGAATTTATGTTTTGACAAATATTTGAGCCAAATTGACAATCACAGTAGTCTGTCTTGGTTGCATGAATTGAAACAAAGATTCACTGGGTAAACACTAAGAAACAATATTTTATTTTACTCCTATCTAGAAGATGTAGAAGTTCATCTCTGGGAGATTGGGGCCAAGCAATTTGAAATCTCACTCTCTTTTCATTCCTATTCATAATTATATTTGCTTCACATAATGCGATGGTTTTTAAACTTATCCTTCAAAATAGAAGAAAATCTCATTCCATGAAATTTGTAATCGATTGTTACATGTATATGGAGTGGGTATGGACTATGTTACATTATAGGTTTCAAATAATATTGAAACTTAAATGATATTGAAACTGATTAGTCCATTTCTACCATGAGCTATCAAATGTTCAGTTTGGGGCTAGACTCTAAAACTAAGCATATGCAATCTGAGACACAGTCCCTGTTCCTTTCACTTAACTTCTTGACATGTTTAAAATTGGGAAAATAGTTCTTAATTTGAAAGGTTATTATGTAATTTAATTTACGTATGTATGTGTATATGTGTATAAATATATACACACAGATATCCACGTGTGTGTGTGTGTGCATGTATTTTCCTGATACATAGGAAATTAGTGTTTATTCTTTTCTCATTCAAACACTCAATGAGAATTTGGCAGACACTTGAGGAGACGGAAGTGAAACAAGCAGATGATTTCTCCATGCAGAGATATCTTTTAAATACAGATTAAAAAATTTTTAAAGTCATAGTTATGCTAATCTCTTTGTGTATCTTTTCTTTTCCAAATCAAACAAAACGTGTGTGTATCAGCCTGTGTATGTACATGTGGGATAGAACTTACTGTGCATACTATTTTATCACCTTTGTTTTACTTAATTATCTATTGTTCTTATCTTTATATCATTAACTATTCTTTCTCAATAGATAAATCATTTCCCATTCCCCCACAGACCTTTCGCATAATGCCTTGTATTCCATTGTTTGACAGTATGAATACACTTTTCTCACATTTGAACATTCCCTTTATGTAACTACCATTCATTTTGCTTTTGATTTGCTAAATGAACTTTCCCAAGGAAGTCAAAAATATCTACTGCAACTATGTCCTTCTCTAATACTTAGTCACAGTATTTGAGACCTTGCATATAGATATATTTCATTTAACTCGTGGTGTGACTCTGGCCACATTCAGAAAGTTAGTATTTGATACTAATACTACTCAGAGTATTTAATAATAATAAATAATACATATTATTGAGTACCTACTATGTGCCAGGTAGTGTACTAAGTGCTCTACGTAGATTTAATCCTTGCAAGCTTACTACACATACTACTCGTATACCTGTTAAAGATGAGAAAACTGAGATCATTAAGTTAAATCACTTAGCCAAGTTTACACAGCTAGTAAGCAAAGTGTAAATAAGGATTCCGATGGTGGCGAACTGTGGTCCTAACTACTACACTGTATCATAAGCTGCTTCACGTAGTGAAGAGGAAGTCAGAGAACAGGTATGCAGCTGAGAGCTCACAGATTCCACAATTCTTCCCTGTTTCCCCTCCTATGGAGCCATGTACACTCCACCTTTCAGCACTTGCCATGTTACAGTCATGTTCTCAAATGGTAGAGAAATCGAAGTGAATTTCTAATCCCACTGTGGTGTGTGAATGTTCGTGTATGTGTCTGTACATGGTTCCTCTCAGCTTGACATTCTTTACTTCTAAGAGGGTATCTACAACAACTCCTGAAAAGGTGTCTACAAATGGAGGGTTTGTAAGTCATTTCCCATTCGTCCACGTGCTCAGAATTTCAGTGTTGCTTACTTTTTATTTACACCATTTCGTCATGACACAGTTCCTTAAGCTGCAACTTAAGGAATTTTGCTCTTTTCTCTCTGTTGGTTACCCTCTCCCCAAGTCCTCTCTTTCAGTCAGTGATCTGTGAGTGAACGCTTCAATTCACTGGGAGAGATCACTGTTTAAAGTTATCCTGTGGTTAATCTTTTTATCAAGACAGAATCCAGGAATGGGACTAATCACTCCCAAATTGATGTTTTTGAAACTTGGATATTTTGGTATATTATTGTCTTAAAGCAGCCCCATCTGCAGTCTGTGTTGAAGGCCCAGCTGTCAACCACAGAAAAGACAAAGTCAAACTGGAAATAGAGGTGAATGCATTTGGGCTTGTGTGTTTATTCACAGTCCTTCTAGCCACATCGCCAAAAGAAAGTACGCTTATGAATATTCTCCTGGCACTTGAGGAAGATAGAATTGCGTTGACTCCCAAAGTGAGTCTGAAATCAGCTCTGTTATAGTAAAAGCAATGGTTTGTTTTATTTGAGTATAAAATATTTTTCTAAGATTGTTTTCCTTTTCAGATCTACAAGAAAGGAAAGCATAAATCCTCTACATAGACCATAAGAGAAGCAAAATAATATATCTCAGCACCCATTCTCTCCAGGTCAATGTACTTGGCTAATTTTTATAGCAGCTGGCTAAAGTAGGCCTCGTTATCATCAGGGAAGTTAGGCAAATTGCCCAAGGTCACAGAACCAGTAAGTGGCAAAGATAGAACACTACACAAAAGAGAGTCAGAGAATACATAATAATAACAATACTAGCAAACAGTTTTTGAGAGCTAACCATGTACTAGATACTAGATACTGTGGTAGCTTTTCAAAAAAGATAAAAGCCAGGTGATGAAAATAGGTTGAAAACTAAGCTCCACCAATAGAATATAGGTGATGGCTAAGAACCCCCCACTTCAATAATGATGATAAAAGCTAAAATCAATTTAGCACTTACTAACTGCCAGCCTCTGAATAAAGTATTTTATATTCATTATCTCGTTCAATCTTCACAGCAATTCTTTGAAGGAACTTACAGTCTGGTGGGAGAAGCAGATAATAATCAAATAATCTCATAAATAAATTAAAATTGCAACTGTGACAAGTCTTAAAAATGGCTACAAGAACGTATAATTAGGGGGATTGCCCTAGTCATAAAGATCAAGGAAGACTTCCCTGAGGGAGTGAGACTGGGAAGTAGCGTGTACAAAATCTTGTAGGGGAGGGAGCATGGGGCTTTTGGAAAACTGTGAAAGTAGGCCAGTGTGGTGGGAGGAGAAAGAATAAGCTTGTTGTATATGGAGGCTGGAAAGTTCAGGAAGGGCCAGATCATGTGCCAAGCGTGTTAAGGTTTTGAGGCCATAAGAGGCCAGTGAACTATTTTAGAGGAGAATGACCCGTTCAAATGCTATTTTATTTTCTTTTATTTTTTAAATTTTTTTTTTATTAAATTATGTTAGTCACCATACAGTACATCCCCGGATTCCGATGTAAAGTTCAATGATTCATTAGTTGCGTATAACACCCAGTGCACCATGCAAATACGTGCCCTCCTTACTACCCATCACCAGTCTATCCCATTCCCCCACCCCCTCTCCCCTCTGAAGCCCTCAGTTTGTTTCTCATAGTCCATAGTCTCTCATGCTTCATTCCCCCTTCTGATTACCCCCTTTCTTTATCCCTTTCTTCCCCTACCGATCTTCCTAGTTCTTATGTTCCATAGATGAGAGAAACCATATGATAATTGTCTTTCTCTGCTTGACTTATTTCACTTAGAATTATCTCCTCCGGTGCCATCCATGTTGCAGCAAATGTTGAGAACTCGTTCTTTCTGATAGCTGAGTAATACCTTGATCCCCAAACCAGGCAAAGACCCCATCAAAAAGGAGAATTACAGACTGATTTCCCTAATGAATATGGACGCCAAAATCCTCAACAAGATCCTTGCTAATAGAATCCAACAGTACATTAAAAGGATTATCCATCATGACCAAGTGGGATTCATCCCTGCGATGCAAGCGTGGTTCAACATTCGCAAATCAATCAGTGTCTTAGATTTTATCCAGAAGGAAAAATTCAGAAATCACATGATTCTCTCAATAGATGCAGAAAAAGCATTTGACAAAATACAGCATCCTTTCCTGATTAAAACCCTTCAGAGTGTAGGAATAGAGGGTACATTTCTCAAGATCATAAAAGCCATCTATGAAAAACCTACAGCAAATATCATTCTCAATGGGGAAAAGCTGGAAGTCTTTCCCTTAAGATCAGGAACACGACAAGGATGCCCACTCTCACCACTATTATTCAACATAGCACTAGAAGTCCTTGCACAGCAATCAGGCAACAAAAAGGGATAAAAGGTATCCAAATCGGCAAAGAAGAAGTCAAACTGTCTCTCTTCACAGATGACATGATACTCTATATGGAAAACCCAAAAGAATCCACTCCCAAGCTATTAGAAGTATAGAGCAATTCAGTAATTTGGTGGGATACAAAATCAATGCTCAGAAATCAGTTGCATTTCTATATATGAATAATGAGACTGAAGAAAGAGAAATTAGGGAATCCATCCCATTTACAATAGCAACAAAAACCATACGTTACCTTGGAATTAACTTAACCAGAGACGTAAAGGATCTATATTCTAGGAACTATAAATCACTCTTGAAAGACATTGAGGAAGACACAAAAAGATGGAGAAATATTCCATGCTCATGGATCGGAAGAATTAACATAATTAAAATGTCCATACTACCCAGAGCAATCTACACTTTCAAATGCTATTTTAAAGCAATCATTCTGGCTGATTGGAGAATATATTAGAGGAGGAAGAGAGTAGTTGCAGGGAGACCATTTAGGAGATGATTATACTCATTCAGGCCAAAGGTGACCACGAGAATGTGGATGAACTCGTTGTGGTAGATGTGGAGTAAATTTGATTGACTGAAGATAAATTTAATTCATTATAAAGGACAGGTCTTGGTGATGCACGACAGGACACAGAAAGTTCTCATTAGCCACTAAATTAATTAGCCATTAAATTCATGGAATAAATATTAATAATTACTCGGTTATGAACCAAATTATGTCCCCCTAAATCCATAGGTTGAAGCCCTTACCCCCAGTGTGACTATATTTGAAGATGAGATATTTAAAAAGGTAATTAAGATCAAATGAAGTCATAAGGGTGGTCCTAATCCAAAGGCTAGTGTCCTTATAAGAAGAGGAAGAGACACCATGGATGTGTGTGCCCAGAGGGACCACCAAGTGAGGACGGAGAGAAGGCAATCATTTGGAAGTCAAGGAAAAAGGCTTCAGGAGAAACCAAAGCTGCCAGCCCTTTGATCTCAGATTTTTGCCTCCAGAACTGTGAGAAACAAATATCTATTATTTCAACCACCCTGTCCATAGCATTTGGGTATGGCATCCTCAGCTAATACATACCCCTAGGTTTCTGGTTTGAGCACCCGATTAGTTACATGACAGTAGTAATTACTAAGAAAAGGCACACCAGGTCCAGGTTCACAGGAAAAGATGAAGAAAATGAGAAAAAGAATTTTAAATAGTTTATGCGTGTTCTCCAAACCAAAGCCTGATTCCAAACGCCATGTTCTTAACCAAAATTCTAGCATAGGGTAAGTAGAGCAGAAAACAATTTAGTCCATTATGAACCCTAGAGCTAAATTATAATTTTAACTTTTAAAAGCACGTCCCCAGCTTAATTATATAATGCAAAAAAAAAAAAAGTCATCTGGACAAGGAAGTGCTGCTGCCTGTGGTATTACTGCCCTAGAAACATGAACTTGGGTTTGTTTAGCTTTAGAGAACGTAGCCCAGAAGCTAAACCTGACAATGTTTTTTTTATGGAAGTCAGGGCGGGGGGTGGAGGGTAGGGGGAGATCTGCCTTCTGGTTGATTTTCTCAGTGCTTCTGCTAACCATTGTTAACACGCTCGTGGCCTCCTTTGAAGCATTCCTAACCCCTGAGGGCTGTACTCCACACAGCTGCCAGATATTAGGAACCAGATTGACCATAAGCCCAGGCAAGTGTGGGAGAAGCCGTGGCTAATACTGGATAATATCGAAGAGCAGCTGTGTTAGGTTTGAACTATGTCTACCTTTTCAACAAAATCTCTCTCACACACCAAACATGTGAGTATTACCTCTTTCAAAACTGTCGACCTGTGGAGGAGAGAACATTTGACACTAGGGTGTCTGACTTTCCCTCTTCGTGTCCTAGTGACTCTGGTGCCTGAAACTCTCAAACCAGCTCTTCCACACAAGGATCTGTATTTCCTGGCCCGTGCCCCAAACCACTACCCTTCTATTTTATTTTGTTCCCACACAAAATACCCTGCTCTCTCCATGGCCGAATCTTGCCCATTAGTAGATGATAGGAGGTAATCTGATATTATCACCAATGTCAACAGCAGTGGCTAATGAGAACTTTCTGTGTTCTGTTGTGCATGGAACATAGTTACATTTTGTTATAAGATCTTCACTACCAGGGCACCTGGTGGCTCAGTCGGTTAAGCGTCCAACTCTTAATTTTGACTCAGGTCATGATCTCAGGGTCATGAGATTGAGCCCCACTTTGGGCTCCACGCTGGGCATGGAGCCTGCTTAAGATTCTCTCTCTCTTTCCGTCTCCCTCTGCCCCTCCCACCACTGCATGCATGCTCTTTCCCCCGCCTCCAATAAAAAAAAAAAAAAAAAGATCTTCACTAACTTCATTAAAAAAAAAAAAGGTGCCTTTAATGGTGGCAATTCCATGAGCAGGGCTTTTGGCTACTGTGTCAAGCCATCTCCAAAACTGCTTAGGTGTAACATTTGCCCAACTAGGGGATATTTTTTATAAGTTCTGAAGTAGCTGGAAACAGTTTTGGGGGGGAAGGAAAGAAATAGAACGTATGACTCAGCTGTTGGTACAATCTCTCTGCTACGAAGTGTTCAAATCTCGAATTATGCTTGTGTCTCACCACATAGAAAGATGACAGGTTTTTTAAAGATATCCCTGGTATAAAATGGAAAGAAAAAATACACAAAATACCCGACACACAGGATGCCACATCCCATTTTCACACCAGTGGTAGAAAATGCTTTATCAATCGTGACATTCTGTACCACTGAACCCAGAGAAGGCCTCAGAATTCTAAATACACAACAGACAGCCTGTATCAATAGAACAAAGTTGGCCCTCGGGATGAAAACTATGCCATTTCTAGTCCAGATGGTCTCTGAAAACTCTTCCAGCTGTTCCCTGATGCTTTTCAACTTTTGGTTGGAACTCATGAACATCATTTTACAACTGAAGAAGGCAAAGGCCTGAAAAAAGAAGAGAACCTCTTCTAGGATGCAGAGAAAATGAGTGAGAGAGCCCAGTAGGACCTATTCTTTGCATATAACAGGTAGGCAGTTTCCTGAGTTGTGTGTTGTGCTTACCTTGAGCACCTATAGTTACTGTAATTAGCATCATTCATTTGAGTTAAGACACAAAAGACCCTAGGATAAAGAGAAGTATGTTTTGGAGATGGTGGCGATGGAGGGATAGTTGGTATTGCCCATCAGGTTAGCCCTATGAGACAAAGAAGAGAGGAGAAAAGAGAAGGAATGGTCTGGAACATGGGGTAAGTGAGAAGGGAAGGCCTGGAGAAAGGCTCTCTCAATCAACAGCTAAGGACAACATGAGGTCATCCAACATTTTAGAGATGGTGGGTTGGGTCAAAGGAGGCAGGCATGCACAGGGAGGTGTCCTCATTCAAAGACAAGCTTCTTTATTCACTTAGCCATCCTATCTCCTTGTGCTGCTGAGTGACAGGGAAGAGGTCCTTTAGTGGGTATGCTCCCTCATTGGATAGGAAATAGGGAGCTTCAGAATGCTATTGTCTAGGGTTGCATTGGCTGACAGGGTATTTTACTGGCCCTAAGCCACAAACTCTTTTAGTTTACAACTCTAATAAATCCAGCCTTCACCCCAAGGAGGTCTGTGTCCATGTGAACTAGGGCAGAATGGGAAAGTAGCTGTGCTTGTACACTTTTCACAAAGAGAGCCAAACATGGGTGTCAGAGTCCATTTACATCTCAAGAACATGTCACCAAAGGAAGTAAATGTAATCACTGTAATTTAGAGAGGGTCTAATTAACACATTTGTTAGATAACTGTGGCATCTTCACAATTACATCCTAATTAATGAATAATATCCTGTGTATTCATAGGGAGAATGTGACTGAAATTAAGTTGCTAATGAAAAAACAGGGCTCCAATTGCACCTGATACTTGCCAATAAACTAACAGCCTGCCCATACACCAGGGGAAAGCTACTGTGGTTTTCAGCTCATATCTTCTTATTAAATGTCTTCCTCTTAGCCTAGAGAATAATATATATTTTCATACTAACTGCATGCCAAGGCAACTATATTATGTGTGTTATTAACAATGCTTACTATGGCAGTTTAAACAACCACAGCTACATTAAAATATAAGGCAGTCAGAAACTTTATACCCATAGAGGCCACAACTGGGTTTTCCTTAAAAACTAATATTGTCTGGTATCTGAATGTACTTGTTATTTGAGGATAGACTATTTTTATTATGATTGTCTGTCTACTGGGAAATGACCCATTTTTTCAGCTAAAGTACAGAATGGAACTGGAATTAATGTATCAAGAGAATGCAATATATCTGGCTCAATTCATTTGAGGAGTACAATATTTAAATAGAAAGATCAAATGATTGTCTATTTTGGGAAGGAAGGATAATCTAAAAGAAGGGTTAATGTTTTATAGAACCTATAATAGTAACATCTTAAAAGTTTTTGTCTCAGAAATGTCTAAATAAATTTCAGAGCCTCTGAAATATGTTCTAGAATCTTAATGAGCAGAATACCATGTCTATGTATTAGGTAGTGGAGAGGGAAAAGCAGAGACCAGTGCTTTTATTTCTATCTCCTAGAAGAGGCAAGCGAGGAACAAAAAAGCAAAGGAATTATTGGAAAAGCACAGGAAAGCAGCATAACAGCCAAGATTTAATATTGTATAATGTGTAAAGGGTTTCCAACAGGTCCTAGTGCAACCCACCATATTCCCCTATTCTTCTCCTTCCAAGAGTGCTGCCATGAGAATGTGATGTGATGGGGACTTGTCCAGAAGGGAGGACTCCCCAGGTAGTCACAGGTAATGGTAGAAGGAAACAAATGTGAAAAGGGAATGAACGATTTCAACGTATTTTAATCTGAGACTTTCATGAGGGCGCATGCGTGCATGCAGGCTTGTGCACCTGTGCAATACCCCTGGGCCTGGTTAGGTTGACCAATGGAGTCTGAGTGGCATTTTCCCCAGGTGGAAACACATAGTGGCTTGAATTTCAAGGACAGCCTGGTAGGCTGTGGGCCTGGAGCCCAATGGCTCCTTTAATGAGCTGGCCAGCCAGGGCCCAGTCCATAGATTCAGCTGTCAGGGCGTGGCAGCTCTCTCCTTCCATGTATTACTAGTCTGAAGCACTTCTTTGTTAGAAGCTGCAAGACTGAAACAGGTAACTAGCCCAACAGATCCAGCCTAGAATGAAAAGGGGTAGGGATATAATTTTGCAGCTAGCGTGAGCCAAGTTTCTGGTCCACATGTATTAGCTTATTTTCTGACCTCCTATAGAAGGATAGCTGAAGCCCCACAGTTTAGCTTCCCTCTTTTCTCTTCAACTACTGTCAACTATTTTAGGGATGAGATTGTGTCATTTGTTTTCCATTGTCTTTTTTTTTTAAGATTTTATTTATTTATTCGACAGAGATAGAGACAGCCAGCAAAAGAGGGAACACAAGCAGGGGGAGTGGGAGAGGAAGAAGCAGGCTCATAGCGGAGGAGCCTGATGTGGGGCTCGATCCCAGAACACCGGGATCACGCCCTGAGCCGAAGGCAGACGCTTAACCGCTGTGCCACCCAGGCGCCCCTGTTTTCATGTCTTCATGCCTTCACTCCTGCTCTTCCACTTTTCTCCTTTTCCCAACTGATAATTTTCTTATTTATCCTCTAAGATGCAGCTAACACGAAACTTTCCAAAAACATGTTGTATATTAACTTGATCAATTATAAGACAATTATCTGTTCACACGTGGCTTTCTCCTCTATTAGGTAATGAATTCCTGAAGGGCAAAGGTAATGCCTTGTTTACTCTGCATCCCATCTATCATTGTTCTGTTCATGACAAAATAACTTCTTATACCTCTATACCGGACATTTCCCTAGGTCCTGGAGATCCAGCAGAGTCCCTGCCATCAAGCTTATATCCTAGCAGAGAAGGACAGATGATAAATATGTAAAACAAACAGAAATTCGGAGAGTACCCAAGGACTAGAAAATAAAATATATTAGTTGAAACTGTGGAAGTAGATGTATTTCTGGGAAACTGTATAGTATGTGAAGAGTGCTAGGCCTAGGATAGAATCCTTGGTCATGCCAACTTGTAAGGCCAGTCAACAAATGAGGAGTGAGAATGGTCAGAGAACTAAGGGAGAAACAGGTAAGAGTGGTAGTCCCTCCTTTTTTGCCTCTTCCCTCTTCCTCAAGGCTCTATGCTGACTCCTGCTCCTCTAAGTCTGGAAGTGTGGAGGAAAGCACACACAAGGGACCAGAAAGGACTGACTTGACTAGTACTGACGTCATCTGATAGTAATACCCTTCATATATGGCCAGTATCCAAAATGCTAATTCTTTCTCTTTTGGGGGGTACATTTGTGGGTTTCTCTGATATTATCCAACTGGGGAGATCCAGTTACAGTTTCCTGCAGGATGCCTCCAGCATCCTGGCTGAGGTCACCTTACACCTGGCAGGAAGGCTTCTTTAATAGTATCCTTTTACATTACAGTTCACAGCTGGCTACTTTTTGTGGGGTTCATATATGGCCTATAAGAAAACGCAACTTTTCCCTGCCACTGATGAAAATACAAATTGCTCTCAATGCAGTACTGTCACCAGCTAGACCCTAAGCCCTGACTTTTACTGCTCACCAGCTTGTACTTACCAACCTTTGTCCCATTATTTCCTTAAGCTCTTCTTTTCAGCTTCTCTCTTAACTCAGGCGAAAGACAGGACAGGTGTAACATACCATGATGGAAAACAAAATTACCCCTTAATAACGACTGCCCAGACAAAGAGCTCTGGCAGCCCCAGCCCACCAGACCAGTTTGAGCTTAACCCTCCAACACATGCCTGCACAGATGAACCATGGAGTCACCTATGGAGTGACAGTTACCTTAACCTCACTGAGACAATAAAATCTCCACCCAAGGAGGAGTTCCAGCCTCATTTACATAACATACAATGTATATATAGGCATGTTTTCTTGAGGCGCATGTGTGACCTTATGCTTACCTCTATATATGATGACCAGGCTTCCCCTTCTAAATATGCACCCTAGCCCTAAATAAAAGGAACCCATTCGCCCTTGCTCAGGGAGTCATGGCTTTGGAAATTATTCACTGAGATCTCATCTGCCGCAGATGAAGTTTCCTTTCTGTAACAACTCCATCTAGTTTGGTTTCTATCTGTGACCCACCGAGGAGCAAACTCAGGTGAGTTGGGTTACAGTATTTTCTCTTTGCATTCTACCAACGCTAGGCTTCTTTAGCCACAATTTGACTTTAGATTTTTAAGCACATGTCAGGTAACAAGGCTCAAATTCAAGGTGATACTTGTCAAGGTCTTAAGGTGTTTTGCTCTGATTTGGCTTGAGATGGTGGCAGGGGAGGGAGGAGAGACTACTACCCTCCTTCCATAATGTAAAAATTCTTGGATTGTTACCTTTGGTTCAAAGCTTCTGTTTGAATATAAAATTAAGCTGGAAAGAGTAATAGATCAAATCATCAACCATTAACACTCCAGTGAGAATAAGAAAAATAGATGATTCATAATCACCTATAAAGGTCTTAAGTAAATGAGCCACAAAGTAAGTCCCTATTTGTTAGGGAAAAGTGTAGGAAAGGGCATGGTCCAGAGTGTGGGAAGAAAGGCCTCGTGGAAGGGCACAGAACTGAAAGGATAGAGAGGGACAGAAACAGAGAGAGAATTCTAATTCTCTGAATTTCTCAATTTTGCCTGAGATATTTCTTAAGACATTTCTCTTTCTCTTTTAAATACATACTTTCTTTTTCGAATACATATTACAAAGAGTGCTGCTAGAAATATACTTTTCCATGGTTAATTGTGTACATGTATAAGCATATCTATAGGATATTTAGAAATGGAATTCGTGGGTCAAAAATACATGTGTGATGGTTAATTTTACATGTCAACTTGACTCAGCAAAGGGATGCCCAGATATCTGGTTACCATCACTTCTGGGTAGGTCTGTGAAGGTGCTTACAGAATAGATTAGCATTTGAATTGGCAAACTGAAAAAAGTAGATTACCCTCCCCAGTGTGGGGTGGGCATCATCTAATCAATCCAGAAGCTGAAGAGAACAAAAGATGGAGGGTTTACTTCTCTATTTCTGCATGACTACTTGAGCTGAAGCTTCGATCTTCTCCTGCTCTTGGACTGGGATTTATATCATCAGCTTTCCTGGTTTCCTGGGTCTCCAGCTTACAGATGAAGATCATGGGACTTCTCCGCCTCCATAATAGCATGAACCAGTTTGTTAGAATAAATCCCATTTTATATATGTAAAATTATACATATAACTTCCTATTGGTTCTATTTCTCTAGAGAACCTCGACTAATGTGTATTTGTAAGTTTTGTGGTTACATCCTATTTGCCCATCTAGAGTTTGCACCAATTTACACTCCCACCAGCAATGTATAAGAGTGTTTGGCCAAACCCTCACTAGCACAGCATATCTTAACACTTTTTAATTTCTGCCAATCTTTGAAGTGAAACATACTATCTCCCTGTAGTTTTAATTTACCTATATTTGCAATTAAGAATAGGATTGAGGGGCGCCTGGGTGGCACAGCGGTTAAGCGTCTGCCTTTGGCTCAGGGCGTGATCCCGGCGTTATGGGATCGAGCCCCACATCAGGCTCCTCTGCTATGAGCCTGCTTCTTCCTCTCCCACTCCCCCTGCTTGTGTTCCCTCTCTCACTGGCTGTCTCTATCTCTGTCAAATAAATAAATAAAATCTTAAAAAAAAAAGAATAGGGTTGAAAGCCTCTTCATATATTTAATGGCTATTTGTATTTTCATTTCTGTACAATGCATGGTAATATTTTTTTTATCATTTTCTATTGGGTTATTATTTCCTTATTGATTTTTAGGATTTCTTCATTTATTAAGGGAATTAGTACTTTAATGGTAATATGAACTGTAAATGTTTCCCTAGTTTATTATTGTCATTTGACTTTATCTTTATTTATTTATTTTTTATTTTTATTTTTTTAATTGTCAACAGCTCACATTTATTAGAGCACAATAACTGAAAAACTTCTATTACATAGTCAAACAGAATATGTGGCCTTAGGTCCTTTCCTGTCACCCTAACTTCAAGCAGAGTATTCAAGGGTCTATTTTAATACACAGAAAATCTTTTTATCTCAGATATTTCCTTTCACTCTCCAGTAAATTGTTCATCCAGTACTTTAATTCAACCTACATTAGTACAGCCTTCTAAGACTATGGAGAACATTTTTAAAATAATATTTATTTTGTTATATTAGTCACCATACAGTACATCCCCAGTTCTTGATGCAGTGTTCCATTATTCATTACTTGCATGTAACACCCAGTGCACCATGCAATATGTGACTTTATCTTTAATGTGTAATTTTTTGAATTTTATTTAGTTATATTTATCAGTTATTAAAATTTTGGCTTTTAAAGTCTGTCTTCTGGGTCTTGTTAACCTTAGAAATACCTTTACTACTTTATATTTAAACACAGTTCCCCCATAACCCTCTTATACTGTTGGTGGTAATGCAAACTGGTACAGCCACTCTAGGAAAGAGTATGGAGGTTCCTCAAAAAGTTAAAAATAGAGCTACCCTATGACCCAGCAATTATACTACTAGGTATGTATCCAAAGGATGCAAACATGGTGATTCAAAGGGGCACATGCACCCCAATGTTTATAGCAGCGGCAATGTCCACAATAGCCAAACTATGGAAAGAGCCCAGATGTCCATCGACAGGTGAATGGATAAAGATGTGGTATAAAGATTATATATATATATATACATATATATATATATATGTATATATATATATATATAGAGAGAGAGAGAGAGAGAGAGAGAGAGAGAGAGAGGAATATTACTGACCCATT
>NC_048238.1:86267385-86272682 GCF_002007445.2 Ailuropoda melanoleuca | reverse complement strand
ACAGATAAAAGACTGGTATCCAAAATCTACAAAGAACTTCTCAAACTCAATACATGAGAAACAAATAAACACATCATAAATTGGGCAGAAGATATGAACAGACACTTTTCCAATGATGACATACAAATGGCCAACAGACACATGAAAAAATGTTCAAAATCATTAGCCATCAGGGAAATTCAAATCAAAATCACACTAAGACACCACCTTACACCAGTTAGAATGGCAAAAATTGGCAAGGCAAGAAACAACAATTGCTGGAGAGGATGTGGAGAAAGGGGATCCCACCTCCTACATTGTTGGTGGGAATGCAAGTTGGTACAGCCACTCTGGAAAACAGTGTGGAGGTCCCTTAAAAAGTTACAAATTGAGCCCCTATGATCCAGCCATTGCACTACTGGGTGTTTACCCCAAAGATACAGACGTAGTGAAGAGAAGGGCCATATGCACCCCAATGTTCATAGCAGCATTGTCCACAATAGCTAAATCGTGGAAGGAGCCGAGATGCCCTTCAACAGATGACTGGATTAAGAAGTTGTGGTCCATATATACAATGGAATATTATTCAGCTATCAGAAAGAACGAGTTCTCAACATTTGCTGCAATAAGGACGGAACTGGAGGAGATAATGCTAAGTGAAATAAGTCAAGCAGAGAAAATTATCATATGATTTCTCTCATCTATGGAACATAAGAACTAGGAAGATCAGTATGGGAAGAAAGGGATAAAGAAAGGGGGGTAATCAGAAGGGGGAATGAAGTATGAGAGACTATGGAGTATGAGAAACAAATTGAGGGCTTCAGAGGGGAGGGGGTTGGGGGAATGGGATAGACTGGTGATGGGTAGTGAGGATGGCACGTATTGCATGGTGCCCTGGGTGTTATACGCAACTAATGAATCATCGAACTTTACATCAGAAACCAGGGATGTACTGTATGGTGACTAACATAATATAATAAAAAACATTAAAATATAAAAAATACTAACATAAAAATAAATAAGAAAGAAAGAACGAAAGAAAGAAAGAAAGAAAGAAAGAAAGAAAGAAAGAAAGAATTTTAAAAAAATAGTTCCCTGTATTTTTCCCTAGTAATTTTATTACTTAATTTCATAAATTTAAGTATTTTATCCACCTGGAATTTATTTTTTGATAGTATATGAGGTAGGAATTCAATTTTCACTTATTTCCATATAGCTACCCAGGTGTTTCAACACCGTTTGTTGAATCTTTTCTCCACTTGTTTGGATCAATTTTTTAAAAATCTGTCAAATAGTCTTTCCATATTTCCAAATAGTCTCTCCATATATATTAACAAGCAATGAACTTAGCTGAGTCACTGCTCCACAGCCTCTTCTTCATCCTTAGCAGAATGTCACATATTTTATATAAAATACCGCCCAGGGACTAGGAAGACCTCTGTAATAGCAAAGAACAATGGAGAAAGATGGGCTCTTAGAGTTAATCTAGTTCAACTCCATTTACAGATAGGGAAACTGAATTGCGAATAAGAGAACTCACTTTTCTGTAAGTTAAAAAGAGTTGTTACACATCTAATATTGGTGTCAATAATTTGTCATTACATATATTAAGATGATTCATTTTACATAAAGGTTCTAATCTCTAGAGAAACTCCAAACTAAAAAAAAAAAAATCAGGCTTAGAAGGGACAATTTGAGTTTGAAATGGAATGGGTCTCCACACATACATGAAGCCACCAGTTCAAAGTGATCACGGCACAATCATGTTCTCAATGAATGGAGAGAATCTTTGAGTTTATAAAAACCCGTTGCATTTAGAGTATACATAGGGTCTGTGTATATATGGACATTCTTCTCAATTGTTTCCTGATACCATACCCCAGATTTTATAGAAGATATCTAGGCCCGAAGGAAAAAACAAAAACTTTGAAAAAATTAGTTTGACTGTCTTACTGTGATTTGAAAAAAGGAAAACAAAGCAAAAAATGCCAAACACTAACAAAATAAATAAAAGTGGCATTAAACTAAAGCAAAAATATGTATTTATTCAACAAATATTGAAGTACCTACTATGTGTCCTGCAATAGACTCTGGGCATTTAGCAGCTAACCAGAAAGACAATGTCCTTACTCTCAAGCATGCAGAAAAAATGTTAATAGATTAAAAAGGAAAGAGAAAAGATGTCCTTGAGATTAAGTGGCCAGAGTAGGTTTATATGAGAAGGTGACATTTCAGCTTGGACTGAAATGGCAGCAAGGAACCAACTCTGTGTAAATATGCAGCAGAGGATTATAGGTAGAGGGAACGAAAATTGCAAAGTGGTTGTAATATGCATGGACATTGGGAAAAACATAAAGAAGCCCATTGTATTGCAGTGTAGTCAATGAGGGGAGGGTGTTACAAAATGAGGCTGAAGACGTAGGCAGAAATTAGATCTATAGGACCTTAAGTGATAAGAAGTTTGACTTTATTCTACATACAGTGATAATTGGAAGCCATTGGTATGTTTCTGTTTGTTTTTGTTTTGTTTTTTAATTTTATTTTTAAATTTAAATTCCATTAGCCAACATATAGTACATCATTAGTTTCAGATGTAGTGTTCAATAATTTATAGCTTTATGATCCTCTGTGCTGTTTCTTATATTCCACACATGAGCAAAACCATATGATAATTGCCTTTCTCTGCTTGACTTATTTCAACTCAGCATAATACCCTCCAATTCCATCCATATCCATGTAAACGGTAAGTATTCATCCTTTCTAATGGCTAAGTAATATTCCCTTGTATACATATACTACATCTCCTTTGCCCATTCATCTGTCATAGCACATCTCAGCTCTTCCCACAGTTTGGCTATTGTGTGCATTGCTGCTATAAACATTGGGGTGCAGGTGCCCCTTCGGATCACTACATTTGTATCTTTGGGGTAAATACCTAGTAGTACAATTTCTGGGTCATAGGGTAGCTCTATTTTTAACTTCTTGAGGAACCTCCATACCATTTTCCAGAATGGCTGCCCCACTCTGCACTCCCACCAACAGTGTAGGAGGGTTCCTCTTTCTCTGCATCCTCACCAACATTTGCCGTTTCCTGTCTTGTTAATTGTAGCCACTCTGACTGGTGTGAGGTGGTGTCTCATTGTGGTTTTGATTTGTATTTCCCTGATGCTGAGGGATGTGCAGCATTTTTTTTCATGTGTCTGTTGGCCATTTGTATGTCTTCTTTGAAGACATGTCTGTTCATGTCTTCTGCCCATTTCTTGACTGGGTTATTTGTTTTGGAGGGTGTTGAGTTTGATAAGTTCTTTATAGATCTTGGACACTAGCCCTTTATCTAGTACATCATTTGCAAATATCTTCTCCCATCCCGTAGGTTGCCTTTTAGTTTTGTTGACTGTTTCCTTTGCTGTGCAGAAGATTTTTATCTTGATGAAGTTGCAATAGTTCATTTTTGCCTCTGTTTCCCTTGACTTTGGAGACGTGTCTAACAAGAAGTTGCTGCAGCCGAGGTCACAAGGTTGCTGCCTGTGTTCTCCTCTAGGATTTTGATGGATTCCTGTCTCGCATGGAAGTCTTTCATCCATTTTGAGTTTATCTTTGTGTATGGTGTAAGAAAATGGTCCACTTTCATTCTTCATGTGGCTGTCTAATTTTCCCAGCACCATTAACGAAGGGACTGTCCTTTTTCCATTGGATATTCTTTCCTGCTTTGTCAAAGATTAGTTGACCATGGAGTTGAAGGTCCATTTCCGGGGTCTCTATTCTGTTCCATTGATCTACGTATCTGTTTTTGTGCCAATACCATACTGTCTTGATGACTACAGCTTTGTAATATAGCTTGAAGTCTGGCATTGTGATGGTTTGGGTTTTCTTTTTCAACATTCCTCTTGCTATTCAGGATCTTTTCTGGTTCCATACAAATTTCTGGATTATTTGTTCCAGCTCTGTGAAAAATGTCAATGGTATTTTGATAAGGATTGCATTGAATGTGTAGATTGCTCTGGGTAGACATTTTAACAATATTTGTTCTTCTGATCCATGAGCTTGGAATGTTTTTTCCATTTCTTTGTGTCTTCCTCAATTTCTTTCATAAGTGTTCTGTAGTTTTTGTTTTGTTTTATTTTATTTTTTTAGATTATTTATTTATTTGAGAGACAGAGAGACAGAAATAGTGACAGAGATAGTGAGAGAGGAGGAGAAGGGAGAAGCAGGATCTCCACTTAGCAGGGAGCCCAATGAGGGGCTTGACTCTAGGACCTACTAGGATCATGACCTGAGCCAAAGGCAGATGCTTTTTTTTAAAATTTTTTCATCTAAATTCAATTTATTATTTTTATTTAAATTCAATTAGCCAAGCTATAGTACATCATTGGTTTTTGATATAATGTTCAATGATTCATCAGTTCAGTATAACACCCAGTGCTCATCACATCACACACCCTCCTTAATGCCCATCACCCAGTTAAGGCAGGTGCTTAACTTTCTGAGCTACTCAGGCACCCCTGTTCTGTAATTTTTTGAGTACAGATCCTTTACGTCTTTGGTTAGGTTTATTCCAAAGTATTTTATGGTTTTTGGTGCAATTGTAAATGGGATTGATTCCTTAATTTCTCTTTCTTCTGTCTCATTGTCAGTGTATAGAAATGCAATTGATTTCTGTACATTGACTTTATATACTGCCGCATTGCTGAATTCCTGTATGAGTTCTAGCACATTGGTGTGTTTTCAGTAGCAGAGTGCTATGTGAATTCCATTTTTAAAATATTACTTTTTTACTCTATAGAGATTAGAATATAGGGAGTCAAACATGGAAGCAGAGAGAACATTTAGGGTTTAGTTACAAGAGTCCAAGTGAGAAATGATGGTGGCTTGGATTGAATGGTAGAAATCAAGACAAATGCTCAGACTCAATTTATCTTCTGGAGTAAGTAAGCAGGACTTGGTGAATTCGATGGCAAGAAGATGTGTGAGGGGAGAGCAAAATCAATAATAAAGTCTAGGTTTTGCATGAGCTAATAATGATGCCATTTATTTATATGGGGAAAACTGGTGGGGGGGCTTTTTTTGGAAAGGAGAAAAATCAAGTGTTCAGTGTTGGAAATGTTAACTTTTAAGTGTCTATTAGGAAACTATATTAAATTTGTACACCGATCACTGTTCATATCTCCCTCACACCCTAGACACTTTGAAACAATTTTGGACTGCTATGTAGGCATTATTTTAGTAAGTATGATTCCTTTTTAAAATAAATATATTTATAATGTAAGCATATATATATATATATATATATATATATATATATATATATATTAAAGTAA
>NC_048238.1:86242563-86266815 GCF_002007445.2 Ailuropoda melanoleuca | reverse complement strand
ATAATCTTTATATATATATATATATATATAAAGTAAACTCTATGCCCAATGTGGGGCTTGAACTCACAACCCCAAGATCAAGAGTTGTGTGCTCTACCAACCGAGCCAGCCAGGTGCCCCGGTAAATATCATTCTTACATATGCAAAATCTTGGGTTTTCACAGACACATTATATATATACATTGTTTTATATATATGTATATATACACATAACCTCTTCTTTATCCTCTCATCTACTACTGGACGCTTGGGCTGTTTCCGTAGTTTGGCTATTGTAGATAATGCTGCTATAAACATTGGGGTGCATGTGTCCCTTTGAATTAGTATTTTTGTATTCTTTGGGTAAATACCTAATAGTGTAATTGCTAGATCATAGGGTAGTTCTATTTTTAACTTTTTGAGGAACATCCATACTCTTTTCCAGGGTGGCTGTACCAGTTTCCATTCCCACCAACAGTGCAAGAGTGCTCCCCTTTTTCCACATCCTTGCCAACACCTGTTGTTTCTTGTGTAGTTGATTTTAGCCATTCTGACAGGTGTGAGGTGGCATCTCATTGTGGTTTTGATGTGTGTTTCCCTGATGCCGAGTGATGTTGAGCATCTTTCCATGTGTCTGTTGACCATCTGTATGTCTTCTTTCAAAAACTGTTCATGTCTTCTGCACATTTCTTGACTAGATTATTTGTTTTTTTGGGGTGTTGAGTTTTATAAGTTCTTTATATATTTTGGATACTAGCCCTTTATCTGATAGATCATTTGCAAATATCTTCCTCCATTCCATAGGTTGCCTTTTAGTTTTGTTGATCATTTCCTTTGTTCTATAGAAGCTTTTTATTTTGATGAAGCCACGATAGTTCATTTTTTTGCTTTTGTTTCACTTGCCTTAATTCTTCTGTGTTTAGAAGTCTCTACTCACAAACCATTGAAAACCAACCAACATTTCCCCTTCCTTATCAAAAAACATCAATATATATTTTTAACTAAAAACTATTGAGTTGGTGTCGCTTTAGCAAAAAGGCTAATAGTTTTTATAAATACCCAGTGTGTCCACAAATTAGGCCCAGTAGTCTAAGATCATGTACAGATAACATTGGCAATAGGTAATCTCTAAGGCCATACCTTTTATAATAATAAATACTTCGACTATTTTTGCTTACTGGTCATTTGGTCTTCAACCCACTACTTTCTCTCTTTTGGCTCTTTATGTTCTCTGTGGAACCATTCATAAAACCATACGCGTTGCAATTACTATCTTCCGTAAGTCTTCCTAAGAAGTATGCTGAAAGCCTTGGATTATCAAATTATCCAAAATGCAAATTTTTTAGTCAAAATGGCAGAGGGTGGAGAAGAAAGTAGGTCTTAGCCTCCATGAGTGAATAATTAAAGAAGAATAGGAAATAAATGAGGTAATACTATAGATGAGTTTTAAGCATGCTCTTCCATTAGATGCTGTATTGTAGGTTTTTATTTTTTTTTGTTTCATTAGTTTGAAATCACATTAGAAGATGTTTAAAATCCATGGTGTATACTGTGTGCTGATAATCTTGTGAACAGCCTGAGAGTGCATCTTGATTCAATTTTCAAATCTAAATCTCCTTAGATTGTGCAGCTTTCTCAAAATGTATTAGGACTCTCCAGAGAAGATCCAGAGAAGCACATGGAAACACCACACACCCAACAAGTTTGAGGGTGCCTCACTTGGTAAGCTTTGGGAAGTATAGTAGGCACACACACCCTTTCGGTGAGAAACCCTTCAGGCTCATGTATTCCCCCAGACTACAGGCAAGGGGAAACTCTCGGAGAGCTATATCAAGAAAGGTACAAGAATGGAACTATTAACAAGCAGTTGACACGTGTCTGCAAATAAAAGTTGATCATTTCACATTTGGTCTTGGCTTGTGAAGGATGTAATTTGGGATTAAAAATAAACATACTGGAACATACATCCTGATCAGAAACATTCATATGCACAGCTGGAAACAGACACTGCAATTTGAAAGTGTAATTAAGATTTACCATCTCTATTTATAGAGTCCAAGCAGAGCAAATTCATTGTCTTTAAATGTGAAGGTTCAGAAGGTGTTTTAGGGGGAGAAGGAATATTAACTATAAGTAAAATGGCATACCGCACATTGGGCAGTCATTTCTGAATTTAGGGTTAAAGAAAACAACATAGGGGAAACTGAAGTGCAAATGAAAATCACACACACAAAGGGAAAAAATGATATTCCATGAAAGCCAAGAAAATATTCCTTAATCCTCTAAGACAACTATTGCTTCCTTGAGTTAAGTAAACATGTCTGCTGAGATATAGAGCATTAATGGGTAGGTATTTAAGACAAAACAGCAGTGGAAATACAGCAGACAATGTTTTCCTGCAAGTGAATGATTTGCAATTGTAATGAAGCCCCTTTTCCCTGACAAACCCCATTACTTAGTAGTCATTAAATGAAGGGTTCTTCCTTGATAGGAAAAGGCTTGCAAATGAACACATCGGTGCTCTACAGGAGAGTTAAAAGAATTTTAATTTTTCATATTCTTAAGCCTTTTATTGCAATATTAATAATAATCAGTTAAAGTAAACTTAAATGATTCACCGAATCAGATAGTATTGGGATTAGTACTTTGGAACATCCCCGGAGAGGACAGTGCTGTGATTTCTTATGTTTTGTGCATGGTTTATAATTTTTTTTACATTCTGTCAGTAGGCTAGCCTTGTAGTCAAGTTCTGTAGTCAGTTCATAAAAACTAGAGGGAAAAAAATCAATTACAGAGGTATTTCAGAAGGGATAGATTAGAGCTTTTTTGGTTGTTTCTTCTTTGAAAAATGGATTTACAAAGGGCCTTTTAGTGCCATCACTAGTCCTCTTCCAGGGTGGGCTCCTGAGCTGTGAAATTTTTTTTTTTATAAGAAATGAAATGTAGTTGCTTGTGTTTAGGTTCATGAGAAATGCTAAACAATGTTTATCTCTTTCCCACACCTTTGGTGGCCCAAGGTTTTAGCTCAAAGACAGTTCCCTCTCTTATTAATGTGCTTAGTATGGGGATCACTGTATCCAGAGGCTTTATTTGAAAGTGTTTTTTTCCACACCCACATAAGCACTGTTGTAAGAGTTGTATGAAATAAGAAGCTATTGACATAGTCATTTACAGTTAAATACATTCTTAGAGAGTCTTTCATAATTTGGGTACTTTAAGATACTTTTATGTTTAATCAATGTTCAACGTTTGCCTCCCAAATGCAGTGGCATTATGGGAAATGGAGCTCAGCAGAGTTCTATCAGTGCATTTACTTCTGATGCACTAAGATTATCGTGTCTGTGAAGAGTCAGTGAGCTCAAAGGGCAGTAGATGCCAAGAGAAGTTGCACAGTACGTGACTTTAGGGTGCACCTACCTGAAAGACTATGGTAGTAGAATGGTTGCCTCCAAGAAGACTGTATTCAGTAATGCCCAGGACTATGGATATACTTTACAGGCTACCTCATATGGCAAAATGAACTTTGCCATGGTTAGGTTACCAATCAGTTGATTTTAACAAAGGGAGATTATCCTGGATCATCTGGCAGTAGATGAGATGGAACAACGTGATCACTTGAGCCTTTAAAAGCAGAAGAGGAATGCAAAAAGGGAGGTCAGAGATATTTGAAGAACAAGAAGTTTTTCAGAAATGGCACCATTGCTGACTTTGAAGATGAAAGGAGATATAAGCCAAGGAAGATGGACAGACTCTAGAAGCTGAGAACAATCTCCAGCTGAGAACTAGCAAGGAAATGGGAGCTCAGTCCTATGGCTACATGGAGCACAACATCCAGCCAAGCCCATCTGGCCTCTTGTCCTAGAAAACTGTCAGATTATAAATAATTGTCATTTTACGCCACTCTTTGGGGTACTTTGTTATAGCAGTGATAGAAAAGTAATTCAGAGTCATTAATTGATGCTAGCAACATACAGACTGCCTCTCAACAGTCACAGGGTCTAACCCTGTGCCTGACTTCCTTTGTCTGATACCTGTCAAACCCACTCCATGAGGCCCAAACCACGGAATTCTCCCTCCCCTTGATACTTGGTGACCATTTATATGGACAGCTGTTACTTTGCTTCCCCGCTTAGTCACTACTCCCTCACCATGTACTGTAGTTACTTACCAGGTCTGCCTCTAACCTGCTTCTGCTCCTCAGTCTGGGCCATAACAAATGAGATTGTTTTTCCATACAATTTAGACTTACAGCTAGAACTTAATCAAAAGAGCCCAGTCTATTTTTTTTCTTTTATTTTTAATCAGTTTATTTTGAAACATTGGTAGTTTATAGAAAAGTTGCAAAGAGAGTATCATTAAAAGATCTTTTGAAATAGATTTTGAAGGCTGATTAGGAGTGCGAGGATTGGCACATCTGTTATGCTCATATTTCATAATCTATCAAACAGTGGTATCAATAAGCTTTAAGTGGGCCTAGACATGGCTGGATAGAAGAGCATGGTTTCACTTCCCTAAGTCAGGATACGTGGCAAGAGCAGTGGCAAACTCACTTGCACTCTGCCATCTAGTGAGAAAGAGCATTAAAGAATGGATCATGGGGAGGGAAATAAAATATTCTCAAATTGCTTAAATGTAAATTAAAAGGAGAAACATATAAAGGATATAAATACATAGACTAAATTCTCTTTACGTGTGTGGAAAATCTCTTTATGGAAGGGATATAAACTGTTTGCTCATGTTTCTTTACTAGTTTTCAAGCTGCCATTTCATACTATATGAGTTTCCATCATCTCAGCACACTGACAAATTGCACTAAATTCCATTTGGTTAGATATGGAGATGCTAACGTAGAATAAAGGAAAACAGAGGCCATACGTACGTATTTCTACACTGACAATGCACATTGGACTCTTCTTTTTTAACTTCAAAAGCAACACTGCTGCCTCTGGAGCCTTCTTTGCAGGCAGAGCCGAAAAGGCATTGGGGGAAAAAAGGCATTGGCTGTGATCTCTCAATGGAAACCTTTCTTCTCATCTTCACGTTTTAGAGTAAGGATGTAAAGTTGGCAAATAGATGATTTGGGCTCTGACATGAGGAAAAGAAAGCAAAAAAAGTTCAGAGCATGGATGTGGAAAGGTGATGGAGGAAGGGTGGTGGTACAACAGAAGAGATTAGCTGTGTCTTTGAAAAGAGTTGGCTGCTGAGTCAGCCAGAAAGCCCTGTTTGACTGTTTTTAATCTGGTGATTTTCACTGAAAAGCTATCCTAGCTAAAAGATGAACTTGACTAATGTCCAGGGACAGTGACAACTATTAGCAAATTTAGGGTCAATTAAGGTCTTGTTTATAGTTCTTTTGTGTGGGGTAGCCATTTCTATAAACTTTACTCATATTATATACCTTCTTCTTAAGGCCTATTATTCTGTGAAAATATTGATTAAGGTTAGATGTTCCTCAGGAAATGGAAGTATGCAATTCACTTGTGGTAGTAAAATCTATGCTTTTTAAACAGATAGTCACAGCTAGCTGTAATAAAGGAAAAGGGGCATAAATCCAAGCAAACACATCGATACACTAGGTGATAGAAGTGTAAACAGGACTCCAAAGAATACATCTCTTAATAGCTTTTGTCTTCCTTATTGATTTTTTTCTCAAGTCCTACCTTGATCTAGGCTAGCTATGCATCTAGATACAACAGGTTGCAAATTCTCAATCGGGCCTCTTACTTCCCTGCAGTTGTCTCACCTAGGTTCTTTAACCCCCTACTTGTTAACTCAGCTTAAACAAGTCAGATCCATGGGTGAGGGAGGAAGAAGAAACTTGAAGATCTAAAAATAAAGAGCACTCTCTTCATTCTTTCTTTGAATTGTACCTTAAATAGAAGTGCACTGAGAACTCTTGGGGGGGAGGAGCAAGGGTGGTTTAAGAAAAAATATTTAGTTTCAATCAATGTGATGCACCACATTTATAAAAGAGAGGACAAGAACCATATGATCCTCTCAATAGATGCAGAAAAAGCATTTGACAAAATACAGCATCCTTTCTAGATAAAAACCCTCCAGAATGTGGGGATAGAGGGAGCACACCTCAACGTCATAAAAGCCATAAATGAAAGACTCACAGTGACTATCATCCTCAATGAGGAAAAACTGAGAGCTTTTCCCCTAAGGTCAGGAACACAACAGAGAATGTCCACTCTCACCACTGTTGTTCAACATAGTACTGGAAGTCCTGGCCACAGCAATCAGACAACAAAAAGAAATAAAAGGCATCCAAATCAGCAAAGAAGAAGTCAGACTTTCACTCTTCACAGACGACATGATACTCTAAGTAGAAAACCTGAAAGAATCCATTAAAAAATTGCTAGAACTGATACAGGATTTCAGCAAAGTTGCAGGGTATAAAATCAATGCACAAAAGTCTGTTGCATTTCTATACACTCACAGTGAAGCAGCAGAAAGAGAAATCAAGAAATCGATCCCATTTACAATTGCACCAAAAACCATAAGATACCTAGGAATAAACCTAACCAAAGAGGTAAAAAAACTGTACACTGAAAACCATAGAACACTTATCAAGGAAATTGAGGAAGACAAACAGAAATGGAAAAAACATTCCATGCTTATGGATTGGAAGAACAAATATTGTTAAAATGTCTATGCTACCTAAAGCAATCTACACATTCAATACAATCCCTATCAAAATACCACCAGCATTTTTCACAAAGCTTGAACAAACAATTCTAAAATTTGCATGGAACCAGAAAAGATCCCGAATAGCCAGAGGAATGTTGAAATAGAAAACCACAGCTGGTGGCAGCACAATGCCAGACTTCAAGCTATATTACAAAACTGTAGTCATCAAGACAGTATGGTACTGGCAGAAAAACAGACACATAGATCAATGGAACAGAATAGACAGATCCTCAACTCTATGGTCAACTAATCTTTGACAAAGCAGGAAAGAATATCCAATGGAAAAAGGACAGTCCCTTCATTAATGGTGCTGGGAAAATTAGACAGCCACATGAAGAAGAATGAAAGTGGACCATTTTCTTACGCCATACACAAAGATAAACTCAAAATGGATGAAAGATCTCCATGTGAGACAGGAATCCATCAAAATCCTAGAGGAGAACACAGGCAGCAACCTTTTCGACCTTGGCTGCAGCAACTTCTCACGAGACACATGGTCAAAGGCAAGGGAAACAAAAGCAACAATGAACTATTGCAACTTCATCAAGATAAAAAGCTTCTACACAGTGAAGGAAACAGTCAACAAAACTAAAAGGCAACCTACGGGATGGGAGAAGATATTTGCAAATGATGTACTAGATAAAGGGCTAGTGTCCAAGATCTATAAAGAACTTATCAAACTCAACACCCTCCAAAACAAATAACCCAGTCAAGAAATGGGCAGAAGACATGAACAGACATGTCTTCAAAGAAGACATACAAATGGCCAACAGACACATGAAAAAAAATGCTGCACATCCCTCAGCATCAGGGAAATACAAATCAAAACCACAATGAGACACCACCTCACACCAGTCAGAGTGGCTACAATTAACAAGACAGGAAACGGCAAATGTTGGTGAGGATGCAGAGAAAGAGGAACCCTCCTACACTGTTGGTGGGAGTGCAGAGTGGGGCAGCCATTCTGGAAAATGGTATGGAGGTTCCTCAAGAAGTTCAAAATAGAGTTAGCCTATGACCCAGCAATTGCACTACTAGGTATTTATCCAAAGGTTATAAACATAGTGGTCCGAAGGGACACCTGCGCCCCAATGTTTATAGCAGCAATGCACACAATAGCCAAACTATGGAAAGAGCTCAGTTGTCCATTGACAGATGAATGGATAAAGAAGATTTGGTACATATATACAACAGAATATTACTTGGCCATCAAAAAATGAACTCTTGCCGTTTGCAATGACGTGGTCGGAACTGGAGGGTATTATGCTAAGCATAAGAGACACTTAACTGTAAGAAACAAGCAGGGTTGTGGAGGGAAGGTGGGTGGGGAGACGGTGTAATTGGGTGATGAGCATTAAGGAGGGTACTTGATGTAATGAGCACTGATGAATCACTAAATACTACCCCTGAAACTAAAAATACACTATAAGTTGACTAAATTGAATTTAAAGAAAAAAGAAAAAAAGAATAAAGATTGGGCTGTATGACAAGAGCTCCAGTCGAGCAGATTTAAACTTGACTGTGTTGTCTGCTTCTCTCCTGGAAGTGCTTTACAATAGTGTATCACTGTTTTTTGTGATTTTCAGAGATTCTGAGATGGGCTCCCAAAGTACTTAATGTGTATGAGGTATCTCCTAAACACCTCAGCAGTCCACCATCCAGTTTGTAGGGATCTAGAATTTTCAGAAATATTTCAGTTTCCTTGATGCTGCATTTCTGAGTCACTTCCTTGCTCTGGCACCTTCTCCATCGTAGATCTATTTAGTATGGGTAACTTTGCAATTCTCTGTCTGGCTATATCCATGATGTCACAAATCAGCCTACATGTCTAGAATGTAAGAAGGGAGAAGTGGACCTTGAACTCTAATGGGCAAAAAAAGAAATGTAAGTTAAATACCTTCCTCGGTGGTAAGGGAGGTGATGGCAGAACAGATGAAATAATGATAAAACAAAACAAAAACAAAGGCAGGTGGTCCATATGCTGCATTTAAATAGTACCCTCTGCCCCTGTATGATGCTGTTTTTTTCCTAATGTCTACTTGATAGAGATGGGCAGTTATCACCAGCAGTGCTGGCACTGGGAGAGAATCAGGTCCATGGGGAAGTGAGGGGAGGGGGGACAGAAAATGCTGTGCAATAAAAGGGTGAAAGGAAGGTCTATATGAATCAAAAAGAAAGAGGAAGCAAGTCAACAAGCAAAGCAAGGAAACTCAGAACATTTCACATAATGCTATGGAAATTAAAATAATGAGGTTTAGAATAAGTTTTCATAGGTTGGGAAATAAATATAAACCTAGGGCAAAAAACACAAGCAAACTCAATGTACCTTGAGGCAAGTAGACAAAGTGCCAGAGACTAGAGCCTTTGACAGGACTGGCCTGAGGCCAAGCCATGTTTGAGCTGTTTTCTTTTGTTCTCTTTCCTTCTTGAACTTCCTTGTCCTCTGTCTCATCCTCGGGGGCCCTCTCTCTTACTGATGACAGCTAGCTAATCTGGTAAACTAATTCATAACGACGGATTAAAGATGTAGCGGAAAGAGCACAAGCTTTGGTGTCAGACAGACCTGGGCTCAGATCCCAATTCTGGTCTGGTACCTATCCAGCTCAACTCAGGGGACCGGCTGAAAAAAGGGTCCCCTACTCCTCCGCCATCTTCAATACCTTCCCNATGACAGCTAGCTAATCTGGTAAACTAATTCATAACGACGGATTAAAGATGTAGCGGAAAGAGCACAAGCTTTGGTGTCAGACAGACCTGGGCTCAGATCCCAATTCTCTCTTTCTTAATCCATTTCTTAGATGTGTGGTCTTGGTGGCTTTCTTAAAATACCTTAGTTGATGTGTTTTTAAAATGGGAATAATCATACCTACCACACGGCATTGTTGCGAAGATGAAAGTAATGTCTATAAGGCACCTAGAAGAGTACCCTGGATATTAGTAGATGCTTAATAAATGGGGCAGCTGTTTCAAAATCAACATATTCTTCTCAAGAGCATATTTATAATTTCATATGAATCTTCATTATACCAAAAGAATATTAAGTAGATTTCAAGGGCCAGTGATGAACTTTTTAGGCCATTATCATTGCTAACATTTGTTAAGTCTGTAGAATGTGCTGGGTCTCTTGTTAAGGACTATAATAAACAATTTCATCTAATCCTAACAACCTTATGAACTAGACACCATTACTATTTCCATTTTATGAAAGAGGAAACTAAAGCACAAAGAGGTTCTAGGTAACTTGGCCAAGGTCACGGAGCTAGAAAGTTGAATAGTCAAGGTTCTACTAATGTTTCATTCAAATACAGTGAGATAAAAGACTCTATGCTACTTACATGGAAAGAGTCTTCTGCAAAGGGTCACGAAAGTGCTACGGGCTTACACTTGGCAAATGACTACTGTACTCCTGCTCAAATGATCCAACCAACAAATTAAGATGTCAAGGGTTACAGCCTGCCACGAGAAAAATGGCTCCTGTTTGTTGAGGACCATATGCCAGGCACCATGTTATGCACTCTATATACATGATCGTATTTACATGATTTACACAGAGCGATTGTGTATTGTGTTGTTGATCTTATTCCCATTTCACGGAGGAAAAGATAGAGGCTTAGAGAGCACGAGTAACTTGCTCAGGATGACAGGCTTAAGAAGCTATAGCACGAGGATGGAAACCCCTGGCTGTCTTCTACTAGGCTGTGTCAGAGATTGTGCATCCTTCCCATACATGACTGTGCAGGGGAGAACAGTTCTGCTCACTCCTCCCCTGAGCACTACTGTCTCAGCTGGGAAGTTCAAATCCAACCTTCAAAGCCATTTTCCGTCAGGGCTAACTTGTACTAATCAGTGGGGGTATTCACTTGAAAGTAGCACTTTGGAAGTAATGCCTTTAATGTTTTCAAAGGTAGAAAGGAATTTTTTGAGGGCTTCTTTATTTTTTTCTTTCTTTCTTTCTCTTTCTTTCTTTCTTTCTTTCCCTTTTATTTTGATATGAGTCATACTGCTGGCTACTTACACTGAGAACAAACTATAATCTAACTCCAACCCCAAGGATAATAAAATATCTAGTACAACGGCTTACAAGGAAAGATTGGGTTCTACATTTCTGTTTGATTTTGGAAATTTGCTTATTGAAGTTTTGACTGTAATTTTCACTACCTGTAGAAACATATGTATAAAGTTAGAGTTCTTCATCTCATGAGTCCATATAACTCACAGGGATTGAGGAACTACATGGTGCCTAACCTGTATTAGGCTTTAAGAATTCAATTATGAGGATAGATTGTGTTCCTAGTCTCTCAGAGCTTACTGGTTAGCAATAAGACCTACCTGATTCTACTCCTTATTCACTCATTCATTCATTCATCAGACATGTATTGAGCATGTGCTCTGTGCCAGGCATTGTGTGTGCATAAGAACAATAATAATTAATATGTATTAAGCATTTAATATGTGCCTGGCACTGCTTTAAGCACATTACATGTACTGACTCATGTAATCCTCCTAGCAACCATTTGAGATAGGTTCTATTATCTCACTTTATAAACAAGAATACGGACACTGGCAGGTCAAATAATCTGCCCAAGGCCAAAGTGGGGGAGCCAGGCAGTTATTCCAGAGCCTGCACTCTTAGCTCCTATGTTAAACTGCTCACAATAGTGAATGACAACTAGTCCGTGCCTTTAAGGACCTCCGAGTCCAGCAAAATAGACTAAAAATTTAAATCAAGCAGTTGTAATACACCGTGATTTATGATATGGGATTTATAGGATGTCATGGGAGTATGTTATAGGGCTACCTAACATAGTCTAGAAAGTTTAGAAATGAACATCTGAACTGAGACTTGAAGGATGAGAGTGAGCCATCAAAGCAAAGGGACAAATAGGATGGGTGTGTGGGTGGGGAGGGAGTGGAGGCTCACTGAGAAGTGGGTTTCAAGCAGAAGGAGCAACATGTACAAACAGAAGTTAATTTACCGTAACTGGGATAATTAGTATGGTTGGGGTATATTGGTTGA
Organism: Ailuropoda melanoleuca; assembly: GCF_002007445.2. Lineage (NCBI taxonomy): Eukaryota > Metazoa > Chordata > Mammalia > Carnivora > Ursidae > Ailuropoda > Ailuropoda melanoleuca. The sequence continues at coordinate 86,255,126 of NC_048238.1, read as the reverse complement.
GGCTAGAGAATTAGTCAGGTTTTAGATCATGCAGGTTTATTTAGGTCATGTTAAGAAATTTGGATGTTACCCAAAATACAATATGAATCCACTGAACAGATTTAAGCAAGAGAGTGACAGTAATTTACATATTTTCATATTTACATCTTAAAATGATTGCTCCACTAATAGTGTGGAGAATGGTATGAAGGGGCAGGAAGGCCAGTTTTCACAAATCAATAAAAAATTTGTTTTCACAAATCAATAGCTGACTACATGATGCATACCTGAACAGTTCCCATTTCCTTCTTGGAAATTTTCTGTGGTGATGGCTACCCAAACTTTCTGGTTTCTGTGGCCCTGACTTTTCCTATCCTCCCAACGTGCACGCAACCAGCATAATAGATATATTTTTGGCTAAAGCTCTAATTCTAGTCATTGCTTCAGAAGGGAAGAATAACCAGTCAGTCCATCTTTATGGTTATTTCTATTTATGTTTTTAGTTTAGAGAACGTAATTTGCCAATTGAATAAAATAACTTATGCTTGTTTCAGTATGATACAGTTAAGGACTTTTTGGGGAGTATTAGTTTCATTATACAGATAAAGTTCCTGAGGCATAACTGAGTATAAGACCACTTAGTATAAGACAGAGCTACTCAAGTTTTGTTATCTCCTTGATTTATCCCGCTGCCTTTAGATAAGATGTGTGTTGATTACTTTTGTTCACAGATGAAAACGCTGAATAAGCCAAAGACATTTCAGGGAAAGGCAAAATACAGAATTCATGAAACTGTGTAAGATAATTGCTTGAATTTCATAGTTCATGCCAAATATTGTACCTTGAATAAATATATATAATATAGCTCAACAATGGGATCTGTGGTATGATCCCAAAAGGTATCTGGAATGTCTAGAATCTAGATGAGAATAGGTGAGAAAAGGATAATTGTGTTGCATTAAATCCACTTGACTGAATAGAGGTCTACAGAGACCTCACCACTGTTCACAGAGTTCAGGTCTTCTTACCAAGTTGTTGGAGTGTCTATGCTGAAAGAGTGTTTTGCCATGAGTAGAACATACTGGCTAGGAAGACTTTCTACCTGAACTCAAACTATACCAGAGTTCACCAGCACTCATACACGCACAGATATACAGACATGCTTTACAACTCAAATTGGCTGCCTCTTGTGTTAGCAGCAAAACATCTGAGAAAATGAAGGCAAATTTAAGCGAGGGAATACGACATATTCCTTCTGACCTTAGAATTCAGAGAGTGAACCCTCACACGAAGCAGGGACAGCTAGTCTAATGCTTCTTACTTACCAACAAAGACTTATAAGGCATGGCTTGGACCACTACTCATATCTGCCAACTGGCAATGCTGAAACTGCACGGGAATGAGGTCTCCTTTAAGGATCAATGAACTCACCCTCGCTGCTTTGTGTCTAAACCAATCTTTGTGTCATCTGTGCCCTCGGCAACTTATCAGAACCACAGTAGCTATCAGAAGAGTAGTGACAAGATGTGGAAGTAGACTGTAATTCCAGAGAACAACCAAATTCACTGTGAGTCAGCTTGTTCCCTGCACATCCTTCTTTCTCCCCCTTTATACCCCACGAACTTAAGAGCTTAGCACTTCTTTTGTTTTGCTGAGGTATGTGTAGGAAGCAATGAGGTATAATGGAAAGAGCATAGGAGTCCTTCCTCTGCTGTATGTGTGAAATTTGGAAGTCACTCAACCTTTCAGAGCCCCCGTGTCCAGGTTCCTCATATGTAAAATGAGGATAATAATTATTGCCCCATAGAGATATTAAAACATGAAGCTATTTGTAAAACCACTTTGCAAATGCTAAGTAACTATAATCACTCAGATTCTATGGGACTCAGTTTCCCCATCTAGAAAAATGAATGTGTTGAAAAAGGTGACTTCTAAATGTACTTACAACCCTAACAGAAGCATCCAAAATATCATAAAATTATTCTGTTCTAGAAAAATATTTACTCAGATTATCTTACACTCAAAATTGAATACTCAAGTGGTGCCTGGGTGGCTCAGTCGGTTGAGCATCTGACTGCTGGTTTCAGCTCAGGTCACGATCTCAGGGTCATGAGATTGAGCCCCACATCTGGCTCTGCACTCAGTGCAGAGTCTGCTTGAGAGAGTCTCTCTCTCCCTCCCTCTCTGCTCCTACCCCTGCTCATGTTCTCTCTCTCTCTCTCTCTCAAATAAATAAGTAAATAAATAAATAAATAAATAAAATATTTAAGATGAGAGAGAGATGATATGGAATTTGTCTTCCTCTGACTGACTTACTTCACTTAACATTATACTCTCTAGCTTCATCCATGTCATTGCAAATGGCAAGATTTCATTTTTTATGGCTGAATAATATTCCACTGTGTGTGTGTGTGTGTGTGTGTACACCACATCTTCTTAATCCATTCATCTATCAGTGGACACTTGGGCTGCTTCCATATCTTTGCTATTGTAAAGAATGCTGCTATAAACAGGGGTGCGTGTATCCCTTTGAATTAGTGTTTTTTATTTCTTTGGGTAAATACCCAGTAGTGTGATTGCTGGATCTTAGGTATTTCTATTTTTGTTGGTGTTCCATCTTTATTGAGATATAATTGACATATAACATTGTGTGTGTTTAAAGTGTACATACTAAGGATTTGATACACATGTATATTAGAAGATGATTATGACAATGAGGTTAGTTAGCACCTCCATCACCTTGCATAATTACATTTCACATAATTACATTTCTCACTCCTTTTTTTTTCTTCCAAGATTTTATTTAAATTCGCGTTAGTTAATATAGAGTAGTTTTGGTTTCATAAGAAACAAAACAAATAAGCAAAGGGAAAAAATAAGAGAGAAGGGGAAAAACAACAAACAGACTCTTAGAGAACAAACTGATGGTCACCAGAGGGGAGAGGTGGGGGGGGGGAATCAGTAAAATACATGGTGGGGATTAAGGACTGCAATGTTTGTGATGAACACAGGGTGATGTGGAAGTACTGAATTACTGCATTGTATGCCTGAAACTAAGATAATGCTGTATCTTAACTAACTGGAAGTAAAATAAAAACTTTAAAAAAATTTTAAAAAGAGAGTGATCAAATGCCAACCCCCTCCTCAAAAAAAAACCTGTAAGTAGGTGCAGACAACTGACTTACAGATTTCAGCACAATAGGGCTGGGCGTAATGAAACTGAGAGTAAAGAAGCAAACCAGAGAATCTCCTTCCTCCCAAGAACTTGCTGTAAAAACTAATCAGGCACATCTCAGGGAGGAAGAAAAACCTGCAATGCCAAGCAGATGATAGTTATTTATCAGCCCCTACTACAGCAAGAGACACTCAAATAGGCTGGCAGGATATTGAATAGAAGTCAGTAGAGATGGATTCTGCCAGACCAAGGGACCCTGAGGACAGACCTTTCAGCCACAGCCTGAGCAGCACAATAGTGCAGCTGTGTGATGGATGGCAACTCCAGTGGCATGGGAATTAGCTGTTTTAAGCCACCTTGCTGAGTGGCTGTGTTTTCCACACAGGCGACTGACACTGAAGGGGATGGCTTCTTACCTTGCCATTTGCTACAGGGATTTGTAGATAGTGGGAAAAGGTCTGCTTGGTACTGGTTGAAAGAATTTAAGAGAGCAATGATTCAAAATGCATCCACATAACACGTATTTATTACGAACCCACTATGTGCTTGTGCTTGGTACTGGGAGTATAGCAATGAACAAAAGTCCTGCTCCTATTCTAGTTTGTGGAACATAACAAAATAAGTAGTAAGTAAAATATATAATGTATTAGTTGGTGATAAGTGATATACAGGAACATTAAGCAGAGCGGGGATAGAGTATGTGGGAGGCAGGTTGGGGGATTTATAATTTTATATAGGGTGCGGAGGACTGGCTTAACTGAGAAGGCTGCATTTGAGTAAGGACATAAAGAAGGGGGGATATTAACTGTTCTGATATCTCGGGAACAAAAACTGGGGCAATGGGAATAGGAAGTACAAAGGGGTTTGCAGTAGGAGTATAACTGATATGTTCAAGGACAGTGAGGAGGTCAGGGGGACGGAGAAGAGCAAACAAGGCGGATGATACAGGAAAAAAGATCAAAGGTCACATTAAGTAGACTCAGAAGCCATTGTAAGGATGTTGGTTTTTAATATGGGTGAGATGAGGGGGTATTGGAGGTTTCTAAACAAAGGAGTTGTATTATGTAATTCATATTTTAAGAGGATCACCCTGTTGTGTGATGAATAGACTGGAGGGAAATAAGAAAGAAAACTGTGAGAATTAGGAGACTGATGCAATAATCCAGGTGAGGGACGATGATTTGGGGACTAAGGTAGTAATGATGGAGGTGGTGAGAAGTGATTGAATTCTGTATATGTTTTGAAGGCAGAAACATCAGGATTTTCAGACAAATTTGACATGAGGATGTTAAAAAAAAAATGGGTCAGGGCACCTGGGTGGCTCAGTCAGTTAAGTGCCTGACTCATGATTTCTGCTCAGGTCATGATCTCATGGTCATGAGATCAAGCCCCATGTCAGGCTCTGTGCTGAGCATGAAGCCTGCTTGAGATTTTCTCTCTCTCTCCTTCTGCCCCTACCTCCTCTCTCTCTGTCTCAGAAGAGGGGAAAAAAATGGGTCATGGTTAACTACAAGGATGTTGGCGTTGTTAATAGAAGGATGCAGTGACCAATAACATAAAGAGTGTGAGGAACAAGTTTTAGGGGGATGATCACGGTTTTAGTTTTGGACATATTAAGTTTTAAATTCAATTAGAGATATCAGGTAAACCTGTTTATAAAGGTCTGATTTTATGGGAGAGGTCCAGCCTAGAGCTGTAAATTTGTGAATCATTGGTTTATAGTCTGGATGCGATCACCAAAGGAGGTAAGAGGTGCAGAGACTAATGTCTGAGGCAATGTAACATTAAGGAGTCAGAAAAATATGCCCGCATTTGTTAAATAAATATTAGTTCTAAAAAGCAATTGCTAAATGTTATTTTTTTAAAAGTAGTCTCCATGACCAACACGGGGGTTGAACTCGCAACCCTGAGATCAAGAGCCATATGCTCTACCAATTGAGCAAGCCAGGCACCCCTAAATTTTTTTTTTTAAAACAGAAGTTTATATCTTTCTTATGCAAATTCCAAAATGGATGCTGGTGATAGAGTGGGGGCTTTTCTCCAGTGACCTAACTTGTGTTTCTACTATCCTTAATTACTGGGCTTCCCGGGTCACCATCACAATATTAAACTTCACCATAGTGCATCAGGCTGGTAGAAGAAGAATGAATTTGGAGGATTGTGAGTGGGAGTATTTTATGGGCCAGACTTGAAATATGAGCACATAACTCATGCTCGTTTTCCATTAGTAAAAACTTGTTTATGTGGCTACAGTGAACTGCAGGGAAACTGGGAAATGTAGTTGAAGTGGGTGCCAAGGAAGAGGAGGAAATGGGTTTAGTGAACATCTAGCCAGTCTCTGCCACAAAGAAAAACTAGCAGGAGATGAAGATGAGTAGTCTGTGAAATAGGAGAGGATGGTGTCAGGAATGAAGTATTAAAAACGATTTTTTTCCTTGAAGGGTAGAGTGATGGATTGAGTAACATGATACATAAAAATTGACCACTGGATTTAATAAGGCATGGGTCAGGGGGAACTTTTCAAGAGAATTTTGGCAGGGCAGGGATGGGGAAAGTCCAACTGGAATAGATTCTAGAAAGAATGCAAAGAAAGGGATTGGAGACTGTATGGACAATTATTTTGCAAAGTCCCTTAATCCTTTCAACCAGCAGTGCTATCCTGTGTCTTGGAATTGTACATAAGCAGCTCTACAGAAGAAAATATGTTCCTGAGCTTTACACAGTGAAGATGAAGATTATGGACAATTTTTCTGGCTTTTCCTGCACAAGATGGTATCCAGCTAGACCTTCAAATATGAAATAAAACTAGTGCCAGGAGAGTGATGTTACCAATATGACGGAATAGGACACCCTAGCCTCCATCGTTGGAGTTCCAGAAGGAGAAGAAAGGGAGAAAGAGAGAAAACTTATTTCGAGCAATAATCGCTGAGGACTTCCGGGGAAAATGGCAGAGCAGGAGGACTGTAAGCTCACCTCATCTCATGGATACAACTAGATAACACCCACATCAGTGTAAATAAACCAGAAAATGACGTGAGGTCTGGCAGAACAGACACTCCACAACTAAACGTAAAGAAGAGGCCACGTGGAAAAGGGTAGGAAGGGTGGAGATACAGTCAGAAGGGAAATGGACCCAAGAGACTGTCCATGGAAAGGAGGGATGACATGGACACAGAGAGGAGAGAGAAGCAGATCCCCAAGCCAAGCACCTCAAACATGGGGTACCCACAAAGGGAAATTGAATCCCTATAACATTTGGCTTTGAAAACCAGAGGGGCCCAGCAATCAGTGGGTTTTAACACCTGGATCTTTAAGAACCAGTAGGTTTGACTCTGCGAGAGCTTGAGGGCAACTAGAAATTGAGACCCACCCCCCACCCTTAAAGAGATAGCACAACAAACAACCCTGTGGAGATACAACATAGAAGCAATAGTTTGGGGGTGCCTGGGTGGCTCAGTGGTTAAATGTCTGCCTTTGGCTCAGGGTGTGATCCCAGAGTCCTGGGATTGAGCCCCGCATTGGAATCCCTGCTCTGCTGGGAGCCCGCTTCTTCCTCTCCCACTCCCCCTGCTTGTGTTCCCTCTCTCTCTGCCTGTCTCTCTCTCTCTCTCTCTCTCTCTCTGTCAAATAAATAAATAAAATCTTTAAAAAAAGAAAAAAAGAAGCAATAGTTTGAAAAAATGACTGGGGTATATGAGAGGGAGATTTATTTACTGATCTCAGAGAGTGTGCTGGAGGGGCAGGGATCTGTGGGAGACCTCTCCAAGAACAAAGGAGCTGACAGGTGTCATTTCCCTCTCCTGCCCCAAGTCTAGATACAGGGATACCTGTGAAACCAGCCAAGCACAACACTTTCCACCTAGCTTGCTAACAGTGGGCTTGCCCTGTGTCCTTCTGTGGATCACACCCCCTTCAATATCCTCTTGGCCAGCCACAAGCCTGGAAGTGGGGAACCAGTCCTAACAGGGGCCAACACCACTCCAAAGTGACCCCTGACCCAGGGAGAGGGGAAGATAACCACACACACCAGTCCAACTGTGGCCCCAGCAGTAGTAGGCTTCTAGCAGATGTCTGTTCTGATTGCAGGCCCTGCCCACCAATGAAAGCTTCTCAGGGGATAACATAGGAAAACCCCTCTGCAGTTTGGTGCTACTGCATCTCTGGCAAATGCCTGGTCTGACTCAACTCAAGCTCCAGGTGGTTGCGGACTGGCCCCCTAACTACACAGAGATCTAACCCTGCCCACAACAAGCAAAGAGAGCCACTGCAGACATTTGGACTGAAGGCAAGTTGGCTCAGCCATAAACAGGAGGGCACATGCAATACAGAGAGGGGACACCCCTGAAGTGTCAGGTTCTGGTGAGTAGGAGACATTGCACTGCAAGGCACTACAGGACCACTTCTTCATAAGGCTACTACTTTCATGTCCCAAATGAAAGAATAGGAGAAAGTCATAGCAAGAGAACAAAACAAAATGGAGATTAAGTTATATGTCTGACAGAGAATTTAAAATAATGGTCATAAAGATACTCACTAGACATGAGAAAAGAATGGAGAACCTCAGTGAGACCCGCAACAGACTGAAAACATGAAAAAAACTAATTAGAGATGAAGAACTCAATAACTGAAATTAAAAATACACTAGAAGGAATAAATAATAGACTAGAAGAAGCAGAAGAACAGATCAGTGACCTAGAGGACAGAGTAATGGAAAGCAATCAAGCTGAACAGGAGAAGAAGAGAGAGAAAGAGAGAGAAAAATAATTTAAAAATGAAAATAGACTTAGGGAACTCATTTTGAGTTTATGTTTGTGTGTGGTGAAAGAGAATAGACCAGTTTCATTCTTCTGCATGTGGCTGTCCAATTTTCCCAGCACCATGAAAGACCTAAATATGAGACAGGAATCCATCAAAATCCTAGAGAAGAACATAGGCAGAAACCTCTTCAATATTGGCCACAGTGACCTCTTTTAAGACACGCCTCTAAAGGCAAGGGAAACAAAAGCAAAAATGAACTTCTGGGATTTTGTCAAGATAAAAACTTTTGCATGGCAAAGGAAGCAGTCAACAAAACTAAGAGGCAATCCACAGAATGGGAGAAGATATTTACAAATGTCTCATCAGATAAAGGGTTAGTATTCAAAATCTATAAAGAACTTATCAAACTCAACAGTCAAAAAACAAATAATCTAGTCAAGAGATGGGCAGAAGACATGAACAGGCACTTCTCCAAAGAAGACATACAAATGGTTAACAGTCACATGAAAAAAATGTTCAACATCACTCGGCATCAGGGAAATACAAATCAAAACCACAATGAGATACCACATTACCCTAGTTAGAATGGCCAAAATTAACAAGACAGGAAACAACAAGTGTGGTAAAGTTGTGGAGAAAGGGGAATCCTCTTACACTCTTGGTGGGAATGCAAACTTGTACAGCCACTCTGGAAAACAGTATGGAATTTCCTCAAAACATTAGAAGTAGAGCTACGCTATGACCCAGTAATTGCACTACTGGGTATTTACCCCAAAGATACAGATATAGTAAAAAGAAGGGGCACACGCACCCCAATGTTCATAGCAGCAATGTCCACAATTGCCAAACTGTGGAAGGAGCTGAGATGTCCTTCAACAGATGAATGGATAAAGAAGATGTGGTCCATATGTACAATGTAATATTACTCAGCCATCAGAAAGGATGAATACCCACCATTTGCATCAACATGGATGGAGCTGGAGGGGATCATGTTAAGAAAATTATCATGAAAGAAAATTATCATGAAAGAAAATTATCATATGGTTTCACTCATATGTGGAACATAAGGAATAGCGTGGAGGACCACAGGGAAAGGGAGGGAAAACTAAATGGAAAAAAATCAGAGAAGGAGACAAACCATAAGAGACACTGGACTCCAGGAAACAAACTGAGGGTTACAGAAGGGAGGGGGGTTGGGGATGGGGTAACCAGGTGATGGATATTAAGGAGGGCACATGTTGTGATGAGCACTGGGTGTTATATGCAACTAATGAATAGTTGAACACTACATCAAAAACTAAAGATGTACTGTATGCTGGCTAATTGAATATAATAATAAAAAAAGAAAATGTAAAAAAAGAAAAGACACAGGGAACTCAGTGACACCATCAAGGGTAATAACATTCATAATATAAGGATCCCAAAAGGAGAAGAGAGAGAAAAGGGGCCAGAAAATGTATTTGAAGAAGTAATGTCTGAAAACAGTCTGGGGAGGAACACAGAAATTCAGATGCAGGAGGCACAGAGGGCCTCCAACAAAATCAACCCAAGGAGGTCCACAGCAAGATAGATAGGAATTAAATGGCAAAAAATAGTGGTAAAGAGAGAATATTAAAAGCAGCAATAAAAAAGAATACAATTACATACAAGGGAAACCCCATAAGGCTATCAGCTGATTTTTCAGCAAAACTTTGTGGGCCAGAAGGGAGTGGCATGATATATTCAAAATGCTGAAAGAAAAAAACCTTGAAACCAAGAATACTCTATTCAGCAAGGCTATCATTCAAAATAGAAGGAAAGATAGAGTTTCTTAGACAAACAAAAGGTAAAGGGATTCATCACCACTAAACCAGCCCTACAAGAAATGTTAAAGGGGACTTTTTGAGTGAAAAGGAAAGGCCATAAATAGGAGTAAGAAAAGTAGGAAGCACAAAAGCAGTAAATTGAAGTATATCTATAAAAATCAGTTAAGGGATCCACAAAATAAAAGGATATAAATATAGTATGATACCATACACCTAAAACGTGGGAGATGAGAATAAAGAATGGGTTTAAAGTTAAGTGACCATCAACTCAATATAGACTGCTGTATGCATAAGATGTTATATATAAACCCAATGATAACCACAAATCAAAAACCAGTAATAGATACACAAAATATAAAGAGAAAGGAATCCAAGTATATCACTAAAGAAAATCAACAAATTGTGAGAGAAGAGAGCAAGTGAAGAAAGCAACAGAGAAGTACTACAAAAACAACCAAAAAAGGGAACAAAATGGTAATAAGTATATATAGATAAATGGACTAAATGCTCCAATCAAGAGAAATAGGGTGATAGAGTAGATAAATAAGCAAGACCCATCTATATTCTGCCTACAAGAGACTCATTTCAAACCTAAACACACATGCAGATTAAAAGTGAAGGAATGGAAAAGCATTTATCATGCAAATGGAAATGAAAAGAAAGTCAGGGTAGCAATACTTATATCAGACAAAATCGACTTTTGTAACAAGAGACAAAGAAGGACACTATATAATAATAATTAGAACAATCCAACAAGAAGATATAGCAATTATAAATTGGGAGCACCAATGGGAGCAACATGGGAGCACCCAATACATAAAGCAGCTAACAAACATAAAGGAAGCAGTCAGTAGTAATACCATAATAGTGGGGAATTTAACACCCAATTCACATAAATAATAGATCATCCAACCAGAAAATCAACAAGGAAACAGAGGCTTTGAGTGACACATTGGACTAGAAGGATTTAAGAGCTATGTTCAGAACATTCCATCCTAAAATATTAGAATACACATTCTTTTCTAGTGCACATGGAACAGTCTCCAGAATACATCACGTATTAGGCCACAGAATAAGTCTCAACAAATTGAAAAAGATCAAAGTCAAACTATGCATCTTTTCCCAACACAATGCTATGAAACTAGAAATCAACCACAAGAAAAAATATGGGAAGGACACAACCACATAGAAGTCAAATAATATGCTACTAAACAACGAGTGGGTGAACCTAGAAATCAAAGAGGAAATAAAAAATCTAGGGAAAGAATTGAAAATGAAAACACAACAGTGTAAAATCTTTGAGATGCAGCAAAAGCTGTTCTAAGAGGGAAGTTTATAGCAATATAGGACTACCTCAAGAAGCAAGAATAATCTCAAATAAACAACCTAACCTTACACCTAATGAAACTAGAAGAACAACAAGCAAAACCCAAAACCAGTAGAAAAAAATAATAAAGTTTACAGCAGAAATAAGCAAAACAGAAACTAAAAAACTGATAGAATAGATCAATGAAACCAGGAGCTGGTTCTTTGAAAAGATCAACAAAATTGACAAACCTTTAGCCAGACTCATCAAAAAGAGAAAGAGAAAGAGTACTCAAATACACAAAGTCACAAATGAAAGAAGAGAAATAACAAGCAAACACAGAAATACAAAGGATTACAAGAGAATATTATGAAAAATTACATGCCAACAAATTGGACAACCTAGAAGAAATGGATAAATTCGTAAAAAAAATATAACCTCCACAAACTGAATCAGGAAGAAATAGATAACTTGAACAGATCAATTACCAGCAATGAAGTTGAATCAGTAATCAAAAAACTTATAAAAAACAAAAGTCCAGGTAGTTTATAGGTTTCCAGGAAGTCCTCCATCTCTTCCAGATTGCTTAATTTATTGGCATAAAGCTGTTGATAAAAAGTTTCTAAGAATCCTTCCAATTTCATTGGTGTTGGTTGTGACCTCTCCTTTGTCATTCAAAATTTTATTAATTTGGGTCCTTTCTCTATTCTTTTGGATAAGCCTTGCTAGTAGTCTGTCAATTTTATTAATTCTCTCAAAGAACCAGCTTCTAGTTCTGTTGATCTGCTCTACTGTACTCCTAGTTTCTAATTCATTGATTTCTGCTCTAATCTTGGTCAACTGTTTCCTCATGCGTGGATTAGGCCTGTCCCTCTGTTGCTGTTCCAGCTTCTTGAGGTGAGAATATAAAAACTGCATTTTAGATTTTTCTATTCTTTTGAGTGAGGCTTGGATGGCTATGTATTTCCCCCTTAGGACGGCCTTTGCACTATAGCATAGGTTTTGGACCATTGTGTTTTCATTCTCGTTGGTCTCCATAAATTGTTTAAATTGATTTTTGATTTCCTGGTTTATCGACTCATTCCGGAGCAGGATGGTTCTTAGCTCCAAGTGTTTGAGTTTCTTCCAAATTTTTCCTTGTGGTTGAATTCCAATTTCAAAGTGTTGTGGTCTGAGAATATGCAGGGAATAATTTCAATATTTTGGTATCGGTTGAGACCTGTTTTGTGACCCAGAACATGGTCTATTCTTGAGAATGTTCCATGGGCATTAGAATAGAATGAGTATTCTTTGGTTTTGGGGTGTAGTGTTCTAGATATATCTATGAGGTCCAGCTCATTGAGTATGGCATTCAAAGCCCTTGTTTCTTTGTCAATTTTCTGCATGGGTGCTCTATTTCTGCTAGTGGAGTGTTGAGGTCCCCTACTATTAACACATTTTTATCTATATGTCTCTTTATTGTGGTTAAGAGGTGGCTTGTGTATCTTGCTGCTCCCCTGTTGGGGGCATATATATTTATAATTGTCATATCCACTTGTTG